>NC_054847.1:34480165-34783195 GCF_018345385.1 Vulpes lagopus | reverse complement strand
ATTACTGGGGAATGGGGTCTAGTCAGGGATTTTTCTAGAAGTCTTCACCCCACCCAAAAGAGAAGGACAAATCAATGAAATCTTTGGATCAAACAAATTCTGTCAGCCTTCATCTTTGTGAGTAGTGTCCCTTCACAAGTAACTCCACCCTCTAGTGGTCACTCTTGACTCTCCAATGACTTACATGCCATGAGAATCACTATTTGTTTAAGGAGATAACTCCCCTTCTCCTTGGGGAGAAACCCAATTTTCAGGTCAGGGAGGAATCTAATTGGGACCAGTCAATAGTGGACAGGATGTCCAGTTATGATCAATGGGATGTGAGTGGCAGTCTGCTAGGGGCTTCCTGAAAAAGTGTCCTTGTTCCTAAGAAGTAGACTTTGGGACAATAGCCTCTCATCTTTCTCTGGGTGTTTTCATCACTGGCAGAAGCTTTGAGAATGAGCAGCAGTCTGTGGCTATGTCAGACCTGTTCTAAAGAAGGTAGAAACTCTAGAGGAGGGCTGGGAAGACCCAGCTCTAGGGGGGAGATTGCGGGTCTGATGAACTAATGAATTCTGGAACTATCCTATCTTCAGACTCTTCAAAGAAGCCTAAGGAAACTTTGGAAAGCAAGAACAAAGGAAACAGAAAGATGAAGTGAAGCATCATTCAACAGCTTGCTCATGCCAGAGGATGTTAAGAATCAGCACTAAATCTTATAAGCTATTTTCATATATTCTTCTATCCTTTTTTCTTTTTTGTAAGATTTTATTTATTCATGAGAGACACAGAGAGAAGCAGAGACACAGGCAGAGGGAGAAGCAAGCTCCCTGTAGTGAGCCCAATGTGGGACTCAATCCCGGGACCCTGGGATCATGCCCTGAGCTGAAGGTAGACTGCTGAGCCAGCCAGGGATCCCTCTTCTATCCTTTTCTTATTCCCATCGTCAGAAACCATTGGCAACAGCATGTGCAGCAGCATTCAGAGTATAAAAGCTATCTTGCCTGTCAGGAGGTTGAAACCTCCAAACAGGGCTACTGGAGCTCTGGCCACACTTCCCTTATAGTAGAACTACCTCTTGTCTAAAAAGGAAAATTGGAATCTGAAAATCCAAATCTAGCACTACATTTCGTCAGTTTGGAAATTAACCCATTTCCTCCACTTTCCAGAATTCTCAATATGTGTAAAGCAACTTTACTAATCATCTTGCTCTGTGGCACCCAGATATGTACTAAATTAGATTTTCAGTCAAATCTCCAAATACTACCAGGGAAATGAGATAAAAATCAAGCCTTTAAAAAATGATATAAGATTTTTAGTTGAAATTAATGTCAGTGCATTTAAAGTAAAAATGATGAGTTATTTCCAGGCCAGATGACAGAAGAGTAGGAGACCTCATTTCATCTGGTCACTTGAATTTAGCTAGATAATTATCAAATAATTCTGAACACCTGTGAATTCAACCCAAGATGCAAGAAAAGAATTGCTGGAATTCAACAAATGGGAAAATGACCACTTTTTGCAAGATAGGAGGTAGAGAGAAGTGAATCTGAGGGGACATATTAGAAGATAAATGGTGAGGGGAGGGAGTCTCAGCAAGTCAGCTACCAGAAAGGGATATAGCCCCAGAGTACAAAATTGGAAACTTTAGAAATATGCTCCAGTGAGAGATGTCCCTGCCTGAAAGGTGCTCAGGTGATGAAGCAGGACAGAATCCTAGGTGGACAGTGTGGCCTTGGGATCCCAGGGTCACAGAAAGAGCAGGGGTGCCTAAGCCCACAGTGCTCCCAAACATTGGAGCAGGGAAACTGCTGCTATTAGTATAGGGGGCTCTCAGCTCAGTATGCCATAAACGGAATCCCAGCATTCTATGTGGGGACCCTCGACCTGCCCCCAGGAGGATCAGCGTGGGTGCACACTGCGAGGGTTTGCAGAGTTTGGCATACACCAAAGTGAGGACTGCTTATCCCTGAGGTTTGAAGAGAGGGCACCATAATCTTTCAGCTCCAAGGCTGGAGATTGAGGCATGGCCATTTTTATTTTCATCCTCTAGGGAGGCACAGAAAGACTTCAGGGAACAAAAGCCACATAGAGCAACCAGAAGCAGCTTACCCTGAACCCAACCTCCTGGCAAAGGGCAGTGCAACTCTGCCCAGGAAAAGACATCTGAGAACAGAGTGGCAGGCCTCTCCCCCAAACACTAACTGAAACAATAGGCAAATACCAAGTTTATGGTTCCCCAAAGACTGCAAAACACATTTTTCTTGAGTGCATATGGAATCGTCTCTAGAATAGATCACATACTGGATCACAAATCAGGTTTCATTCCAAAATATTTGGATTATTCCTCGTGTATTGTCAGATCACAGCTTTGAAACTTGAACTCAATCACAAGAGGAAATTTGGAAGGAACTCAAACACTCAGACGTTAAAGAGCATTCTACTAGAGAATTCATGGGTCAATCAGGAAATTAAAGAATTTTAAAAATTTATGGAAACAAATGAAAATGAAAACACAACTGTTCAAAACTGTTGGGATAAAGCAAAGGTGACCCTAAGAGGGAAATACATTGCAATACATGACTTTCTCAAAAAACTAGAAAAATCTCAAATAAACAAGTTCAACTTACATCTAAAGGAGCTGGAGAAAACAGAAAATGAAGCCTAAATCCAGCAGAAGGAGAGAAATAATAAAGATTAGAGCTAAATCAGTGAAATAGAAACCAACGGAACAGTAGAACAGATCAATGAAATTAGAACCTGGTTCTTTGAAAAAACTAATAACATCAATAAACTCTTAACAAGACCCATAAAAAAGAAAGACAAAGGACCCAAATTAATAAAATCATGAATGAAAGAGGAGCAATCATGACCAACACCAAGAATATACAATTTTAAGAACAGATTATGAGCAACTATATGCAAACAGATTAGGCAATATGGAAGAAACAGATGCATTCTTAGAAACGTATAAACTACCATAATTGAAACAGGAAGAAATAGAAAATTTAAACAGACCCATAACCAGCAAGGAAATTGAAGCAGTAATCAAAACTGTCCCAAGAAATAAGAATCCAGGGCCAAATGGCTTCCCATGGGAATTCTACCAAATATTTAGGGAAGAATTAAAACCTAATCTTCTGAAGCTGTTTCAAAAAATAGAAATGGGAGGAAAACGTCCAAACTTGTTCTCTGAAGCCAGCATTACTTTGATCACCAAACCAGAAAATGACCCCCCCAAAAAAGGAGAATTATAGACCAGTATCCCTGATGAACGTGGGTGCCAAATGCTCACCAAGATACTAACCAGTAGGACCCAACAGTACATTAAAAGGATTATTCACCATGACCAAGTGGGATTTATTCTTGGACTGCAAGGATGGTTTGGCATTTGCAAGTCAATGAACATTAAATAAAGGAAAGGACATGAGCCATGATCCTCTCAATTGATGCAGAGAGAGCATTTAACAAACTGCAGCATCCATTCCTGATCAAATTCTTCAGAGTGTAGGGATAGAGGGAACATTCCTCAGCATCTTAAAAGCCATCTATGAAAAGCCCACAGCAAATATCATTCTCAATGGGGAAACACTGGGAGCCTTTCCCCTAAGATCAGAAACAGGGATGTCCACTCTAACCATTGCTATTCAACATAGTCCTAGAAGTCCTGGCCTTAGCAATCAGAAAACAAAAAGAAATAAAAGGCATTTAACTTGGCAAAGAAGTCAAACTCTCACTCTTCACAGATAATATGATACTTTATGTGAAAAACCTAAAAGACTCCACCCCCAAATTGCTAGAACTCGTACAGGAATTCTGCAATGTGGCCATATATAAAATCAATGCACAGAAACAGTTGCATTTCTATACATTAACAATGGGACAGAAGGAAGAGAAATTAAGGAATCGATCCCATTTACAGTTGCACCAAAAACCATAACCTACCTAGCAATGAACCTAATCAAAGGGAAAGGATCTGTACTCTAAAAACTACAGAACACACATGAAAGAAATTGAGGAAGCATTGAAAGAAATGGAAAAGCATTCCATCCTCATAGATTGGAAGAATAAATTCTGTGAAGATGTCTATGCTGCCCAGAGCAATCTACACATTGAATGCAATTTCTATCAAAGTACCATCGACGTATTTCACAGAGCTGGAGCAATTAATCCTAACCAGAAAAGACCCCGAATAGCCAGAGGAATATTGAAAAAGAAAACCAAAGCCAGGAGCATCACAATGCCTGATTTCAGGTTGTCCTACAAAGCTGTGATCATCAAGACAGTGTGGTCCTGGTTCAAAAACAGACACATAGATCAATGGAACAGAACAGAGAATCCAGAGATGGGCCCTTAACTCTATGGTCAACTAATATTCGACAAAGCAGGAAAGACTCTCCACTGGAAAAAGGACAGTCTCTTCAATAAATGGTGCTGGGGAAGTTGGACAGCCACGTGCAGAGGAATGAAACTGGACCATTCTCTTATACCAGACACAAAGATAAACTCAAAATGGATGAAAGATCTAAATGTGAGACAAGAATCCATCAAAATCCTAGAGGAGAACACAGGCAACACCCTTTTAGAACTTGGCCACAGCAACTTCTTGCAAGATACATCCATGAAGGCAAGGGAAACAAAAGCAAAAATGAACTATTGGGACTTCATCAAGATAAGAAGCTTCTGCACAGCAAAGGATACAGTCAACAAAACTACAAGACAACCTACAGAATGGGAGAAGGTATTTGCAAATGACACATCAGATAACGGGCTAGTATCCAAGATCTATAAAGAACTTATGAAACTCAACACCCCCCCCCCAGAAAAAAACCAATTCAGCTAGGAAATGGGGGGAAGTCATGAACAGACATTTCTCCAAAGAAGACACAGACATGGCCAACAGACACATGAAAAAATGCACCACATCACTTGCCGTCAGGGAAATACAAATCAAAACCACAACGAGATACCTATTTGCCACCAGTCAGAATGGCTAAAATTAACAAGACAGAAACAACAAATATTGAAGAGGATGTGGAGAAAGGGGAACCCTCTTGCACTGTTGGTGGGAATGCAAGCTGGTGCAGCCACTCGATAAACAGTACAGAGATTCCTCAAGAAGTTAAAAATAGAGCTACCTTATGACCCAGCAATTGAACTACTAAGTATTTACCCCAAAAATACAAATGTAGTGATCTGAATGGGCATGTGCACCAATGTTTATAGCAGCAATGTCCACAGTAGCCAAACCGTGGAAACAAAAGAGCCAAGATGTCTGGTGACAGACGAATGGATAAAGAAGGTATGGTATATGCATACAATGGGATATTACTCAGCCACCAGAAAGGATGAATTCCCACCATTTACATCAACACGGATGCGACTGGAGGGTATTATGTTTATTGAAATAATTCACTCAGAGAAAGACAATTATCACACGGTTTCACTCAAGTGGAATATAAGAAACAGCACTGAGGATCATAGGGGAAAGGAAGGAAAACTGAATGGGAAGTCATCAGAGAGAGAGAGTGAAACCATGAGAGTCTCTCAACTATGGGAAACAAATGGGGTTGCTGACGGGCCAGGGGGTGACTTGTTGGGTTAATTGGGTTGTGGGCATTAAGAAGGACCTGTGATGTGATGAGCACTGATTTTATAAGTAACTTATAAATTATCGAACACTGCATCTGAAACTAATGATGCCCTATATGTTGGCAAATTGAATTTAAATTAAAAAATAAAATAAAAGTGATTTCCACTTTATATATTTTTATGTAGATGTACTTGTAAGGCTATAAGACAAGATTCTTATCTTCTGTGACCATAAAATTTTATCAGGAATCTTCACATGTGTGTAATTGGCTTTGGAGGCATTTTGAACTGTAAAAGTATTCTAAAAATTTATTATTACACTCCTTTATCAGAACTCAGATTTTTCTGACAGGAAAGCATGATAGTTGCACAGTCAGTAAATGTTAGGAAATGCTTGACTGTGTCCATTCTTTTCAGCTATTCATCTCAATAAAGCATGATTATAGGAAATTGCTTCTGATTTCTCCCTTGGAACGGGGCCTCTGAGCATGTCACTCTGAAGCACAAACACAATTAAGAAGGGACAATTTCATTATTACTCAATGCTTCAGATCCCAGTTGTTAAATGAGTCCTTATTAGGGAAATTATTAGCATATATGGTGGATTTATTTAATATAAAACTATAAAGCCACGTTAGAAATAAGTTTATTGCTAAATGTTTAGAGAAAAAAAGTCTCCAGTGATTATTGAAAACATCTGCACAATAACATTTTTTTAAAAGAACACTTGAGAAAACTATTTTATGTTTATCTTCCTAGGTTTTGATCATTACTGTCTTACTTTTGCTATTGGGTTTGTGCGGTTGGTATTGTCTTTTGTCAAAACGTTTTTATTCTATCTAGGGAAAGTTGAACAGCTAATGTTTTGTTTCTTCTCACACGAAATAGTGATAGATTTGTTTGCCTTTATTTAATTATGATAATAAAATTAATTATTTAAGAGAGTGTTCTTTGCAAATAGATGCACGTGGAAACTTGATATAATAGTTTACATTACAGAGTCAAATGTAGGCATATAGTAAGCTGTCCAGTAAATCAGCTACCAACTGTGTGCTTGGAATAATTCAAGTAAATGCTTGAAATAAATGTTTGTTTCCTTATTGTTTGTGTATCTTTTCAGGACTGAATCTAAGAGATTTAAAATTTAAAAATCATGAAGGTCGTATATTCTGAAGAACATAAAGATTGTAGATCCACAGTGAAAGACAAATACCACGTGATTTCACTTCTATGTGGAATCTAAAAGAACAAAGCAAATGAACAAAGAAACAAACAAAAACAACAACAAAAACAAACTCAAATATAAAAGAGAGCAAAAAAAAAAAAATAAAAGAGAGCAAACTGTTGGTTGTCAGAGGGAAGGTAAGTGGGGGCGGGGGGTGAAATAGATAAAGGGAAGTAAGAGGTACAAACTTCCAGTTATAAAATAAATAAGTCACAGAGATGAAAGGCATAGTATTGGAAATATAGTCAATAATTTTACGATCATATTGTATGGTGACTGCACTTATCATGGTGAGCACTGAATAATGTTGAATCAATATGTTGTACATCTCAAACTAATAGAATATTGGATACTAATTGTACTTCAATAAAAATATGTCAATAAAAAGGCTTTATAACAAGTGTCCATAGTATTTATAAATATTGATTATATTAGTATTACATATATTAGTATGTGATACATACAATACATGCTTTTAAATGATATAATGATATTATTATTCTAAACTTTTGTATAGCGCTTAACTAAATTATGACAATATCCCGGGGTTTTGGACCAAAATGAAAACCTCATGTTATTTTCTGTCACCAGAGCTCTTGACAAACTGCTGAAATGTTTGTTTTATTCATTCATTTTATTTATCCAATTAAAACTGGGCCTACTTCTTTAATTCTATGAAAACTGTTTTCAGTCCATTTTTCTTCCGCAGAAAGCCACAACAGTACCAAATTTCTTTTGCAATTGAGTCCCTGGGTATACTGCTAGTGAATAATGAGAAACAAAGCATGTCAACAACAACAAGGGGATTGGTTAATAAATGCTAAAACATGGCATGCTATAAAGCCATTAGAACGGTGTTGCAGAGGAATAAGTTCCCAGTATTGCAAATAGTAAATATGTATTTTAAGACTGTATATGCCACCCTATGTTTATTTTAATATACATGTGAATATAGTCTTATATAAAAATAGAATAAATGGAAAGATAGTTTTACTATTTACCTCTGAGTGATAAATGTATGGCTTTTCTTCTGTCTTAACTTTATTTCACTTTTCCCATTTTTGTATGGTAGACATGTAAGAAAAATTATATTTGACATATCTCTACTATTTTTATTATTGAAAAACTTCATTAATTATTGCTAGAAAATCTTATTATGACATATTGTTTAAGCAGAAAACATTAAACACTTAATTTGTTACAAAATATATTTAAAAGAAACACACTTGTGACACCTGGGTGGCTCAGTGGTTGAGCATCTGCCTTCAGCTCAGGTTGTGATCCTGGAATCGAGTTCCACATTGAACTCCCTGCATGGAGCCTGCTTCTCCCCCTGCCTGTGTCTCTGCCTCTTTCTCTGCATCTCTCATGCATAGATAAATAAATAAAATATTTTAAAAAAAGAAAGACATTTGCTGAAGAGATTAATTTTCTGTTGTTATTTGAAATACCTAATAAAGCTGCTTTTTCACCAATACTGAGACAGTGCTTGGAAGGCAAGATGTCTTGTGCAGTGTGGGCCCACAGAAGCTGAAGGTGGGTGTGGGCCAATGCAGACCTTGAGGAGGCCATATTGATCTAGAACATACCATGTTTTAGATACATTCATTATAATGTTTAGCTGCAAAAATGTAGCAGAGATGTAATTGCAAGACAATTCTTTCTGTTTTGAGTTTTCCTATAAAGTATGGGATTTTTGCAACCATCAAAAAAGGGATGGAGTGACCTTGTGAAAATATCTGGAAGGACTAATTAGAACTAGTCTAGTTTCTATATTGAGTGGAGTTGAGTACCTTAGAAATAATTTCCAAATGCCCATTTTTTTTAACACCAACATGAACAGATCTGAGGAACTGTCGCTGTCTACTCTCAAAATTCTTGTAGCTTTTGAAAAGCATTTTTTTCACACAATCCTCATAAACAGAAAAACAGTCTCTCCTCCTCCTTCCTGTCTTCTTTATGCTCATCTACTACCACACTTAACAACACTTCTGACACCAAATGTTTGGGGCTTTCCCCTACCAAGCAATTCTCTGTGACTTCAGCTGGTTATTTCACAATTATTTCACAATTTAACTCAACTCTGACACCGTCTGCCTGGGGATAGCTTCAAATTCCACAGGTTAAGGGTTCAGTTTCAGGAAACTGTCTCGTACTTCAGATGCCACCTGCAAGCAGTATGTCCCCAGGTTACCTACAACTTCTGCCCACTTGGCTGCAAATCTGGGGTCCCCATTACTCTTCTCTTGAGGTCTGTTGATTTGCTAAAGCAGCTTACAGAACTCAGGGAAACACTTATGTTTACCAACTTACATATAATAACGGATATGGCAAAGGATACAGGTGAACGGCCAGAAGAAGACATATGTAGAGTGAGGTCTGAGAGTCTCCTGAGAGGGAGCTTCTGGCCCCATGGAGTTGGGGTGCATCATCCTCCTGGTATATGGGTGTGTTCACCAACCTGGAAACTCTGACTCCATACTATGGAGATTTTATGAAGGCTTCCTCACATAAGCATGATCAATCACTAACTCCATTTCCAGCTCCCTTCCTCTCTCTGGAGGTTGGAGTGGGACTGAAATTTCCAAGCTTCTAATCATGTTTTTGTCCTTCTGGTGAATATCCTCCACCTGGGAGCCATCTAGAAGCCTATCCAGAGTCTTCTCATTAGAAAACAAGATGCTTGGGATGCTTGGATGGCTCAGCAGTTAGGTGTCTGCCTTTGGTTCAGGGTGGGCGTGATCTGGGATTCAGGATCAAGTCCCCCATTGGGCTTCCTGCGGGGAGCCTGCATCTCCTTCTGCCTGTGTCTCTGCTCCTCTCTCTCTCTCTCTGTGTCTCTCATGAATAAATAAATCTTTAAAAAAAAAGAAAGAAAAGAAAGCAAGATGCGTGTAGTCCAATTATCATTTGGGAATTTGCAAGGGTTTTAGAAGTTCTGTGTCAGGGACTGAGGGGGAAAACCACATATATATTATATATTTCTTGTTATAAATCACAATATTACAATTCTACAGTTATTTATAAATAACTATATCCCTCATGCCACTTAATTCCCAACATATTCCCAGCATTAAGTAGATTCTTGACACCTGGTAGGAATTCCAGTTTTTGAGGAAGGCAGACAGGAAGGGGAAAAGATATCTCCCAAGTTCGGGCAATCTGGATTACACCAGAGAGATAGGTGTTCATTCATCTCAGTGGTCAGCATGGCTGCAAGCCTGAGGTTTGGGGGCTACTCAGAAATTTTATGGTGTGAGCCAGAGCCAGGGAGCCATGTTCATAGTAATAAAGGAAGATTTGGCATTCCTATTAGATACATTATATAAGTGAAATAAATGGGAAACACATCTTCAAACTCCAAATGAATCAGAAGACAAGGTAAATCCACAAGGGAATGCTCCTCCTCTTTATTAGATTAAATGTCATTTAAAAGTTCAAAATAATGAGGAATAAAAGTTATGATGTGTATTTCCAAAATATTCCATATGTGTTAATATAGTCTTAGATTTCGGAAGAGGAGAAGTTTAAGAGTAGAAATTATGTTTTCTATGTGATCTTTAGTAGAATCACTGGTATAATTTTTATCTCAGATAATCATTTATAGCCTTTAGTTAGTTCATAACAAGGCAAGTATTGCTGCCCATTTCCATGTTATTCATGTATTATTTTATCCCTTGCTGAAACCTTCACTGCCTTCTGTGCTCACCATCCTGGTTCCCCTCACTCCAGTTAGCAGATTTCAGCCATGAACTTTCACAGGAGACTATCATGAACTCTTAATTTTAAGCTAGGTAAAATCACGAAATTTGATCACTTTTTTTTCCCATTAATCTTCTTAAATAAATCTTGTCTCTTGATGCCCTGCTTCTCAGCAAAACTTTCTCATTAATGTAGATCACATACAAACACTGGTTACACATGCTCACTGTAGAATTAAAATATATTCATCAGAAAATTTAATTTACACAGCAACCTCTTAAAGGTATTATTTTATCTCAGCATAAGAAACAGTATGATTTTAATATTTCACAAATGCATTTATATGCCGGGAAATAATCAGATTCCAATCCCAGCTGATTTTCTTCTGATTCTTTATTTCTACAGATTAAAAGGAATAATTCAAACTATAGATGATCAGAAATATCATTAAAGTGTTTTGTGGTTGTAGCAGATTGTAGTGGATATTCCAATGAAAATTGGACCTGGAAACTAAAGAGATTTTTCACTGAAGTGCAGTTTGATTTTTATTTTTTATTTTTAAAAGAGATTTTATTTATTTATGCACGAGAGACAGAGAGAGAGAGAGAGAGAGAGAGAGAGAGAGAGAGAGAGAGGCAGAGACACAGGCAGAGGGAGAAGCAGGCTCCACACAGGGAGCCTGACCTGGGACTTGATCCTGGGACCCCGGGGTCACGCCCTGGGCTGAAGGCAGCGCTAAACCACTGAGCCACCCGGGCTGCCCTGATGTGGTTTTTAAATATATGCACAGTGCTGAATTATTTCTGTTGCCTAAAGCAAGGAAAAATCATTATGAGTAGTCAGACTTTTAGTGGTCAAGTTGTTTTCACCTCAGTTTAGCTCTTTTAAAAAATTATGGTTGGGGCCCCTGGGTGGCTCAGTGACTGAGCATCTGCCTTCGCCTCAAGTCATGATCCCAGGGTTCTGGGATCAAGTCCCACATCGGGCTCCCTGCAGGGAGCCTGCTTCTCCCTCTGCCTGTATCTCTGCCTCTCTCTGTGTGTGCCTCTTATGAATAAATAAATAAATAATATATATTTGAAAAAAAATTATGGTATCTAAACCTTATCAATAAATATCATGTTTGTTCAGCTAAGAAATGCTATTTGAGATCCTCTATAAATCTCTGAGGCGTGTGATTCAAAATCACAGCAATGTCTTTCTTAACCTTATTAAGGCCATAAGATAATACATCACTTTTTTTGTGTGTATTTTTTTAATTGGAGTTTGATTTGCCAGCATATAGCATAACACAGTGCTCATCCCATCAAGTGCCCCCCTCAGTGCCCATCACCCAGTCACCCCAACCCCCCACCCACCTCCCCTTCCATCATCATTTGTTTGTTTCCCAGAGTTAGGAATCTCTCATGGTCTCTCACCCTCTCTGATTTTTCCCACTCATTTTCTCTCCTTTCCCCTTTATTCTCTTTCACTATTTTTATATTCTTCATATGAGTGAAACCATGTAATAATTGTCCTTCTCCAAGTTACTTCACTCAGCATAATACCCTCCAGTTCCATCCATATCGAAGCAAATGGTGGGATTCGTAGTTTCTAATGGCTGAGGAATATTCCATTGTATACATATTCCATTGTATACGTCTTCTTTATCCATCATCTGTTGATGGACATCGAGGCTCCTTCCACAGTGTGGCTATTGTGGACATTGCTGCTGTGAACATTGGGGTACAGGTGTCCCAGCATTTCACTGCATCTGATTCTTTGGGGTAAATCCATTTCCCCATTCTCACTGGTGTGAGGTGGTATCTCATTGTGGTTTTGATTTGTATTTCCCTGGTGGCCAGTGATGCGGAGCATTTTCTCATGTGCTTGTTGGCCATGTCTAGGTTTTCTTTGGTGAAATTTCTGTTCATGCCTTTTGGCCATTTCATGATTGGATTGCTTGTTTCTTTGCTGTTGAGTTTAATAAGTTCTTTATAGATCTTGGATACTAGCCCTTTATCTGATAGGTCATTTGCAAGTACCTTCTCCCATTCTGTAGGTTGTCTTATAGTTTTATTGACTGTTTCTTTTGCTGTGCAGAAGCTTTGTATCCTGATGAAGTCCCAATAGTTCATTTTTGCGTTTGTTTCCCTTGCCTTCATGTATGTATCTTGCAAGAAGTTGCTGTGGTCAAGTTCAAAAAGGGTGTTGCCTGTGTTCTGCTCTAGGATTCTGATGGATTCTTGTCTCACATATAGATCTTTCTTCCATTTTGAGTTTATCTTTGTGTCTGGTGTCAGAGAATGGTCTAGTTTCATTCTTCTGCACGTGGCTGTCCAATTTTCCCAGCACCATTTATGGAAGAGACTGTCCTTTTTCCAGTGGATAGTCTTTCCTTCTTTATCGAATATTATTTGACCATAGATTTGAGGGTCCATTTCTGGGTTCCCTATTCTGTTCCATTGATCTATGTGTTTGTTTTTCTGCCAGGAGATAATACATCTCATTTGTTATTTAAAAATGAGGACATTTCTCCTTAACAGATAGGATCCTGGGATGCCTGGCTCAACAGTTGAGGGTCTGCCTTCTGCTCAGGGCGTGATCCTGGCATTGGGGATCAAGTCCCATATCAAGCTCCTTGTGGGAAGCCTGTTTCTTCCTCTGCCTGTGTCTTTGCCTCTCTCTCTGTGTCTCTCATGAATAAATAAATAAAATCTTAAAGAAAAAAAACCAGGATCCTCATGGAGGGGACAGTCTAATACTTGCTGCTGTGGAGGTTGAAAAGAGCAGATAAAATGTAAAAATTTATCAATTAAAACTGAGTAACAATTTCATAAAAATAATATGTATACATATTCATATTTTTCCAAAGATTAAGAAAAAAATTAACAATAGCTATATTTATTGGAAGATTTACTTTCTCCTTTATATATTTTATATGTGGCAAATTGTCTACTGTGAATATGTATGATTGTATGATCCTTAAAAAGAAGAAAAGAAATAAAAAAAAGAAATAAAAACCACAATAGGAAAATATTGTTGGATGTCTTGAGTCACAGGTGGCTAGTTATTGGCCAAAGGGCTGGTTGTGCCTCATCATGTTTATGTCAGATGCTCATTATCATACGTAAAGTCTTTGTGACATAATGTCTCCATTATAACCACTGTCTTTTTGTAGCATCAATAATTAGCAGCAATATAAGATATTTTATCACCTTTCCCTCAAATAAATAATGATCAGCCTCTTTCCTAGACCTTTCAGCATGCATATGAATTAGTTATATATATAAGGTTCTGCAACTGAAAATAGAAGCTATTGTGAATCCTGCATAAGGGATAACAAAAGGAAGTTGAGGATAATTGGGGATAATTGCATGTGCATTGAATGCAGGTTTAGACATTAGTATCTAAAAAAGACTGTGAAATCATCAGAAAAAGAGAATTCTGCATGCCAGTAGCCGATGAAAACCAGTACATACTGCAAAATATGCATTTGAAGGTAAAATTCATAGGAATTGTCTGTAATCTCAGAAAACAGACCCAGGACAATCTCTCCAAAATTCCATCTTTTGTCAGTAAACCCCCAGCCAGACTTATCAAAAAGAAAGAGAAGGGCCTAAATTAATAAAATCATGAATGAAAGAGGAGCAATCAGGACCAACACCAAGAATATACAATTTTAAGAACACTATATGCAAACAGATTAGGCAATCTGAAAGAAATGGATACATTCCTAGAAACGTATGAACTACCATAATTGAAACAGGAAGAAATAGAAAATTTAAACAGACCCATAACCAGCAAGGAAATTGAAGCAGTTATCAAAAATCTCCCAAGAAACAAGAATCCGGGGCCAAATGGTTTCCCATGGGAATTCTACCAAACATTTAGGTAAGAATTAAAACCTAATCTTCTGAGGCTGTTTCAAAAAAATAGAAATGGGAGGAAAACATCCAAACTTGTTCTCTGAGGCCAGCATTACTTTGATCCCCAAACCAGAAAATGACCCCCCGCAAAAAAGGAGAATTACAGACCAGTATCCCTGATGAACATGGATGCCAAATGCTCACCAAGGTACTAACCAGTAGGACCCAACAGTGCATTAAAAGGATTATTCACCATGACCAAGTGAGATTTATTCTTGGACTGCAAGGATGGTTTGACATTTGCAAGTCAATGAACATTAATAAAGGAAAGGACATGAGCCATGTGATCCTCTCAATTGATGCAGAGAAAGCATTTGACAAACTGCAGCATCCATTCCTGATCAAAACTCTTCAGGGTGTAGGGATAGAGGGAACATTCCTCAGCATCTTAAAAGCTATTTATGAGAAGCCCACAGCGAACATCATCTCAATGGGGAAAAACTGAGAGCTTTCCCCTAAGATCAGAAACAGGGATGTCCACTCTCACCACTGCTATTCAACATAGTCCTAGAAGTCCCAGCCTCAGCAATCGGGCAACAAAAAGGAATAAAAGACATTTAACTTGGCAAAGAAGTCAAACTCTCACTCTTCACGGATAATATGATACTTTATGATGAAAATCCAAAAGACTCCACCACAAGATTGTTAGAACTCATACAGCAATTCTGCAAAGTGGCCATGTATAAAATCAATGCACAGGAAACAGTTGCATTTGTATACACTAACAATGAGGCAGAAGAAAGAGAAATTAAGGAATTGATCCCATTTACAGTTGCACCAAAAACCATAACCTACCTAGGAATGAACCTAATCAAAGGGAAAGGATCTGTACTCTAAAAACTACAGAACACACATGAAAGAAATTGAGGAAGACACTAAGAAATGGAAAAACATTCCATGCTCATGGACTGGAAGAATAAATACTGTGAAGATGTCTATGCTGCCCAGAGCAATCTACACATTGAATGCAATTTCTATCAAAGTACCATTGACGTATTTCACAGAGCTAGAACAATTGATTCTAACCAGAAAAGACCCCGAATAGCCAGAGGAATATTGAAAAAGAAACCAATGCCAGGGGCATCACAATGCCAGATTTCAAGCTTATTACAAAGCTGTAATCATCCAGACAGTGTGGCACTGGCAGAAAATCTAATCTTTGACAAAGCAGGAAAGAGTATCCACTTGAAAAATGACAGTCTTCTAGAAATGGTTTGGGAAAATTGGACAGTCACATGTAGAAGAAAGTAACTGGACCATTTTCTTACATCATACAGAAATGTAGTCTCAAAATGGATGAAAGGCCAAAATGTGAGACAAGAATCCATCAAAATCCTAGAGGAGAACACAGGCAACACCCTTTTCGAACTTGGTCACAGCAACTTCTTGCAAGATACATCCAGGAAGGCAAGGGAAACAAACGCCAAAATGAGCTATTGGGACTTCATCAAGATAAAAAGCTTCTTCACAGCAAGAGGAACAGTCAACAAAACTGCAAGACACCCTACAGAATGGGAGAAGATACTTGCAAATGACCTATCAGATAAAGGGCTAGTATCCAAGATCTATAAAGAACTTCTTAAACTCAACGGCAAAGAAACAAACAATCCAATAATTTAGTCCCAATGCCTGGGACCCAGGGGAGCTGCTTTATAACCCCCAGAATGAAGCTGAAGGCCTGAGAATCTGGTGGGGAGGTGCCCATATAAGTCCCAGAGTCTCAGGAACTGAAAAGTGGAGCACCACTGTGTGAGGGCAGGAGAAGGTGAACATCAAAACTCAAGAACTGAGAGTTCGCCTTTTCTCTGCCCCCCCCCTTTTTTTTATCCCGCAACAGATTGGATGATACCCACCCACATTGGTGAGGGTGAATCTTCTTTATTCAGCCTATTGAGCCAAATGCTAATCTCTTCTAGAAACACCTTTACAGATACACCCAGAAATTATGTTTTACCAGCTCTTTGGCCATTCCTTATTCCAGTCAGGCTGACACATAAAATTAATTATTACACCTTCCCAAAGACTTATTTACAGTAATAATAGTTAATATCTGTTAGGAAATTAACATTCCAGGCATTTTGATAAATAGCTCATATCCATTATTTCCCTTGATCTCCTCTGTATCCCGATGGATTAAATCATTCCACCATCATTTTACAGTTAAAGAAATCAAGGCTTTGAAAGATTAAGTTAATGTGTCTAGTGTCACAGACCAAGAAAGAGTCAGAGCTGAGGTTAGATGAAGTAGTCTATCATAACATAATAACCCAGATAGCTGCTATTATTATTTAACAAACAATATAAGTGAATTAAAAACACCTCAAGAGAGGCACCTGGGTGGCTTAGTTGGTGGAACATCTGATTCATGATCTCAGGGTTCTGAATTCAAGCCCCATGTTGGACTCCATGCTACATGTGGGGCCTACATTAAAAAAAAAACAAAAAATGAGGGCACCGAGTTGGCTCAGTCAGGTAAGTGTCAGCTTTGTCTCAAGCCAAGATCCCAGGGTCGTGGGACTGAGTTCTACGTAGAGCTCCCTGCCCCATGGGGAGCCTGCTTCTCCCACTCCCTCTGCTTGCCACTCCCTCTGTGCACTCTCTCTCCCTGTCAAACAGATAAATAAAATCTTAAAACCAAAACTCTCAAGAAATAAGATAAATTTATAGTAAATCCCAGCCACTGTAGGAAAAAAATAGCTCTATTTGTCAAAAATGTCCAGTGTAGACTATGAATATTCTTTTCCAGCCTACCCATCTGGTAAACACTCATTAGGGGTCAGGGACTCACCAACGCTGGCTGAGGTCTCTTGAGGCATCTTTCAGCAGACCTCTTGCCCTAGTAGCATAAAACGGTTGCCAAGGAATGGGGTTCAGCTCGTCTACCCTTGATTCTAGTCTCACCTTGATTCTCCTGATTCGCTTTCTCTACTTCCACTCCATCTTCACCACTCACTTACCATGATCCTGGTGACTGAGACTGACGCATAACCTAGTATTTATTGGCTTTTGACCTCAGCTTTACCTTTATTTTTTAATCCCCTTGACTTGGCACACGTTTGAGGACTCCTCAATGAACTGGCTCTAGAAACCCCTCTTCCTGTTTGTCTAGCTTGCCCACTCCTAATCTGGGCACGGTGGAAGGGGCAAAGACAACACTGTCGATGTGGCCTCAATGAGCCTTCCGTGTCGAGGGGACATAAGCCACATGCCTGAGCTCCACAGCAAAATCCAGAGAGTCGTGTGTGATGGGAGAGTGTGGATAAAGGACTGTGAGAAACACAAAACTGACCCACATCAATTCCCTTCAGAACAAACTTGGTTATGAATAAATTAAAATCTGAGTGGTTCTGCGATAGCACAGAAACGCATGTGTGTGGACTTAGGTCTATTATAATATCACGTATTGCTCCTGCCAGGAGCGAAGATGGAAGCGAGCAATCGTAGCAGAGACATGGAAAGGATGCTCATGCTTAAGAAGAGTCTAGCTTTTGTTTCAGCGATTAGGCCCAGCTGCAGTTTCCGCCCTTGAGGTCTGTGTGCTATCCATGTACAAAGTAATTTTTCATATTACCTTACTTCCAACCAAATAGTCGATATTAAAGAAAGCCAGAACCTCAAACTCTTAAGTCCGTGAATCGAGCACTTGTCATCACCACAGCTTCCAAGAAGTACCTGCCTGGGGTAGTCCACTTCCCCAGGCAGAACAGGTTACAGGGCTCTTTTCTCCTGTCTGCCTTAAGATCTGCAAGAAAGGCCAACCGAATATCTTTCTTGGCCCCCTTCCATTAAACCCACCCTGGATCTTGTCCTCCGTGTGCTAGTGCTCTCAAGTAAAAAGTGTACAGAGACATAAAGCTGAGAGAACAAGTCAATCTCCCCTGAGGCCACAGAGCTCATTTAAACTCTCCTCCACTCAATCTTACATTTTTGCAATCCTCTCACGATATAGGATTTTAAGGTAAAGGAACCCTCCTCAGAAGACTCACCAGGTTTAAATCCTTAAAATCTAAAGAATATCCTTTGCAAGTCTAATAATTTATCTTCTGGTTAACCACCTTCTAGAGACCCCCACATGCTTTGCCGAGCCATAGAGCATCAACTACACGACTTGTGAGAGTCCTGCTGAGAAAGGACATTTAAACAGCTGAATGGCAAGTTAATTTGCTGAAGGACTGTCCAGTTCCACATGACTAAAGCCTTAGCACAGGTCCTAGAAAGAAATGGAAGTGAAAGGCAGCCTCCTGAGGAAGGAGGAAGGAAGAAGGAGGAAGGAGGAAGGAGGAAGGAGGAAGGAGGAAGGAGAGGAGGACTACGAGTAGCAGCCAGAAGTAGCACCCAAACGAGCTCTGCAACCTTCCTTTTACAAGACAGCTAGCCAGCCCTGAGGCCAGTCTTGGTCGGGGATGTCTGCTGGTGGGCAGCTGAGCATCCTACACCGGTCACAACCAGACAGAACTCAAAATGGCAGACAGACTGACACTGACAACCTCAGAGACAGAAAAGAGGAAAGGAGACGGATCGAGACAAGAAAAAGAATGCCAGCCAAGATGGAGAACAAGGTTGAGATGAGAGCTTGGTGCCTGGGAGTCACCCGAGGAGATGAAGAAAATCTATTCAGCCCAGCCTGGTTATGAGGATGACCTTTGTAAAAAGTCTCTGAGTTCACACCAAAAATGTAAGATTAATAATAAGTATGATAATAGTGCATTCCAGTCATGCTCCAAGTAATTTCTCAAGCAGTTTCTTTTTTAGAAAAAGATTTTATTTATTTATTTGATAGAGAGAGAGAGAGAGAGAGAGAGAGAGAATAAGCAGGCAAACATTTGGCAGAGGGAGAGGGAGAAACAGGCTCCCTGCTGATGCAGGGCTCTATCTCAGGACTCTGAGATCAAGACCTGAGCTGAAGGCAGATGCTTAACCAGTTGAGCCACCCACATGCCCCTACACAACTTCTTATTTAATCTTCAAATCAGTATTATCATGCCCCCTTTTACAAATCAGGAAACTGAGGTTTAGGTGGGGTAAGGGGCATGCCTCAAGTCATAGCTAAGACGAGGCAGAGATGAGTCTCAAACCCAGGCCTAGACAAAGCTCGCAGGTGCTCTGCGGGGACCTGGCAAGACCTCTTCTGTCTGGGTCCTCCTGCTTCTGCCCACCCCCCACTTCTAGTTTCTTTCTAATGTGACACTCTCAGCACACACTCCAAAGATGCTTTGTACTTTGTACCCTTTCTGTGTGTTGCTTCTCTCTACTCATTTTCTTCTTATGTTGCCTTCACCACATTTGGTTCACATTTAGGACCCAGTTCTAATGCTCCCTTCTCCATAGGCTTTGAGGCTGTGCCTTCTCCCAGGCTATGATCTGCTCTCAAGAATCCAGGACCTCTAAGGAAGCTCAGTCACCCTGGTGCTCTGGTCCTACTGTGTGCGATTTGTCTGGTCGCGAGCATCTTTGCCCACTCTTCCCACTGTGACTACACAGCAGGGCTGCCCAGGTCCCTGCTCATCACAGGGCTGGCCTTGAACTCACTGCCCCAGGCATTCTCAGTCTCAGGAAGAAGTTAGCTACTTCCTGTCATTAGTGCAAGGAAAAAGCAGTATCTGTGACATAAAAGAAATCCCAGTGAGGCAGAGTGAAGGCTAGTGTCAGAAAGTTGTGTGAAAGGCAAAGCTGAACAGGGCAACCCAGCCAGCCTCCTTGCTCACAGGCAGGTTGAAACTCTTACTGCATGAAGCAAACTCAAACCAATCAGCAACACCTCTGGGTTTCAACCCACGGCGGGTGGTGACTTCAGATCTTCAGTTCCCTGTGCCAGGAAGGCACCTAAGAATCATGGACAGCCAAGGAGAAACACCACGTCATGCGAGAGGTCAACCCCCTACCTAGCAGGACTCAGCATAGACAGAGGAAGGGCTGGCCCGCATCACCTCTCACTGAGTGGAACCGGCAGGAAGCTATGGCCTGGGATTCATTCATTCCTAAGACCCTTCTATCTGGTGAAAGGTAGAACCACAATTTCTGGATTCTAGATTCACCAGGGGTCCTGGGCTCCTCTTATATCTGGTCCCCCCTGAGGCAAGGCAAAGGAGAAGAATATGTTACAATCACTCATTGTCCCATTCATTTGTTCATTCATTCAATCTTTATTGAGCAGGGATAGTTCTGATCACTAGGGATACAAAACTGAACTGTCTCCCTCTTGCCTGTGCCCCAACCACCTCAGCCTCCTTGTCATCCTTCCAAGTCTCTGAGCATCTTCCTGCTGCTGAGCATTTCCATTTTCAATGTGGTTTCCCTGAAATGTGCTTCTCCAGTGTTAGGCAGCTCATTCCTTCACTGTCTTCACAGCCTCTATTCAAATCTCCCCCTCCTTAGAGAGAGGGTTTACATCACCCAACATCACCTATTGAAAGTAGCAGCCCCCTCCCATTTTTCTCTTGTCTTACTACCTTCTTATGTAGCTCCTACAGCATCCAGAGATAGGATCTTAAGCCCAAGTGGGGGCTGTCGGTGAAGGAAATGTGAGGAGGGAGTGGTGGAGCCTCATATCCTCACTGGCTCTGCTGGAAGAAGAGCTGCCTTCTTCAGAAACAAGAGGGAAACATAAAGGTAAGTCCTAGATGGAGCTAAGTCTGCAGCTGACGTGTCAGAGATGCAAAGAAGATTCTCCTCCTATATGGGGAGGATTGAGGAGGGAGAGGTACAGAAGAAAAATTAAATATGAAGGTTGAAGATGCTAAAATAGAATGGGTTAGATGGATCATCCCCCCAACTTTATTGTGATATAACTGATACAAAACACTGTAATTTTAAGGTGTACAATATGATTTGATACATGTATATATTGTGAAATCGCTACCATGATAAGGTTAGTTAGCACATCCTTTACCTCACATAATTACCTTTTTTGGGGGTATTGTTTTGGTGACAGTATTTAAGATCTATTGTCTTATCCTCTTAGCAACTTTCAATTATTTAATATTGTGTTATTAACTAGTTAATATTAATTAGATATGTTAATTACCTATGTTGTGCATTAGGTCTCCAGACGTTATTATTTCTCTTATAACTGGAAGTTTATACCTTTTGACAAGCATCTCCTTTATTTCTTCTACTCCCCAGCCCCTTGCAACCACCAATCTACTCTGTTTCAATGAGTTTGGCTTTTTTTAGATTCCACATGTAAGTGAGATCTTATAGTGTTTGTCTTTCTCGGTCTAACTTGTTTCACTTAGCATAATGCCCTCAGATTTAATCCAGGTTGTCACAAGTGACAAGATTTCCTTTTTTAATGGCTGAGCCATTCCTCTCTCTCTCTGTGTGTGTGTGTGTGACATTTTCTTTATCCATTCATCCATCAGTGGGCACTTAGGTGGTTTCCATGTCTTGGCTATGATAAATAATACTGCTATGAACATAGGGGTACAGATAGCTCCATGAGAAAGTAATTTCATTTCCTTTGGACAAATACCCAAAAGTAAAATTACCCAGAAGTAAAATTATTGAATCACATTATAGTTCTATTTTTAACTTTTGAAGAACCTCCATACTGTCTTCCATAGTGGCTGTGCCAATTTACATTCTAACCAATAGCACATGAGGGTTCCTTTTTCAGTGAAGCATCTTGAAACCTCTGTATGGAGAGGGAAGGAAGGAAGAAAAGGTCCAGGAGGAACAACAGAAGAAAGTAGAGCAACAGAGAGCTAAAGGTTGAGCTGTGATTGAATAGTAAGGGGAGTTGATGTAAAAGATTCAGGAGGACATCATCAGGCAGATTGGTAGTTACTGGTAGGAAGGTCAAGGTGTGGCTGTGAACTGTTCTGGACTTGGAGTACAAGTGAATGTGGTGGGATGGAATACAGTGGGAGAATTTTGAGGAATGGTAACTAGATGGCCCATTCCTCTGAAATCTGAATTTGTCCATATAAAGGAAAATCAGCTGTCCAGTCCTCAGGGAGGACAATTGGTAGACAACATGGAAAACAAGAGAGAAGGACAGAAAGGTCCCATGTTAAGTGCTAACCACTCCCAGGATTTCATAATCAACATAAGCTCCTGGTGTTCAATCAATTTTAATTCTTTAATCCATTTTATTGGTATTCCTAACCATTCTACATAACAAGTAACAGAGATAATAGAGTAGGTTAAGTTGGAAAGGTATTTGTCAAAACAAGTGTCCATTTTTTTATCAATTTAATCTGCGATTAATAAAATCAAATAGGGATCCCTGGGTGGTGCAGCGGTTTAGTGCCTGCCTTTGGCCCAGGGTGCGATCCTGGAGCCCCGGGATCGAACCCCACGTCGGGCTCCCAGTGCATAGAGCCTGCTTCTCCCTCTGCCTGTGTCTCTGCCTCTCTCTCTCTCTCTCTCTCTCTCTCTCACTGTGTGCCTATCATAAAATAAATAAATAAATAAATAAATAAATAAATAACCAAATAAAAGACTGCAACACAATTGGCACAGGTTTTGAATTTGAATGCCATGGTCAATATAGGAAATAATGAA
Source organism: Vulpes lagopus (assembly GCF_018345385.1). Classification (NCBI taxonomy): domain Eukaryota; kingdom Metazoa; phylum Chordata; class Mammalia; order Carnivora; family Canidae; genus Vulpes; species Vulpes lagopus. Next base: position 34,760,281 of record NC_054847.1, on the reverse strand, counting down.
GGTCAATTACCACAAAATGACATACTATACACTTCTTGCTTTGCAGTCCACCATGTTCCTCTCTCCGTCATCATTGGGAACAGGACAGAAAACTCACAGAACACTAATTACCTGAGTGGCACAGTGAACCTCATGTTAGGGAACATTTTTGATCAATGACATTTTAATTATTGCAAATATAGCAATGAAACATATCCACCCTACTGAGTGAAGGGAAAAAAGGAACCAAGACAGAAAGAAGGGAAACAGAAGAAAAAGAAAGAGGTGAGTTTTCATAGCAAATCTCACTGGCACCCAAGTTCCTGTGGTTCTACAATAAACAATATGAAATAATTTTCTTTATTTATGGCCAAACTTTGTCTCTGACAAGATCACCAGCTAGACCCCAAGGCCTGGCCTTTACTGCCCACCTCCTTATACTCACTAAACTTTGTCTTAAATTTTCCCCTAAGTTCTTCCTTCTGGCTTTCCTCTCGACTCTGGCAAATGAGACTTTCTTCTCGACTCAGGCAAATGAAACCCAAAACTACCCCTCAGGTGGCGGCAACTGCCCTGACAAAACTTCCCACCAGCAGAGACCACCCAGACATTTTGAGGTAAGCCTGACTCATGCCTGCACAGATGGACCATGGAGTGACTTCTGAATGACCTACAATTACCTTTACCTCATTCTAGTTCTAAAATCCCCACTTAAGGCGAGGGAGCCTCAGCCTCATTTATATGTATAGACACTTTTCCTTAAGGCACATGTGTGACCTTATGCCCATTTTTACATAGGATGACAAGACTTCTCTACCTAAGACTTCTCTATCCTAATCCTAAATAAAGGGAACCTACTCACCCTCTCTTGAGGAGTCATGGCTTTGGAAACCATTCCTCATGATCTACTTATTTACTGCAAATAAAAGTCTACTTTGTAGAACAACTCAACCTAGTACAGCTTCTGATTCACCAAGGAGTGAACTCATGCTGGTTTGGTTGCAACAAGAATATTAAAATAGAAACTTTCAGTTCAACTGTGACTACTGCCACCATGAGTATACTCATCTTTGTCTGCATTTCAATGCCAAGAATAGTACACCAGTTTCAGAGGGGGCCAAAGTCCAAAAAGTAGACAAAACAAAGGGAGTTAGAAGAGAAATAAAAGGCAGAAATGAAAAGAGATAGAAAACCTCACTGGGAAGATGATAAGTGTAATTCTGTTTGATAGGGTCATTGGTTTTGGGCTCAAGGTGATGCTTATCTCGTAGAACAAGTTTGGAATTTTTCCTTCCATTTCTATTTTTTGAAACATCTTCAGAAGAATAGGTATTAGTTCTCCTTTAAATGTTTGGTAGAGTTCCCATGGGAAGCCATTTGGCCCTGACTTTGGTTTGTTGGGTGATTTTTGATTACTGCTTCAATTTCCTTGCTCATTATGGGTCTGTTTAAGTTTCCTATTCTTCCTGTTTCAGTTTTGATAGTTTATAAGTTTCTATGACTGTATCCCTTTCTTCCAGATAGCCTAATTTGTTGACATATAATTTCTTACAACATGCTCTTAAAATTGTTCATATTTTTTTGGTGTTGGTCATGACCTCTCCTTTTTCACTCATAACTGTATTAATTTGGGTCCTTTCTCTTTTGTTTTTGATAAGTCTAGCTCAGAGTTTATTGATGTTATTAATTCTTTCAAAGAACCAGCTCCTAGTTTCATTGGTCTGTTCTACTGTTCTTTTGATTTCTACTTCATTGATTTTTGCTCTGATCTTTATTGTTTCTTTTCTCTTGTTAGGTTTAGGCTTCATTTTCTGTTCTGTCCCCTGATCTTTTAGATGTAAGTTTTTGTTGTGTGTTTGAGACCTTTCTTGTTTTTTGAGAAAGGCTTAGGTTGCTATAATAGTTTCAGGACTACCTTTGCTGCATCCCAAAGGTTTTGAAAAGTTTGTTTTTTATTTTCATTTGTTTCCATGAATTTTTAAAAAATTCTTTAATATCCTGGTTGACCCATTCATTTCTTAGTAGGACACTCTTTAACCTCCAAGTATTTGAGTTCCTTCTAAATTTCCTCTTGTGACTGAGTTCAAGTTTCAAAGCATTGTGGTCTGAAAATATGCAGGGAATAATCCCAAGCTTCTGGTATTGGTTGAGATCTGATTTGTGACCCAGTATGTGATCTATTCTGGACAATGTTCCATGTGCACTCAAGAGGACTGTGTATTGGGCACTCTAGGATGGAATGTTCTGTATATAACTGTGAAGCCCATTGGGTCCAGTGTGTCCCTTGTTTCTTTGTTGATCTTCTGCTTGTATGATCTGTCTATTTCTGTGAGTGGGTTGTTGAAATCCCCTACTATTACTGTATTGTTATCAATGTGTTTCTTTAATTTGCCAAGTTATTCATTGGTTGATATAATTGGCTGTTCCCAAGTTAGGAACATAAATATTTATAATCATTAGATCCTCTTGTTGGATAGACCATTGAAGTTTGAAATAGTGTCCCTTTTCATCCCTTTCTAAAGTCTTTGGTTTAAGATCTAATTTGCCTGATATGAGAATTGTTAACTCAGCTTTATTTTGATGTCCACTGGCATTATAGTTGCTTTTCTACCCCCTAACTTTCAATCTGGAGGTGTCTTTGGGGCTAAAATGAGTCTCTTGTAGATAGCATATGGATAGGTCTTGCTTTTTTATCTAATCTGATGCCCTGTGTCTTTTGATTGGCACATCTAGTCCATTTACATCCAGAGTAACTAAAGATATGCATTTAGTTTCACTCTATTACTTATAAAATCATTGTTTCTGTAGATTATATCTGTTTCTTCCTGGTCTATGTTACTCTTGGGCTCTCTCTTTGCTTACAAGGCCCCCCTTAATATATCTTGCAGAGCTGTTGTGATGGTCACGTATTCTTTCAGTTTCTGTCTGTCCTGGAAGTTCTTTATCTCTCCTACCCTTCTGAATGACAGCTTTTCTGGATCAAGTATTTTTGGCTACACGTTTTTCTCATTTAGTACCCTGAATATATCCTGTCATCTCTTTCTGGCCTGCCAGGTCTCTATGGATTGGTTTGCTGTGAGGCTAATGTTTCCACCCTTGTAGATTAAGAACTTCTTGTCTTGCGATGCTTCCGCGATTTTCTCTTTATCTCTAAAATTTATAACCTCACTATTATATGTCACTGTATTGATCTTTTGTTTTTTTTTTTGGTTTTGTTTTGTTTGTTTGTTTGTTTGTTTTTACTTCAAGAGGGGTTCTCTGTGCCTCCTGGATATAAATGCCTGTTTCTTTCCCCAGGTTAGGGAAGTTCTGTTATGATTTGCTCAAATATACCTTCTGTCCCTCTATCTCTCTCTTTCTTTTTCTTGTGGGTCGCCAATTATTCTAATATTTCTATTATTATAACATTATTATTCTAATGTTTCACTGTACTTCATGGTATAGCTGATTTTTTGAAGCTTCCTCTCATGATCTATTAAGTGTTTTTCTCTTTTCTTCAGGTTCCTTCCTTTCAATCATTTTTTTCTTCTATATCACTGACTCTCTCTTCTTCCTTTTTTACTTTAGCCATTGGAGCATCCATTTTAGACTGCATCTTAAGTTAAAGCATTTTTAATTTGGGGCTGATTAGATTTTAGTTATTTTATTTCTGCACTAAGGGATTCTCTAGTGTGTTTTATGCCCAGCCAGTATATTTATAAATTTTATTCTGAATTCTAGATCTGACATTTTACTTGTATCCATATTAATTAAATCAATGGCAAGAGTCTAACCTCTGGTTCTTTCTTTTGTTGTGAATTTCTCCTCCTAGTCACTTTTTTCTAGAGAAGAATAGATTAATGAGAGAACAAAATAAAAAGTTTCAATCACAAACCCAGCAAAATACTCTAGATAAATCTGAAGACATCAGAAATGAGAAAGAAGACAAAAGAGAGAGAATATAATTTCACAGATAGATAAAACAGGGTGATATACTTGGTCCTGGGTGTATTTTGATCTGTTTGTTAGAAGAAACTCAATCCCAAAATTGTAAAAAAAGAAAAGCTTTTACATATAAAAAATTAAATTGAATACAGTCAAAAGAAGCCCCAAATGAAGAATGTATCTATTAAATTGTAAATGTAAAAATGAAAATTAAAAAAGACTTAAAAATAAGGAATTGGTAAAATAATGAACTAGTTCAAAAGGAAAAAAGGAAAAAGAAAATTTTAAACGGAAAGACTAAGGACTCATGGGAAAAAAACCCTCAAATTCTATATATTGTTTTTCCCAAGAGCAGGATTTTTTCAGTTCTGTGTGATCCATCAACTTGGTATTGGCCTGATGTTCCTGCTGAGAGAGGCCTGTTGCACTGATTCTCAGGTGTCTGTCTGTGTGGAGCTGTACCGCCCCTTACCAGGGGGCCGGACTCATTGTAAGCTCCTTTGGGTTGCTCTTTGTGGCTTTTCTTCCCTGAAGGCTTTCTGTGATGCTTGCAAAAAGTGGTCACTTTTCTACTTGTGGAATTCTTTTCTTAGATCTCAGGTTGAATTCACAGTTTCAGAATGATTTCTTAGATATCTAGCTGAATTCAAGACACCAGATTAAAGGAAGGTCCCCTATTCTTCTGCCATCTTTCCTCCTAGACTGCTGGGAGATTTTTGATTACTAATTCAATTTCTTTGCTGATTATTAGTCTATTCAAATTTTCTGTTTCATCCTGATTCAGTTTTAGTAGTTTGTAGGTTTCTAGGAATTTGTCCATTTCTTCCCAATTCGTTGATTTACAGTTGCTCATAATATTCTTTTATGATTATTTGTATTTCTGTGGTATCTGTTGTGATCTCTCCTCATTCATTATGGTTTTATTTGTGTCCTTTCTCTTTCCTTTTTGATAGTTTTGGCTAGGGGGTTATCAATTTTATTAATTCTTTCAATGAACCAGCTCTTAGTCTCACTGATCTGTTCTACTGTTTTTTCTTTGTTTTGTGCCTGTATCATTTATTTCTGCTCTAATCTTTACTTTCCTTCTTCTCCTGGCTATAGGCTGTAGTTGCTGCTTCTTTTATAGCATCTTTAGGTGAATGGAAACTTTTCTTGCTTCTTGAGGTAGTCCTGTATTGCTATATATTTCACTCTTAGGACTTTCCTTGCTGTACCACAAAGGTTTTGGACTGTTAGGTTTTCATTATCATTTGATTTCATGTACTTTTTAATTTCTCCTTTAATTTCATAGTTAATTCATTCTTTAGTAGGATATTCCTTAACTTCCAAGCATTTGTGGTCTTTCCAAATTTTTCTTGTGGTTGACTTCGAGTTTTATATCATTGTGGTCTGAAAATATGCACGGTATGAGCTCAATCTTTTTGTACTGATTGGGTTCTTATTTGCCACTCAGTGTCTGATTTTATTCAGGAGAATGTCCCATGTGCACTCAAAAGGACTGTGTACTCTGTTGCTTTAGGGTGAAATGTTCTGAATATATCTGTTAAGTCCATTTGGTTCAATGTGTCATTCAAAGCCATTGTTTTATTGTTGATTTTCTTCTTAGCTGATCTGTCCATTGCTGTAAATGGGGGTGTTAAAATCCCCTACTATGATTGTATTATTATCAATGAGTTTCTTTGCTTGTTATTGATTCATATATTTGGGTGCTCCCATGTTGGGGGCATAAATATTTACATTTGTTAGATTTTCTTGATCGCTAGGCTCCTTATTTATGCTATAATGCCCTTCTTCATCTCTTGTTACAATCTTTGTTTCAAAATCCATGTTGTCTGATATGAGTATGGCTACTCCAGCTTTCTTTTGATGTCTAATAGCATGATAGGTGGTTCCCCATCTCCTCACTTTCAGTCTGCAGGTATCTTTAGGTCTAAAATGAGTCTCTTATAGGCAGCATGTAGATGAATCTTGATTTTTTTTTTAAAAATCCGTTGTGATACTCTGTTTTTTTTTTTTAAAGGGCAAATATTTTTTTAAAGACTTTAAAAATATTAAAAAAAAGACCTTATTTGTCAGGTTTTCTGATAGGCTGTAAGGGAGCCTGATGTGGACTCAGTCCCAGGACTCTGGGATCATGACCTGAGTCAAAGGCAGAAGCCCAACCACTGAGCCACCCAGGTGTCCCTACTCTGTTTTTTGATTGGAGAATTAAGTCCATTTATATTCAGAGTGATTACTGATAGATATGAATTTAGTGCCATTGTGTTACCTGTAAAGTTGATGTTTCTGGTGATGTCTGTTTCTTTCCAGTCTTTGTTGCTTTGGGTCTTTCTTTCCCACTCAAAAAAAAAAATCCCTTTTAATATTTCCTGCAGGGTAGGTTTAGTGGTCACAAACTCCTTTAGTTTTTGTTTTTCTGGAAAACTCTGTATTTCTCTTTCTATTCTGAGTGACAGCCTTGCTGGATAAAGTATTCTTGGCTGCATATTTTCCCATTCAGTGTTGAATATATCCTGTAATTCTCTTCTGGCCTGCCAAGTTTATGTGGACAGATCTGCTGCAAACCTGATGGATTGTTTCTTGTGTGTAAGGACTTCTCTTGCCTTGCTGCTTTCTAGATTCTTTCCTTGTCTATTTTGTGAATTTGGCTATGGTATGTTTTGGTGATCGTCAGCTTTTGTTGAATTTTTTTTTAGCTTTTGTTGAATTTAATGTGAGTTCTCTCTGATTCTTGGATTTTGGTGACTCTTTACTTCCACAGATTAAGGAAGTTTTCAGCTATAATTTGCTCAGATAAACCTTCTGTCCCTTTTTCTCTCTCTTCACCTTCTGGGATTCCTATGATTCAAATGTTATTGCATTTTAATAAGTTCCTGAGTTCCCTAAATCTACCTTTGTGGTCCATTACCTTTCTTTCCCTCATCTTTTCAGCATCATCACTTTCCATAATTTTATCTATATTACTGTTTCACTCTTCTGATTTGTCCACCCTCATTTTTTTGGTCTCCCTTCAAAATTGCATCTCAGTTATAGCATTTTTAATTTCAGCTTGACTAGATTTTAGTTCTTTTATCTCTGCAGGAAAGGATTCTCTAATGTCTTCTATGTTATTTTCCAGTCCAGCTAGTATCCTTATAATTATTTTAAATTGTAGTTCAGACATCTTACTTATATCTGTATGGACTAAAACCCTGGCTGTTACTTCTACTTCTTGTTCTTTCTTTTGGAGTGAGTTACTCCATCTAGTCATTTGCTTCAGTGGTGGGGGAGCTAGATCCTAGGTGTGTTTTGGTCTGATTGTTAAAAGAAATTAAATCCCAAGACCCTGGGTGGCTCAATTAGTCAAGAGTCTAACTCTTGATTTTGGCTCCAGTAATGACATCAGGGTCATGAGATTGAGTCCTGAATTGGGCTCCACAATCAGCAGAGTCTGCTTCTCTCCATCTTCCTTTTCTCTTGCCCTTCCTCATGCATTGTTTCTCTCTCTCCCTTTCAAATAAATACATAAATCTAAAAAAATAAAAGTAGCCATTCCCCCAAATAAATGTAATATATGTAAAATTATTTATAATTTTAATTTATAATTCATGAAATTTATAAAATTATTTATAACATGTTTGATTTTTTTAATATGTTATTTATTTATTCATGAGAGACACAGAGAGGCAGAGATACAAGCAGAGGAAGAAACAGGCTCCGTGCTTATAATTATATAGGTATGATTTTTAAAAATAAAAAAAATGTATTTAAAAAATAAAAATAGGGGCAACAGGGTGGCTCAGTGGTTGAGCGTCTGCCTTTGGCTCAGGTTGGGATCCCAGGGTCCTGTGATCAAGTCCTGCACTGGGTCCCCCACAGGGAGCCTGCTTCTCTCTCTGCCTGTGTCCCTGCCTCTCTCTCTGTCTCTCATGAGTAAATAAATAAAATCTTAAAAAATAAAAATAAAAAGGAAGCTAGATCCTATTTCCCTTAGAACTGAAGCTTTGTAGCACTCTATGACCAGTAGACTTGGTGTGCATAAGGGGTTTGTGCTGGTCTTCCGGGGGACAGGCCTGTTGCACTGATTCTCAGACTGACAAGCCCTCAAAGAGATGCACCTGCAGCTCACAGAGGGTGGGACTTGCTGTAGGCAGCTCCCGTCTCCCCTTGGTGGTGCTGTTAGCTCACTGAGATTTTTTTAGTGGTGCTAGGCAGCGGGGGAAAGGGCATTACCCTGCTGTAGTGTCCCTGGAGCAGAGAACTGGCACCTGTCACCCCAGGAAGCCCTCACAGGAGAGCAATTAATCACCCTGTTGTGTCCCCAGCTCCTGTCAGATCTTTGCCTTCACTCTGTCTGTGTCCAAGCTATCACCCTGCTGGGAGGCACAGTACTCCTGTATTTTATCTCAGGCAGATGGCTGAGTTTTTAAACTTCAGATATTAGGGACTCCCATGGGATGGCCCCATGCGGATTCTCTGGAGGAGCATCTTGTGTGCTTCTGCGGTTTGTCCGCTTGCCCCAGGAAAGCAATTGGATGTACACGTAGGAGCTCCAAGTTTATGGCAAAGTGAAGCAGAAAGCCAGCACCAAGATCTGCTGCCTTCAGCCAGCATCCCTGCTCCCATGCCTGGGAACAGTGCAGCACATCGGTGCCACCCATTCTTCTGGACCTGGAGAAGCCTTGCCACCGCTCCCACATGCACTCCAAGCAATGGAACAGTTTCTCCCCATGCAACCTGGGGGATCCTCAGACTACACTGTCTGTTCCCAGGTCTCTGCCCTCCTTCCCCACAGGAGCACTCCTAAGCCAGACATGACCCCAGGGTGACAGACTTCTTACACTTCAGATTTTGCATTCTGCTGCTTATAATATGTTGTGGTAGTCTCCGTAAGCAGGCTTCTCTCCCCTCCTCAACACCCACAGTTCTTATTTCCTCCAAATCCACCCTCTGCAGCTCCTACCTTCCCCAGTTCTACTTGCAGACTTGCAGTTGTCTTCTCTCAGTCCTCAGATTTATTTCTTCGGTGTTCAGAATGATTTGCTATTTATCTAGCTGCATTCAAGGAATGAGCCAAGCTTAGGGCCCCCCTACTCCGCCTCTATCTTAACTCTGATCCTCAAGGGCTTTTGCTGTACATCTCTGTTGATGTATTTTTCTTTCTTTCATCAGATTATAAATATATTGAAACCTGGGAAATGAGAAATGAGAGCTTTCTCATTTTGAAAGCTCACAAATTTTTCTGACTCCCTAATTTTAGGAAGTCTCACCAATATTATTATAAGTCCCCACTTAAAAATGATGCACTTCACTGCCTGTATTAGTTTCATATATATTTATATTTGTTTTATAAATTACCACATTTATTCTTAACAGTTCTGGAGGTCAGAAATCCAAAATGGATATCACTGTGCTATCATCAGCAAGGCTGCATTTCCTTCCAGAGTCTTAGGGGAGAATCTATTTCTTGCCTTTGCAGCTTCTAGAGGCCACTCATACTCCTTGGCTCATGGTGGCTTCCAGCTCTCACACAAGTCTCTTCTGCTTCCATTCTCCTGTCCCCTTCTCTCAAATCTGGGGACCCCTCTGATTACACTGCACCCACACAAAAAAATCCAAAAGAGTCCCTTAACTCAAAGATATCTTCAAAGTTCCTCTTGCCATATGAAGTAACATATTCACAAGCTCTGTGAATTAGGATGTGAACATCTTTGGGGGCCAATTTTCTGGCAACCACACTACTCTTCCTGTGAACTCTTAAAATGTGAATCACCATAATAAAACAATGGAGGCAACCAGTGTGGGTCACAGTAGATGGATAGAACAATGCTCTCCTAATTTTTCACCTGCATGAAACAAAAAGAGATCTCCGCTTGGGTGACACCCTGACAGAGCGGTTTCATGGAGGAAGAAGTGGAGAAGAACAGGTGGGTCTGCACAACCTGGGAGGAGACAGGAGAAGACACAAGTGAACACAAACCTAGAGTCAAGGAGAGAAACTTGCTTCAGGATTTATGTAGAATGAGACTAATACATTAGGATCAATGGGTCTGGGTTGGCAGTACGTAGCTGTGGGTGTAGATTTTTCTGAGATACTGAAGCTTCTTACTTAACTTACTTGTGTCAGTACCTTGTCCTCCTTAATATCTAATCATCTCTCTTTTTTAAAGATTTTATTTATTTATTCATGAGAGACACAGAGAGGGAGGCAGAGACACAGGCAGAGGGAGAAGCAGGCTCCCTGCGGAGAGCCTGATGCAGGACTTGATCCTAGGACCTCAGGATCACCCCCTGAACTGAAGGCAGATGCTCAACCACTGAGCCACCCAGGCACCCCAAGTCTTCTCTTGATTTTCTGATCTAGAGTCAACTCCAAACAAAGCAAAGAGCAGCAGCATGGTGGGACCACAGAGGGAAATTGGGACCTCTAGGGTCAAAGAGAAAGATAGAAAGGCAAAAGGTTTGGGTTAAGAACAGTAAAAGCTACTTTTACTTTCATTTCCTCCTCCTTTCATCTTTTGTGGTTGATAATTATAATTAGTCAAACTCATTTCTTGTACTCTCAGTCCTATGTTCTACTCTAACTTAATGTCACCTTCAATCCTGGTAGCCTAGGTAATTTTAAGCAAGTATAAATTTTGGAAGTGCAATTCTACACTTAAGCATATATTAAAGAGCACAATGATCTAAACACTCCACTAGTTTTAATCAAATAAGACAACTTTACTGAATTTAAAATGCACTCTGTTACTATATTCTTAGATGTACCCCATGTATTAGGTATACTGTATAGTTATGTGTATTATATATTAGGAAGTCTAGCCTGGGATTGATTATCCACCCATAAGCTCTCTCTTTGGTAGTATTGAGTAGATCATCACCGCTCTGTATTTAAAAACAAATGCACACATGCACATACACATTCATACTCCACTAGGGAGGTACCTACAAATAACTTTATATTCTAGAGAAATGAGACTGAGGGATGTTGAAGAGACAATGAATTTGATAAAAACTTGGGAAGCAGCAATATGCCCTGCGACTAGTGAGAGTGCCTTTGTGCTGGATCACATCTTTGTAAAGTTCTGGGAAGGCCGCCTCAAACTGCCCATGCCCGCCAGCCAAAGGCCACCAAGAAGATACCTATCACCAGAGTAAGATTATTGGGCCTCATTGCAATAGGGTTGGCTCAACACCTCTCCTAAGATGGGTGTTGAAATGTGCCACGATTGGGTTTGGACTTGTGCTAAGTGATTAGGGGTGGGCTACGTGATTGTGGGTACTTGCCACAAAGTGAGGTCAATTCTGTAAGTGGTATCTTAATAACTTTCATTAAGAACTGGGAATGGGGGCTACAGTCGTTAAGTGGTAAGAGGAAGCAGCTGTCCCATAGCTGAGTGATGAAGACATTTGAAAGAATTTGTGATTTACCCATGTTTTCATTTTCGTCCAGATCTGATTAGGTAGTGATCTTATTTTTCATTCACGTTATCATGGTCACCTAATGACATTATCTGATTTTGATATTCTGGGAAACTCTTTATGTTCAACAGAACACTATGGCCTAGTTCTTTTAGCCAGGCTAGCCCCTGAGTGGCAGCAGTCAGGGAGTTTTTCCTTTCTCAGGATATGGAATTGGAGTCCCATGCTGGAATGCTGCAGCATGGGGAGAGCAGGCCTCCAGGCCATGTGGTCTCCCCAGCTCCAGCTCTGTCTTCCACTGTGAGTGGTCTCATGTGCATGCAGGGAACAGCCTGCCTGCACATCTAAACTTCATCGGCACCTCCTGCTGTTATATGCCCTTTGGCCAAGGAATAGTGTCTTCTCAGAATGACAAAGCAAGAAAACTGGCCCAAAGGTCCATGCAGGTCCTGAATGCACCTTTTTCAGCCAATATAACACCCAGTGCTCATCCCATCAAGTGCCCTCCTCAGTGCCCATCACCCAATTACCCAACCACCACCCCCCCTCCCGCCCACCTCCGCTTCCGCAACCCTTTGTTCGTCATTATTTTCTGTAACAACCATATGTGGTCTCCAGATGGACTTAAGGAGCATGGGTTTTAAGGCAGAAAAACCTGCTCCTCATCCCAGCTTGTCCATTTTTCAAGTGTTGAGCAGGTTACTCAGCCTCTCTTACAGGCCTCAGCTTCTTCATATATGAGCACCTGATGGGTTGTTCCCATGAATTAAAAGAAATCACACATCCAAATCGTTTTCTATATTTTCTAGTATAAACTGTTTAGCCAATAAATAGAATTTGTATTATTTTCATTAAATATTCTAAAAAGCATTCTTGTGGCTGATGGTAATTTTCAGAGGCCCTAAATCCAACTTAGATGTACAAATCTCCTGTTTTAAGTACATGTTCTTTTCTTTTTTTCTGCTATTAAAAGAGAATTCAGGGGATCCCTGGGTGGCTCAGTGGTTTAGCGCCTGCCTTCGGCCCAGGACGTGGTTCTAGAGTCCCAGGATCGAGTCCCGCATTGGGCTCCCTGCATGGAGCCTGCTTCTCTCTCTGCCTGTGTCTCTGCCTCTCTCTGTGTTTCTCATGAATAAATAAATAAAATCTTAAAAAAAAGAGAGAGAGAGAATTCATTTTCCCATGTTAAAAAGCAATCTTCTGCTACTATTTAGGAACATGGTTTCTGTGGCTAACAGTTGCAGCACTTCCACCAACGTTAAGGTTGTGTGCAGAATCAGCAAAGGAGGATATGCCAAGACACATATGCCCTCAAAGGAATTTAAACTGTACATACTGGTATAATAAAAAGACACTTTTTTGACCCCAAGAGGCAAGTGAGGAGTGAAGGATGGAAAGGAGGCATAGCCCGCCAAGGAGCAGAGATGATGGCATCTGCTTAGGTCCCCTTGCCTGAGAAGCAGGTTTCTCTCCACACCAGAGACTCTCTTTCTGCCTCTGGCTCGTCCTATTATCTCCTCCTGCTTGTGTGGCCAAGGGACACCATTCCTTGATCCATTCCGACCTGGTAGTGGTGTATTACTCCAGTTCTCCTTTGCTCAGTCTCTCGTCCCTGTTTGCCTTACACTACTTGTTAGTATAGTATACTGGGGGTAGGGGAGAAGAAAAAGTGAAAGAAAACACTAACAGCTGGATGGTTTTAGAATTCAGCTGGGCACCGGCCCTCAGCCCACAAGTGGGTCACCAGCTCTCCAGCGTGCTGCCGGGAATCCCAGCTCTGGGAGGGCACTGCAGCAGCGCTGGTTAGATCCAGGGTCCTGCACAGCACTGACATCATAGCAAACTTCTGACTGCTTCATGGAGATCAAAGATGTCAAATCTGCTCAGCACACCAGTTCTCAATTCTCACTTCCCATTCCTGAACTTGATTTCTGCGTGCTTAAGTCTGATGCCACCCTGCCCCCTGAGGGTGTGCCCCAGCGATACTGGGAGACCAGCCTCCAGGGTATAGCAGGAAGTGCCATGCAGTGAGAGGCCCCAGTGTCAACTCTTTGGTCTGACCATAATAGTAAGGTAAATGGCAACAGTTATCACATCACAGCTCTTTTTAGCATGAGATATTTTATCTAATATTCACTGTTGTAGTTTGAAAATGGTAAACCCAGTGGTGAAGACCAAGGTCCAAAGAGGTTATGTGGTTTGGCCAGGTCACACAGCTGAGACTTCAACCCAGTTCTTTGACTTCAAAACTAAACCCATTTCCAGGAAGAATATATGTGGTTTGTGTCTGAATTCCCAACAGGTACTCCTCCCCCACAAGCCTTCAGGATTATTTAAGAGAGTTAAAATAAAAATTACAGAAGTATCCAGCCAACAGTGTCACTGAACTAGAGCTAGCCACATAGGGGGGTGAAGCGCCGCCTTCTCAAGTGCTGCCCCATACCGCGCTAGGATCCAGCTGCAAACCCCCAGGGAAAGTCTGTGGAGAAACAGATAGACACATCATTTTATTCTGAACTACTCCAAAAATTTTCCAAAAGTTGTTTAAATATTTGGTTCTAAAAATAAAAATCTATCTTGTAGTTAACATCTTCAATGAAATGCTTGTTAAAGCACATGATTCCTTCCCAAATGCTTTCCTTTCAGCATGTCAGGGCAGCTTGTTTTTTAATTTACAGAGATTGCATCATTTTGTTGTTTTTCCTTGAACACCCTTAGGGTTTCTTCTCAGAAATATGGTTGTTAGTTTTTTCAACTGAACTTTGCTCTTTATTTCAAAGGAAATCCAGCATTTACACATTTCTGTCTCCAATAAAACAGAACATTAGTTTTAAGTCCAGGCTCTGCTGCAATAATCAAGCAGGAAATTATTTTCCTTCTAAAAAATGGCAAACTTTAATATGTTTTTCCAGTTTAGTAACCACTCAGAGCTGCTTTTTACTCTGAAGAAAAGAGACAAAGCTCTTCAGTGGCTCTGACCATATCCCACAACAGACACAAAAAGTTCATTGATCTATCCTTCCTAAGATACCACCATTCTGTTTTGACAACTATGTGACATTTTAAGAGGCGCTTGCCTCATTTGGCAAGACTAAGAATGCTACCTGTTTCTATTCCTTATAAAATAATATATGATGGATGCAATGCTGGATGCCAAAACCAGTAGGAAAATCTGCTCTTTAGAGAATCTTCATTAATTGACTCATTGATGATTTTGTCGTGGGATATTTAGATGGGTAAATCAATCACAGAAAGTTCTATGATGCTCAAACTTTCCTTCCAATGCATAATCGAGGAAATTTCCAACGGCCTCATGGAAGTTTATAAGGAATTATTTTCTTTGACTTTTAGTAACAATCATTTTAACTTCTCAAGTAAAAAACTGGAAAGGTGAAGTTAGTGAAGAAAGGGAAAGAATATGGTGGAAAATGAAAAGGAATTTCCAGGACTTTGTGATCATGTTTATCTAAAATTTTCACAAGAAACAAATGATTTATAGTGACCTTTCAATGTCCTTCTGAGCACTTTGAGTTTTAAACATCGTATGCTTTTTCATACGATGAAAACTCAGCTGAAGAGTTTCACTGGAGCTTTTTTTACACCTGTGGGAAAAACTAACTCCTGTCACTCAAATGGATCTGGATATGCTAACTCTTATAAAAAGAGAGACAGAATAACCATTCATTTGCATATCGGAGCTAGAAAGCCATTTCTAAAACATTGAACTTATCTGTTGTCAATCTGTATGTGACCCTAGCTATCTGAGGGATACGAAATATACATTCCTGCCAGTGCATACATATGCTTTGCTAAAAACCATATCACTAGCAGTGGGGTCCCTTGTCTCCTAGGACAGTAGCATTTCCAACTATCCACAAAATATAGTCAGTCTAGCATGGGATGCCCAGAGCCCCAGAGCCCAAGCAAGGTGAAAGGGTGTCTGTGTAATCCAGAGCCAAGGGTCAAAGCCAAGTGGAAGGCATACACTTCAGGATTCAATGTTGGCAGTAGCCCAGGGCCTTGTGTTAGAACCCCCAGCGAGAGACTTGAATAGGAATGCTGAAGCCTAGGTAGGTTGAAGAAAGAAGAAAGAAAAAGAAAGAAGGAAGGAAGGAAGAAAAGAAAGAAAGAAAGAAGAAAGAAAGAAAGAAAGAAAGAAAGAAAGAAAGAAAGAAAGAAAGAAAGAAGAAAATCATGGGGGCATGTCAAAAAGACACAAAAGTCAACTTGAAGGGGCTCCCACTATCCAAATCTGAGAATGTGAGTATTGAACTAAATAATGGTAGTAATGGATTATTATTCAATGAATAAAATAGGAGTCCACAGAGCCTATAATGTTTTAAGTAAATAAGTGAATAAGCAGAGGCAGAGAAAATAGTTTTTCCTTTCAGTAGAATGCTAACTAATAAAGGTCAAAGGAATGATGGATTAGAAAATCACCAACTTGACACTCCAAGAAATATTAAAGAATGCTAAAACTAGAGGGTGCAATTTGCTGAGGAATGGGATATTCACAGCATCTCATTATACTTCTCTGCCATTCCCATCAGTGTCCATTGATTACTAAGGGGAAAGAATAACTACATAGACAAGGCTGGCAGATGCTGTGTGGTTCAAGTGACCAAGTGGGTCAAATCATGGTCATGTGCCTCCTGCTATGATGAGGTAAAAAGGACACATCACCACTACTGGGAGATTTTCGCTGAAAATGCATACTTAAATTTAATTTTGAGGGCCCTTCAGACACATCCAAATTAAAGATAATCTTCCAAATAACTGTCTGGAACTTCAAAACTGACAAGATCACAATTACCAGAAGGCCAACCAGTCAAGGAATTCCGTCTTGCTGTCAGCGACCTTAACTCTGAGAGCATCATCCCCAAAGCCTCTCTGTTCCTTTGAGTGTTTCAGTATTTTTGATCAATATGCCTGTGTCTGTTCTTTTGAGTTCTTTTTGACTCATTATAATATCTGTTGGTTCCCTCATGAGTTAAATATTTTAACATGGGTTTAGAAATGTGTTTTAATGTATGTTTTAACATGTGTTCATAATCTGTATGAGTGCCAAAGTTTTACCCCCTTTTTAAAAAATTATCTTTTAACCATTTCTGAGATCACACTGATATGAATCACAATTGATTCACCTACCAGGGCCAGAAAAATTTCCATGACACAGAAGTGTACCACATATGCTTAAAGCCCGAGTATATCTTTTCTTGCCTCTCCTAAATAAATCTAAAGCACTAGTAGAAATTTATTGACTCTACTTTTCTCAGATTTTCTCTGTGCTAATTTAGAGTTTTGGCTACATATATAGCTGGTGAGTCTCCATTATGACAATAATGGTTGTGGGATTTGTTCTTTGTTTTATTTTTTTTTATTTTCTTTTATTTTTTTTATTTTTTTTATTTTTTTATTTTTATTATTTTTTATTTTTTTATTTTTTTATTTTTTTATTTTTTATTTTTTAATTTTTTCATTTATTTTATTTATTTTAAATTTTTTTTAAATTTTTTAAATTTTTTTAAAATTTTTATTTTTTATTTATGATAGTCACACAGAGAGAGAGAGAGAGAGAGAGACGCAGAGACACAGGCAGAGGGAGAAGCAGGGTGAGCCCGACGCGGGATTCGATCCCGGCTCTCCAGGATCGCGCCCTGGGCCAAAGGCAGGCGCCAAACCGCTGCGCCACCCAGGGTTCCCTGTTCTTTGTTTTAAAAGTTATTTTAATTGAAATAAAATTCACATAACATAAAATTCACCATTTTTTTGTATATTAACAATGTTGTACAACTATCACTGCTATCAAATCACTACCCAGAATGTTTCCATTACTCTAAAAGGAAATCCTGCATCTATTAGTCACTTTCCATTTTCCCATCTCCTAATCCACTTTCTGTCTCTACAGATTTGCTTATTCTGTACATTTCATATAAATAGAATTATATAATACACAACCTCTCATGTCCAGTGTTTTTCATTGGGCAATGTTTTCAAGGTTCATCCATGTTGTTGCACATATCAGTACTTCATTCCTGTACTTTTGGACGAATAATATTCTATCATAGGAATATACCACATTTTGTTTCATTTATTGATTGATGGACATTTGAGTTGCCCACTTTTGGCTATAATGAAGAATGCTGGTACGAACATTCATATACAAGTTTTTGTGTGATATATGTGTTCATTTCTTTTGGGTCGAACTGCTTAAGAACAATTAGGAGTGGAATTGCTGGACCATATCATAAATTTATGTCAACCTTTAGAAAAACTTCCAAGGGGCACCAAGGTGACTCAGATGGCTAAGCATCTGCCTTTGGCTCAGGTCATGATCTCCAGGTCCTGGGATTGAGTCCCTCATCAGGCTCTGAGCTCAGCAGGGAGTCTGCTTCTTCCTCTCCCTCTGCCTCTCCCCCTACTTGTGCTCTGTCCCTATCTCTCAAATGAATAAAAAAAAAATCTTAAAAAAGAAAAAAAAGAAAGAAAAACTGCCAAAATATTTTCCTAAATGTCTGACCATTTTACAATCCTAGTTGTACCCACACTTGTTATCATCTGCCTTCTTGAATATAGCCATCCTAGGTGAGGAGGGATAAATCATAGTGATTTTGATCTGTCTTCCTCTAATGTTAAAGATATAGATTATCTTTTCATGTGGTTTTCTAGGACTTATGAGTTATAAACCTCTATTTCAATTCCCTGTGGTCTTTGTTCATGGGAGGTTCAACAGCCACCTTCCTTGCTCCAGAGCTCTTAGAGGAGGTAAGCATGCCTCCAGGGACCACATGGGGAAGTTAAGGCAGAAAACAGAGAGAGCAAGACCTGGGGCACACACCTTTATTAGAGTTCACAGGTGGAGTGCTTTGGGGTTTCTGAAGTAAGGTCAAATTTGCCAACTCAAACCAAAAAGAGTGGTTTTGGTCAATCTATGGAGGTCTTTTTAAAGAGGCACACAGGGAAAGATCCTGGGAGCCAAGGGAGACTTGCTCAAAAGGCTGCTTGGAACATCACTATAGGGAGCTTATAGTCACGTGCTCAAGGAAGGGGCTAGTGTCAGTTCAAGGCTCCTGCAGTGCTTGGCTACCTGAGATGGATGCCAAAGCAGTAGTATCACAGAGTCGCCTAGGTAAACTCTTGGCATGCTGGACCTGCTACTTGTGCCTGCATGAGATAAAAGCCAGATCATGGGTCTCAAACACAAAACATCATAGGATGATTATGATGCTACATGTAGAGATCACATAGTTGTGTAGCTGTCACAGAGCAATCTCTCCAGCCCCTTTCTCTGAGATGTTTTTGCTGTTTCACTTGCCAGTCACATAAAAAGGAAAAATGGTGTTTCCCAGTATGTTCAGGATGGTGGGGTATCTGATCTTTTGGAAAGCTTGTAGTTTCAGCTCTGGCATCTGGAGCTTATAGAGCAGATCGTGAGGGCCTGGACAATGCATAAGAGAAGGTGGTGCTGATGCACCTGTACCTGCCCACCCTGTGAACATAGAGAATCAGTTTGCGGTGAAGGTGTCCCAGCGTTTCACTGCATCTGTATCTTTGGGGTAAATCCCCAGCAGTGCAATTGCTGGGTCGTAGGGCAGGTCTATTTTTAACTCTTTGAGGAACCTCCACATAGTTTTCCAGAGAGGCTGTACCAGTTCACATTCCCACCAACAGTGCAGGAGGGTTCCCCTTGCTCCACATCCTCTCCAACATTTGTTATTTCCTGTCTTGTTCATTTTCCCCATTCTCACTGGTGTGAGGGTGGGATCTCATTGGGGTTTTGATTTGTGTTTCCCTGATGGCAAGTGGTGCCGAGCATTTTCTCATGTGCTTGTTGGCCATGTCTGTGTCTTCTTTGGTGAAATGTCTGTTCATGTCTTCTGCCAATTTCATGATTGGATTGTTTGTTTCTTTGCTTTTTAGTTTAATAAGTTCTTTATAGATCTTGGATACTGGCCCTTTATCTGATGTGTTATTTGCAAATATCTTCTCTCATCTGTAGGGTGTCTTGTAGTTTTGTTGACTGGTTCTTTTGCTGTGCAGAAACTTTTTATCCTGATTAAATCCCAATAATTCATTTTTGATCTTGTTTCCCTTGCCTTCATGGATGTATCTTGCAAGAAGTTGCTGTGGCCGAGTTCAAAAAGGGTGTTGCCTGTGTTCTCCTCTAGGATTTTGAGGGAATCTTGTCTCACATTTAGATCTTTCATCCGTTTTGAGTTTATCTTTGTGTCTGGTGTCAGATAATGGTCTAGTTTCATTCTTCTGCATGTGGATGTCCAATTTTCCCAGCACCATTTATTGAAGGAGCCTCGGTGTCTATTGACAGATGATGGATAAAGAAGCTGTGGTCTATGTATACAATGGAACATTGCTCAGCCATCAGAAAGGATGAATACCTACCATTTGCTTCAACGTGGATGGAACTGGAGGGTATTATGCTGAGTGAAGTAAGTCAATCAGAGAAGGACAATCATTATATGGTCTCATTCATTTGGGGAATATAAAAAATAGTGAAAGGGAATAAAGGGGAAAGGAGAGAAAATGAGTGAAAATATCAATCAGTAAGGGTGACAAAACATGAGAGACTCCTAACTCTGGGAAATGAACAAGGGGGTAGTGGAAGGGGAGGTGGGCAGAGGGTTTGGGTGACTGTGTGATGGGCACTGAGGGGGGCACTTGGCTGGGTGAGCACTGGGTGTTATGCTATATGTTGGCAAATTGAACTCCAATAAAAAAATAAAAGTTAACAGCAAAGCAATGTCGGTCAATTTGGTAAATGTAAGGTGACGAATAATTCTAATTGATAAAAAAAAAAAAAAAGAAGTTTGCATCCAATATTGCTGAAGAAATGTTCCAATCCCAAAGTAGCCATTGTCTGTGGGACTCCTTTGCAGAGGATGACCAATGAGCTGGCTATAGTGAGAGGGTTGAAAATCAAACCTGTGGACCTTGACGTACCTTCAATGAATAAAAAAAAGCTATAATGACAAAGATAAAAGAAATTCCCCAGGAATTCAAACATGACCTGAGATAAGATCATTTATATTGCTAAATCCCTGGAGGCCGTTTGTCATTTTCTAGTGACTATACTCCTATTCAGAGAGGATCTTGAAGGAAACATGCATGAGGTCTGTTTTATCATGGCAAATGCAGTCCTCTATTGTCCACCTACCACTGTTTCCATCCCATATATTTCTTATTAAAAGCCATTTTCCTTTTTCTGTTTTCTTATAAAAAGAAAAGTATACCCACACAATAAGCACTAGTGTTAATGTTTTATATATAGCTTTTACAACAATTCTATAAGAAAAGTGCTTCATTTTTCCCATTTTACAAGTGAGGAGACCTGAGATCAAGGAAGGCAAATGACATTTTGTTTAGATATTTTATTTTTAATTAATCTCTGCACCCAACGTGGGACTTGAACTCAACAACCCTGAGACCAAGAGCTGCATGCTCTATCAACTGAGCCAGCCAGGCACTCCCTAAGTGACATTTTTAAAATCACGTCTTAATGAAAGGCACGGTCAAGAGTTGACTTTTTTGTTTGTTTGTTTGTTTGTTTGTTTGTTTTTCTTTTTATTGAAAAGAACAGAGAATAATACCGTTTTAAGTAGCTTTGATCTTTTAAAATATTTTAGTTAAATTCAATTTGCCCACATATAGTATAACACCCAGTAGTCATCCCATCAAGTGCCCCCCTCAATGCCCGTCAACCAGTCACCCCATCCCCCCACCCACCTCCCCTTCTTCAACCTTTTGTCTGTTTCCCAGGGTTAGGAGGCTCTCATCGTTTGCCTCCCTCTCTAATTTTTCCCACTGAGTTCCCCTCCTTTTCCTTATAATCCATTTCATTATTTCTTATATTCCCCATATGAGTGAAACCATATGATGATTGTCCTTCTCCAATTGACTAACTTCACTCAGCATAATACCCTCTAGTTCCATCCACGTCGAAGCAAATGATGGGTATTTGTCATTTCTAATGGCTGAGGAATATCCCACTGTACACATAGACCACACTGTCTTTATCCATCATCTGTCGATGGACACCGAGGCTCCTTCCACAGTTTGGCAATGTGGACATTGCTGCTAGAAACATTGGGGTGCAGGAGTCCCGGCGTTTCATTGCATCTGTATCTTTGGGGTAAATCCCCAGCAGTGCAATTGCTGGGTCGTAGGGCAGGTCTATTTTTAACTCTTTGAGGAACCTCCACATAGTTTTCCAGAGTGGCTGCACCAGTTCACATTCCCACCAACAGTGTAAGAGGGTTCCCTTTTCTCCACATCCTCTCCAACATTTGTGGTTTCCTGCCTTGTTAATTTTCTCCATTCTCACTGGGGTGAGGTAGGATCTCATTGTGGTTTTGATTTGTATTCCCCTGATGACAAGTGATGCAGAGCATTTTTTTCATGTGTCTGTGTCTGTTGGCCATGTGTAGGTCTTCTGTGGAGAAATGTCTGCTCATATCTTCAGCCCATTTTATGATTGGATTGTTTGTTGCTTGGGTGTTGAGTGTGATAAATTCTTTTTTTTTGTACATATTTTTTTTATTGGATTTCTATTTGCCAACATATAACACCCAGTGCTCACCCTTTCCAGTGCCCCCCTCAGTGCCCATCACCCAGTCACCCCCACCCCCGACCCACCTCCCCTTCCACCACCCCTTGTTTGTTTCCCAGAGTTAGGAGTCTCTCATGTTCTGTCTCCCTCTCTGACAACTTGCATGTGTTCTTATGTTTTTAAAAAATATATTGTCATTTTTTAAAAGAATGGTTGTACTTTTTAAAATAAAATTGTGACTGTGGCAATTTTTCATTTAAATCTAATTCCTTATTTTATAGGCACATAACATCTATAATGATTCAGAGACCTGAATAGAATGTACCTGCCCTGACTTTAGTATAATCCTAAGAGAATGATCACATAGGGTCAAATGGAATTTACTGGGTGCATGAATGGCTGATTACATGTTAGAACTTTTTTTAAAAAAATGATTCTTTTCCATCTTAACCAAGGAGTACACGATGGAATGACTGTGTGCTAAACAAGGGGACATGAAACATTAACAGAAGATAAAATGATGCAGAGGAGAAATTGTTATCATCAATCATAAAACATATTATTGTTTATTAATGTGGAAATATCAAATGAAATAATTTCAATTTCAGATTTGTTAAAGAAACTAAAACACAAGTACATTAAGTAAAAGTGAGCAAGAATGTGGAGAAAAGGAAACCTCTGACACTGTTAGTAGGAATGCAAGCTGGTGTAGCCACTCTGGAAAACAGTATGGAATTTCCTGAAGAAGTTAAAAATAGAGCTACTCTACCACCCAGCAATTGCACTACTAGGTATTTAACCCAAAGATACAAATGTAGTGATCTGAAGGGGCAACTATAGCCCAATGTTTATAGCATCAATGTCCACAAGAGCTCAACTTTTTAAAAATATTTTTTAATTGGAGTTTAATTTGCAAACATATAGCATAACACCCAGTGCTCATCCCATCCAGTGCCCCCCTCAGTGCCTGTCACCCAGTCACCCCAACCCCCCCGCCCTCCTCCCCTTCCACTACCCCTTGTTCATTTCCCAGAGTTAAGAGTCTCTCATGTTCTGTCTCCCTCACTGATATTTCCCATTCATTTTCTCTCCTTTCCCCTTTAATCCCTTTCACTATTTTTTATATTCCCCAAATGAATGAGACCATATGATTGTCTTTCTCCAATCGACTTACTTCACTCAGCATAATACCTTCCAGTTCCAACCATGTTGAAGCAAAAGGTGGGTATCCGTCCTTTCTGATGTCTGAGGGATATCCTACTGTATATATAGACCACATCTTCTTTATCCATCATCTTTCGATGGACAGACATCGAGGCTCCTTCCATAGTTTGGTTATTGTGGACATTTCTGCTGTGAACGTTGGGGTGTAGGTGTCCTGCCATTTCACTGCATCTGATTCTTTGAGGTAAATCCCCAGCAGTACAATTGCTGGGTTGTAGGGAAGCTCTGTTTTTAACTATTTGAAGAACCTCCACACAGTTTTCCAGAGTGGCTGCACCAGTTCACATTCCCATCAACAGTGCAGGAGGGTTCCCCTTTCTCTACATCCTCTCCAACATGTGTTGTTTCCTGTCTTGTTAATTTTCACTATTCTCACTGGGGTGAGGTGGTATTTTGGTTTTGATTGGTATTTCCCTGATGGAAAGTGATGCCGAGCATTTTCTCATGTGCTTCTTGGCCATGTGTAGGTCTTTTTTGGTGAAATGTCTGTTTATATCTTTTGCCCATGTCATGATTGGATTGTTTGTTTCTTGGCTGTTGAGTTTTGATAAGTTCTTTATAGATCACAAGAGCCAAACTTATGGAAAGGGCCAAGATGTCTATTGAAAGATGAATGGATAAAGATGTAGAATACAAGAAATAGTGCAAGAGACCATAAGTGGAGGAGGGGAACTGAATAGGGAAAATTCAGAGAGTAAGACAAACCATGGAAGACTCTTAACTAGGAAACAGAGAGTTGCTGAAGGGGAAGTAGCAGGGAGTGGGTTGGGATAACTGGGTGATGGGCATTAAGGAGGGTGCACATGATGTGATGAGCACTGGTGTTATGAGCAACTGATTAATTAAAACTATGTCTGAAACTAATGAATTTAAATTAAAAATTAAAATTAAAAATTAAAAAGAAGTGATAGTATATAGTATATATATGTATGTATATATATATATATATATATACACACACACAATGGAACATTACTCAGCCATCAGAAAGGATGAAATCTTACCATTTACAAGAATGTGGATGGAACCGGAGACTATTATGCTGAGTGAAATGAGTCATTTAGAGAAAGACAATTATCATATGGCTTCACTCATATGAGGAATATAAGAAATAGTGCAGAGTATCATGGAAGAAAGGAAAAGTGTGGAATTGGAAGGAATCAGAGAGAGAGAGACAAACTATGAGAGACTCTTAACTATGGGAAAGGAGTTGAGGGTTATTGAAGAGTAAGTGGGGGGATGGGGTAACTGGGTCATGGGAATTAAGGAAGGCATGCAATGTGTTGAGCACTGGGTGTTATATGCAACTGATGAGTTACTGAACTCAACATCCAAAAATACATCCTATATGTTGGCTAACTGAATTTAAATATAAAAAAAGCAAAAGTGAAAGTAGGCATAACTTGTCTGAATAAATTTAAATAGTACTAAGATGAGTATTGAGCCTGAGAACGGCATTAGAACATTTTTTGAAACTAAAGAAAAATATATCACAAAATAATTTAGTTCTGGAAACTACTGAAGTCCATGACTTTTTCTCTAATATAAAAACCTAAGTTCATAGAGTTACCTTTCCTCTTTTAACCATGATTGATGAGGACTGTATTCAATTAAATTAGAAACAGTTAGGAATTGGTTTGTTATCTTGGATTTCCTTAGTTCTCCACAAGTTCAGTCCATGACTCAGTAATTATTCCTCCTTCCTGCATAGCTTTGACCTTAGATCAGTTTCTATCCCAGAAGAATCAATCCCCTTTCTAGACAAGGGCATTTACTATATCTCTTGATACACTTCTCTCCCTTATAGACTCTGCATCACAAACCTAAATATAAAACCTCACCAGATTCTTTCCTGCTTCCAGGATGATGGGCTCAGGATGATGGTCATGGTAGCCCATGAGTGTGTGGAAGGGAGACAGCCAGGCCTGGGATATGAGTTTATGATCCTATGACTTCACCTACCCACAGGACTCTGTCATTTCACCTACATATGAGACAACCAAATATGCTTGGGAATTGAGGATACCTGTGAAACATTTTGTGCCAGTCACCAACCACCAGGAATAATTACACCACTCCAGTGATGCTGCTTGGGAAAGTCTCTTCTTTCCATGATCCCTTCTTTCCATGAGACAAGGGCGCACATAGAAGGATAATGGAAAGCTGAGTTCTAAGAAATGAGGGACTTACAACAAAGCATGTGCCTGAGATAATATTCTGCTGAAAAATCTACTTTTCTGTTAACTCTAAAATTTCTAACCATTTAATTATGAATGGAGAAATAGGATCACACAAAGAGGTTAGGAAAGATTTGTCAACAGGTTAGAGTACAAGGAGGAACTTAAAGTCAAACGTTGATATGAAAAATACTGACCGAAGAGTGCAATTTGATGCAAATGTGGATGATATATCTTTAGGGAATATATAGTTTACCAACATCTACTCCAACAGATATAGAGATTCTAAGCTTAATGATATACATGAAAGAAATAGACATTTATTAAAGAGTTCTCCCATTTGCAAAAAAAAAAAAAGCAACAAGTTCCTATAGTTCAAAAAGCAAAATCTACTAAAGAACGAACTGATAAACCAAGGTTACTTAAACTATTGAAGATTTTGAAAGTAGCCAATCTTCCCAATGGTTTTTAAAAAGATTTTATTTATTTATTCATGAGAGACACAGAAAGCGAGAGAAAGGCAGAGGCACAGGCAGAGGGAGAAGCAGGCTCCATGCAGGGAGTCGGATGTGGGACTCCAGGACCACTCCAGGACCATGGACCCCAGGACCATGCCCTGGGCCAAAGTCAGATGCACTTAACCCCTGAACCACCCAGGCATCCCCCATTCATTGTTTAATAGCATGCTGTTTAATCCCCATGTATCTGTGGTCTTGATTATTTTTCTTGTGATTAAGTTCTAGTTTCATAACATTTTTTTGGCAGAAAATATGTATGGTAAAAAAAAACAATTTAAAAAAAGGATATATGTATGGTAGGACTTCACTATCTTTGTAGTTGCTGAAGCCTGATTTGTGACCTAATATGTGATTTATTCTGGAGAATGTCCCATGTGCATTTGAAAAGAAGGGGCATCCTGCTACTTTAGCTTGGAATGATCTGAATATGTCCTTAAGTCCATCTGGTCCAGGGCGTCATCAAAGCCATCGTTTCCTTGTTGATCGTCTGCTTAGATGATCTGTCCATTGATGTTAGTGGAGTGTTAAGTCCCCTACTATCATTGCACTATTATCTATGAGTTCCTTTATGCTTGTTTTTAATTATTATATATATTTGTGTGCTCCCATATTGGGTGCATAAATATTTACAATTGTTAGTTTCCTGTCGGATTGTCCCCTTTATTATGATACAATGCCCTTCCCCTCTCTCATTACAGTCTTTGTGTTAATGTCTAGTTTCTCTGATATAAATATTGCTACTCTGGCTTCCTTTTGACGTCCATTGGCATGCTAAGTATTTCGCCATCCCCTCACTTTCAACCTTCAGGTGTCTCTAGGTCTAAAGTGAGTCTCTTGTAGGCAGCATATAGATGGTTCTTGTTCTTTTATCCCATTCTCACAGCCCATATCTTTTGATTAGAGTGTTAGTCCATGTATGTTCAGAGTAATTATGGATAGATATGTATTTGGTGCCATTTTCTTACTTGTTTTGTGGCTGTTTCTGGAGATTTTCTCTGTTCCTTTCTTGTCTTTGTCACTTTTGAGCTTTCCTTTCCACTCAGAGTCCCATTCAATATTTCATGCCGGGCAGATTTAGTGGTCACAAACTCCTTTCGTTTTTGTCTGGGAAACTCTTTGTGTCTCCTTCTTTTTTTTTTTAAAGATTTTATTTATTTATTCATGAGAGACACAGAGAGAGAGAGAGAGAGAGAGGCAGAGACACAGGCAGAGAGAGTAGCAGGCTCCATGCAGGGAGCCCGACGTGGGACTCAATCCTGGGTCTCTAGGATCATGCCCTGGGAGCTCAATCCCTTCTATTTTGAATGACAGCCTTGCTGGATAGAGTATTCTTGGCTGTGGATTTTCCCCATTCAGCATGGTGAATATATCACGCCAGTCCCTTCTGGCCTCCAAAGTTTCTGTGGAGAGATGTGCAGCTAGCCTATGGGTTCCCCCTTGTAATTTGGGGACCTCTTTTGTCTTGCTGCTTCTCAGATTTTTTCTCTATCACTGTATTTTGTCCATTTAATTACAACATGTTTTGGTATTGGCCTGCTTTCATTGATTTGATGGGAGTTCACTGTGCCTACTGGATCCAGAGGTGTGTTTCCATCCTGACTTGGGGAAGTTTTCAGTTATTATTTCCTCAAATAAATTTCCTGCCCCCTTTTCTCTCTCTTTTTATTTTAAAGCTTTTTAAAAAATTTTATTTATTTTTTCATGAGAGACACACACACACAAAGAGAAGCAGAGACACAGGCAGAGGGAGAAGCAGGCTCCATGTAGGGAGCCCAATGTGGGACTCAATCCCGGGTCTCTAGGATCATGCCCTGGACTGAAGGCAGAGCTAAACTCCTGAGCCATCCAGGCTGCCCCTTTTCTCTCTTTTTATTCTTTTGTGACTCCTATAATATGAATGTTATTACATTTGACAGAGTCACTGAGTTCCCTAAGTTTGTTCTCATGTTCCATAATTCTTCTTTCTTTCTTTTGTTCAGCGCCATTATTTCCCACTGTCTTGGCTTCTAGGTCACTAATTCGTTCCTTGCCTCTTTCAGCCTGCTGTCCATTCTAGCAAGCCTGTTTCCAATCTTGTTTATGGCACTCTTCATCTCTGATTGATTCTTTTTAAATTATTTTTTTTCATCTGTGTGGTTAGGGTCTCACTGAGGTTTTCTATTCTTTCTCAGCCCAGTGACTGTCCATCCTCATGACTGTTGCTTTATTTTTTTTTAATAATTATTTTTTGCTTTATTCTGTTCATACATGACAGCCCCAAACCCAACACTTGGTTTTTCTCTTTTGACTTTACTGCTCTGCCACTACCTAGGTCAACAGTCTTCCTCCCAGTAGTATATATGGTTTGATCCTCATCACGCGGGTATAACACAGGTCCTCAGAGATCAGGGCTCTCCAGCACCAGGACCTCCGTCATTCCTTTGACTGTACTCTTGGTGCTGGGGCTCTGCCCAGGTCCTGTCACCCCTGAGGTGTCCTTAGGCCAGAAACACCAAGCAGGCTACATGTTCTCTGCCAACTCTGAATAAACGTGGGGACTGCTTAGAGCCTAGGGTTGAGGGTAGTGAGGCAGGCTGTCTGGGTCCATTACAAAGGGATGCTGTGCTTGATTAATGAAGTCTGCCACGGCGATACCCTCTAGACATGTCTGGAATGGGGACTCTAGGCGGAGAGACTGCGTGCCAGCCACAGGCTGCTCAGACAGGGACAAGGTATGTACTATATCCTTGCATTTGGCGATTCTTCTGCTTCCCAGGCTGCATTGTCTCACATACCAGGTGGCTGAGGAGGCATTCTGAAGGCCATGAAGGTTTAAGTGGCTTTCCTAGGCTCTGGAAGGAAGAGAATAAGCCCCAAGCTAAAGGGTGCTTGGGAGGACAGCTCACGCAGGCCCCGCAGGCCCCGTGGGGGTCTGTAAGCTCAGACTGTGCTGGCATTAGCTCCTTATCCTCTGGAGTCCGTTTCATCCCGGTAAAGACAGCTAGCTGGATGACTGTCAGAATGAGATGCAACTTGGGGGTAAAGACGCTTTTCTGTATGTGACACAGAAATAACCTTAATGTCTAAATAAACCTGTACAAAATTTCCAGTCCAAACTAAAAAAGTTTACCTTCTATGCTACCAACAAACTGAAATGGAGTAAAAGAACAGTCTTACTTTAATCAAGTTCCAGCAAGAGGGCATACTGCTTTGGAAAGCATCTGTCTCAGCAGAAAACACAAGGGTGTGTGTAAAAGAATGTTTCTAGAAAATACCAAAGGCACCAAACAGAACCTTAACTTTGCCTTCCAATTCCCCTCGATGCCACTGCATACCCTGGGTGGGGAGGCTACTTCGTCCAGCTGACTTTGGGAATGTCATAATGCTCCGTAAGGGGGTCCAAGTGTCTGTTGAAGTCCTCCACTCTCTGCTTGTGAGTGTTAGATGCTTTCTTTAGGATCCTTTCCATTTGCCGCTTCTCCTGCATCTTCTCGAAGGCCGCCTGGGCCGGGGTTCGCTTGTCCAGGCCTCGCCGCTTCTCCTCCTCGTTCTTTTTGCTCGTTCCCATCGCTTCCAGAAGTTTCGCCTTGTCTTTGTCCTTCTTTTTCTTCTTCCGCTTGGTCACACCGAGCTCTGTGACGCCTTTTAGTTTCAGGGGCCCCTTCTGAACCTGCTCCTAAGCCGCCATGATGCTTTTCATGACTGTTGCTTTAAATTCTCCATGCGGCTTGTTACTCCTATCTGTTTCACGTACATCTCTGATCATGGCCTCATCCTGTTTTTTTCTTTGGGATAAATTCCTCCTTCTCTGCACTTCATCTACGTCTTTGTCTTCCTTGTGTTAGAAATGGTAGTTATGTCTCTTGCATGTTAAAGTAATGGCCTTATGAAGAATAGGTCACACAGTCCCCAGGGCCTGGCACTTCAGGAAGTGATTCTGATGTGTGCTGCATGCACTGTACTGTTGTGTTTGGGGTGTTCTCTCCTTCAGGTCAGTCATCTGTATGAGCTCTCTTTGCCTGCTGTGGATAGCGTTTGGTCCCTGGTCTGAAAGTGGGGAATTTTAGCTGGGTGTGTTCCAGTGTGCTTATGAAATGAGACGTGACACCATCTCCACCAGACCTGAGGGCCTGCAGAACTCTTTGGTTGGGTGATCGGTGTGGGCAAGGGTTTGTGCTCATCTTCTGGGGGAGTGGCCTCTGTGCTGGAACTGAGGTAAGCGTGATTGGGAAAAGCAGTCCCTCCGGGGCACAGAGAATTAGTGCTTGGTACATGCAAGTTAGGCGGGCAGTCTTGGTGCTGTGCTGCTTTCCACAGGTAGCTGAGGGGCGGGGGAGAGAAGCGGTGCTGGCCAGCTCCTTTGTTCCTGGAGAGGTGTCCTCGTGAAGGCTGCCCCTGAGGACACTTTGCAAAAACAGCAAATAATCTCTGTCCTGTGTGCCCCAGGTATTTGTCAGATTACAATTCCTTGCTCTCTATCCTTGCTTATTCGTCTGCCTTATCTCCAAGAGCATTAGTGCCCTCTGGGCTCTATCTCAGCCCAACCTATGAACCTTTTAAACCCCATTCTTGAAGTTTCACTCACTGCCAGAACTCATGTAATTCTGTCCCTCTTGTTTCCTCACCTGTGGCTTTCAGGAAACACTTTCCCTTTGTGTTCCCCTGTGGGGTTCTCTCTCTCTCTTTCTCTCTCTCTCTCTCTCTAACCATGGCTCCCTCTCCTTCACTGTCCCCATGATCTGGTCTACCCTAAACCCTTTCTCTATACTTCCTACTGTTTTCTCCGTGGCTTCTCTTCTACTTGAGTTGCAGTGCTTGTTCTGTCCATCTTCCAGGTGATTTCTGGTCTAATTAGGATTATTTGATACTTATCTCTTGTGTTTGTGGGACAAGGTGAGCCTAGAGTTCTTTTACTCCCATAGCATCCTCCTCTCTTTTATATTTTACTCTTCATGTTTACTAATCTGTAACTCTGTTCCTGTAATCTAGGAACTCTCCCATTTTGTGGGTTTCGCTCTACCTCGTCACCCTTAGGGCCAGATTCTTGTAGGCAATGAAACCTCAGTTTCCTATTGTGTCACTTGCATGAAGATTAATGTATAATGTGAAGATGCTAAGGTCTTATGAGTCTGTAACTTGTCAACAGGGTATTAAGAGTGATGTCTCTCCACCTCCCCACGCCATCCACATCATTGTGCACTTGGATATAGATATATTCATTATAAAATCTCTGATAATGGATGCCTTTTGGGAGAGCTAAATTGTGTAAATTGTGGATTCACAATAGAAAACAATAGGTTTTATGTATTTTACTTTTTTTTAAAGATTTTACTTATTTATTTATTTGATACAGAGATATAACACAAACTGGTGGAGGATCAGAGGGAGAGAGCAGCAGATGCCTCACTGAGCAGGAGTCCCCCCAATGAGCAGGAGACTCAACATGGGGCCTGATCACGGGATTGCAGCTAAAGGCAGATGCTTAACTGACTGAGCCCTCAGGTCCCTCAAGAATGGTAGGTTTTATTAATAAATGAGTGAAAAAATGTACTCACTTATTATTTTTTACCAGAAAATAAACACCTAATATTTATTTTATTTAAATCCAACCCCCAACATCCAGTGCTCATCATATCATGTGCCTTCCTTAATGCCCATCACCCAGTTACCCCATCCTCCCACACAGCTTCCGTTCAGCTACCCTCTGTTTGTTTCCCAGAGTCAGGAGTCACTCATGGTTTGTCTTCCTCCCTAATACTTCCCCCATTCAGTTTCCTCTCCTTCTGTTTTGATCCCTTTCACTATTTCTTATATTCCAAGTTTGAGTGAAACCATGTGATAACTGTCTTTCTCTGACTGACTTATTTTACTCAGCATAATACACTCCATTTCCATCCATGTTGATGTCAAGGTAGTCATTATTTCTGATGGCTGGTAGAAACTCTCTTGCCCTGGGCACCCCTCAATTTGTGCATCTCAGAGCCCTTGTGCGTACCCCGAGGAAGATCTACGCCAGGGTGCACTGAGAGACTGCAGTTCAGTACATGCAGGCAGCTCTTGGCTACTGTGCTGGAGATCAGCCACCACCACTTTAATTTTTTTGTTGTTCATTGTTTTCACCTTTCACCTGGGAGAGGTGCAGCTTCTAGGGAACAAGAGCCTCACTAGACAAATAGCTGACACTGAGCTTGGCTACCTGGCAAGGGGCCCGGTATGTCTGCCCAGGAAATGACACCTGAGAATCAGCACAGCAGGCCCCTTCCCAGAAGACTGCCTGGAAGAACAAAGGAAAAGCAAGTTTATTGTCCAAGTAGCCCTGGAAATATCCAGGACTGAGGGAAAATAGTATCTAGAACTCAGATTTTTTTCCCTACCATTAGTTTATCTTTCAAGTTAAAAATTTCCAATATTTTATCTCTTTTCATGCCTTAACTATGATATTTTACTAATTCTTCATTATAAACTTTATCCTTTATGAATTTCATATTTCTGTAATTACAGGTCTTAGATATATTCTTCATTTTTGGATTCCTGAACACGTATTCAATTTAATTCTGGTAGATATATGAGTTATGAGTTTTTGGCTTTTGTTTCTTGGTTTTTTTTTTTCCGTCTTCTTTTGTTTTAGCATTGAGGAAATTAGTACCTCCTAACACACGGACCAGAAGACACACAGAACCAAGATCCAATCAGTAAGACTATATTCTCTCTCCACCACCATATCCTCCCCACCTCCTTTTATTCTTATTCTTACTATTTTTAAAAATTTGTTATTCAATTTAATGATCCTTCCATTTTATTTTGTTCTCTTTTTCTTTTTCTTTTATTTTCCAGTTTCTGACCCTTTCAAAATTGTTCAGCCTGTATATTACTTAAGCGATAGTTGATATTTTTT
This sequence comes from Vulpes lagopus, assembly GCF_018345385.1. Classification (NCBI taxonomy): domain Eukaryota; kingdom Metazoa; phylum Chordata; class Mammalia; order Carnivora; family Canidae; genus Vulpes; species Vulpes lagopus. The sequence goes on along the minus strand of NC_054847.1, from coordinate 34,727,620 downwards.
GTTCTGCCTTCTCATACAGCCATTCTGCACTGTACAAAATGACTAGAAGGAAGAATTTGTCAAAAAAGAAGTAACTAGGAATAATACTTTCTGCCACAGTCCTCCTTGATATGGGTTTAAGTAGCACACTAGACATACAATTCAGAAGTAGAGTTATAAAATTACTGGTGGCTCTTGACAAAAGCATAAAGGACTCTAGAGATTCTCTTGCTGCAGAATTGAGATCTAACTAGGCCAAAATCAAAATTACTTTAACTGAGATGCAGTCTAAGCTGGCTGCTTTAACTGCTAGGGTTAATGGGTGGAAGAGAGAGTGAGTGACATAGAAGTTGATGGTAAATAAAAAAAAAAACTGAGGAAAAATGAGAAAAACAATTAAGACCCCATGAGACCCCATGAGAAAAGGCTGTGGAAAATAAATGATAGCTTGAGAAGGAGTAATATTCATCTTATTGGGATCCCAGAAGAGACAGAGAGAAGACCACAAAGTATATTTTAAAAAATCATAGCTGAGAACTTCCCTAACCTGGGGAAGTAAACAGGCATTCATATCCAAGACGTAAAGAGGACACTCCCCCAAAACAACAAAAACCAATTAACACGCCAACATATAAGAGTGAAGTCTGCAAATTTCAAAGATAAAGAGAAAATTCTAAAAGCAGCTCGAGACAAGTGATTCTTAACTTATATGTGGATGAATGCCAGATTAACCCACAGAGACCTGGCAGGCCAGAAAGGGCTGGCAGGATATATTCAGGGAAATAAATGAGAAGAACATGCAGCCAAGAATACTTTATCTAGCAAAGCTGTCATTCAGAATAGGAGAGATAAAGAGCATCCAGGATAGACAGAAACTGAAAGAATATATGGCCACCAAAATGACTCTGTAAGAAACACTAAGGGGGATAGTGTAAGAGATGGAGGGAGCCCAAAGTAACAATCCACAGTAACAGGGACTTCATAGTTAATACGATGACACTAAATTCATATCTTTCAACAGTTACTCTGAACGTGAATGGGCTAGATGATCCCATCAAAGACTCAGGGTTTGGGACTGGATAAAAAAGCAAGACCCATCTACATGCTGTCTACAAGAGACTCATTTTAGACCTAAAAACACCTCCAAACTGAAAAGGAGGGGGTGGAGAACCACTTACCATTTAAATGGTCCTACAAAGAAAGCAGGGGTAGCAATCTTCATATCAGATAAATTAGAGTTTATACCAAAGTCTGTAGTAAGAGATGAAGAGGGACACTGTATCATATTTAAAGGGTCTATCCAACAAGAAGACCTAAACAATCATGAATATTTATGTCCCTAATGTGCTAGCTGCCAAGTATATCAATCAATTAGTAACCAAAGTAAAGAGAGCTTAGATAATAAATACACTAATAGTAGGAGACTTCAACACAGCACTCTCGGCAAATGGCAGATATTCTGAGCACATCACCAAAGAATCAAGGGATTAAATGATACAATGGACCAAATAGGTTTCACAGATACATACAGACCTTTCCATCCGAATGCAACTGAATACACATTCTTCTTAAGTGCACATGGAACTTTCTCCAGAATAGACCACATACTGGGTAACATATTAGGTCTCAATCAATATCAAAAGTTGGAACAATCCCCTGCCTATTTTCAAACTACAATACTTTGAAACTAGATCTCGATCACAAGGAGAAATATGGAAGAAACTCAAACACTTGGAGGTGAAAGAGCATCCTACTAAAGATGAATGGGTCAACCAGGAAATTAGGGAGGAATTAAAAAGATGCATGGAAACTAATGAAAATGAAAATACACCTGTTCAAAATTGGGATGTAGCAAAAGTGGTCCTAAGAGGGAAATACATCACAATACAAGCATCCCTCAAAAAATTGGAAAACACTCAAATATGCAAGCTAAACCTGCACCTAAAGTAATTGGAGGTAGAACAGAAAATAAAGCCTAAACCAAATGCTAGAAGAGAGATAACAAAGATTAGAGCATAACTGAATGAAATAGAGACCAGAAGAACTAGAACAGATCAATGAAGCCAGGAGCTGATTCTTTGAAAGAATTAATAAGATAGATAAACCCATAGCCAGTTTTATTAAAAAGAACAGAGAAAGAAAAAAATAAAAAAAGAACAGAGAAAGGACTCAAATTAATAAAATCTCAAATGAAAGAGGAGAGATCACAACCAATACCAAGGAAATACAAACAATTTTAAAAACCTATTATGATCACCGATAAACCAATAAATTAGGCAATCGAGAAGAAATGGATGCATTTCTGGAAAGCCACAAATTACCAAACCTGGAACAGAAAGAAACAGAAAACCTGAACAGGCCATTATTCAGGGAGGAAATTGAAGCAGTCATCAAAAACCTCCCAAGACACAAAAGTCCAGGGCCAGATGGCTTCCCAGGGGAATTCCATCAAACGTTGAAAGAAGAAACAATACCTGTTCTACTAAAGCTGATCCGCAAGATAGAAAGGGATGGAATACTTTGAAACTCGTTTTATGAGGCCAGCATCACCTTAATTCCAAAACCAGACAAGGACCCCACCAAAATAGAATTACAGACCAATATCCTGATGAACATGGATGCAAAAATTCTCACCAAGATACTAACCAATAGGATCCCACAGTATGTTAAGAGGATTATTCACACAACCAAGTGGGATTTTTCCCCAGGGTGCAAGGATAGTTCAACATTCGTTAAAAAATCGATGTGATAGATCACATAAATAAAATAAAAGACAGAAATCATATGATCCTGTCAATAGATGCAGAGAAAGCATTTGACCAAATACAGCATCCATTCCTGATCAAAACTCTTCAGAATGTAGGGATAGAGGGAACATTCCTCAGCATCTTAAAAACCATCCACAAAAAGCCCCCAGCAAAAATCATTCTCAATGGGGAAACACTGGGAGCCTTTCCCCTAAGATCAGGAACAAGACAGGGATGTCCACTCTCACCATAGCTATTCAACATAGTACTAGAAGTCCTAGCCTCAGCAATCAGGCAACAAAAAGAAATAAAAGGCATTCAAACTGGCAAAGAAGAAGTCAAACTCTCCCAATTCACAGATGACATGATACTGTACATAGAAAAACCAAAAGACTCCACCCCAAGATTGCTAGAACTCATACAGCAATTTGGCAGTGTGGCAGGACACAAAATCAATGCCCAGAAATCAGTGGCTATACATTAACAGTGAGACTGAAGAAAGAGAAATTAAGGTGTCAATATATACAATGAAATATTACTCAGCCATTAGAAACAACGAATACCCCCATTTTCTTTAACATGGATGGAACAGGAGGGTATTATGCTGAGTGAAGTAACTCAATCAGAGAAAGATGATCATCATATGGTTTCACTCATAAGGGGAATACAAAAAATAGTGAAAGGGATTATAGGGGAAAGGAGAGTAAATGATTGGGAAAAGCCAGAGAGGGTGACAAAACATGAGATACTTCTAACTCTCAGAAATGAACAAGGGGTAGTAGAAGGGGAGTTGGGCAGGGGATGGGGTGACTGGGTGACAGGTGCTGAGGGGGGCACTTGAAGGGATGAGCACTGGGTGTTATACTACATACATTGGCATATCGAACTCCAATAAAAAAATATACAAAAAAACCCCCAATTGCACCCAAAAGCAAAAGATACCTAAGAATAAACCTAACCGAGATGGTAAAGGACCTATACCCCAAAAATTACAGAACATTTATGAAAGAAATCAAGGAAGAAAAAAACGAGATGGAAAAATATTCCATGCTAATGGACTGAAAGAATTAATATTGTGAAAATGTCTATGCTACCCAGGGCAATTTACACGTTCAATGCAATCCCTATCAAAATACCATGGACTTTCTTCCCAGAGTTGGAATAAATAATCATAAGATTTGCATGGAACCAGAAGAGACCCCAATAGCTGAAGGATGTTGTAAAGAAATCCAAAGCTGGGGGGATCACAATGCTTGACTTCAAGCTGTATTACAAAGTGGTGATTATCAAGACAGTGTGGTACTGGCACAACAAGGGACTCATAGATCAACAAAACAGAACAGAGAACCCAGAAATGGTCCCTCAACTCTATGGTCAACTAATATTTGACAAAGGACAACCTCATCAATAAATAGTGTTGGGAAAATTGGACAGCCACATCCACAAGAATGAAACCTGACCAATATCTTACACCAGACACAAAGACAAACTCAAATTGGATGAAAGATCTAAATGTGAGACAAGAATCCATCAAAATCCTAGAGGAGAACACAGGCAACACCCTTTTTGAACTTGGCCGTCAGGAACTTCTTACAAGATACATCTAGAAAGGCAAGGGAAACAAACGCAAAAATGAACTATTGGGACTTAAGATAAAAAGCTTCTGCACAGCAAAAGAAACAGTCAACAAACTACAAGACACCCTACAGAATGGGAGAAGATAATTGCAAATGACTTATCAGATAAAGGGCTAGTATCCAAAATCCATAAAGAACTTATTAAACTCAACAGCAAAGAAACAAACAATCCAATCATGAAATGGGCAAAAGACATGAACAGAAATTTCACAGAGGGGCAGCCCCGGTGGCTCAGTGGTTTAGCGCCGCCTTTAGCCCAGGGCATTATCCTGGAGACCCAGGATTGAGTCCCACCTCGGGCTCCCTGCAGGGAGCCTGCTTCTCCCTCTGCCTGTGTGTCTGCCTCTCTCTCTCTCTCTCTCTCTCTCTCTCTCTGTGTGTCTCTAATGAATAAATAAATAAATAAATAAATAAATAAATAAATAAATAAATAAATAAAATCTTTATAAAAAAAGAAATCTCACAGAGGAAGACATAGACATGGCCAACACGCACATGAGAAAATGCTCCGCATCACTTGCCATCAGGGAAATACAAATCAAAACCACCATGAGATCCCACATCACTCCAGTGAGAATGGGGAAAATTAACAAGGCAGGAAACAACAGATGTTGGAGAGGATGTGGAGCAAGGGGAACCCTCTTGCACTGTTGGTGGGAATGTGAACTGGTGCAGCCACTCTGGATAACTGTGTGGAGGTTCCTCAAAGAGTTAAAAATAGATCTGCCCTATGACCCAGCAATTGCCCTGCTGCGGATTTACCCCAAAGGTACAGATGTAGTGAAACGTGGGGACACCTGCACCCCGAGGTTAATGTCCACAATAGCCAAACTGTGGAAGGAGCCTCGGTGTCCATCGACAGAAGATGGATAAAGAAGCTGTGGTCTATGTGTACAGTGGGATATTCTTCAGCCATCAGAAAGGATGAATACCCACCATTTGCTTCGACGTGGATGGACCTGGAGGGTATTATGCTGAGTGAAGTAAGTCAATCGGTGTAGGACAGTTATCATAGGGCACTTGATGGTATGAGCACTAGGTGTTATACGGTATGTTGGCAAATCGAACCTCAGTAAAAACAAATGAATAAAAAAGGACAGTCATCATATAGTTTCACTCATACAGGGAATATAAGAAAAAGTGAAAGGGATTAAAAGGGAAAGGAGGGAAACTGCATGGGGAAAATTAGAGTGGGGGGACGGGGTGACTAGGTGATAGGTACTGAGGGGGGCACTTGATGGGATGAACACTGGGTATTATACTATATGTTGTGGCAAATTGAATTTAAATAAAATATTTTTAATTAAAATGAAAGAGCTGTAGGAACTATTCAAAAAGATTGTAATCCCATTAAGAATCTGATAAATTACAAAGTAGTGTTGCAGACCATAATGTGTGTGTGTGTGTGTGTGTGTGTGTGTGTGTGTGTGTGTGACTGTCAACCTCAGGCACATCATAACCTTGGAGTAAATTAAATTAACCTGATGCATTTTAGAGCACATTGTACGCTTCCCCCCCGGGTTCCCAGGACAAGGAGTATTGGTAGTGGGGGGAAGCCTCCAAAAGTGTGGCAGGGCTGATCTGTGGTCTATAGATGTCTTTCCGGGGCTTAAACACAGGCTAGATGGTTAAGAGAACTAAGTGCTGAGGATTATTTAATTTTTGAGCAGCATGCATGAGAATAAAAGTTCTAAAATTACAGAGAGCAGCGTGGGGTTTATTAAAACTCAGGTGGCTGGACCTCTCCCCAAACTCCCTGCCTCAGTAGGTCTGCGAGGGACCCCGGATTTTGAATTTGTTGCAAGTTCTGTTGAGGAGTGGATGCTGTGATGCTGTGGGTCTGGAAACCATATTTTGTAAAGTCTCTGCACTTGAGAAACCCTCCTAATTAACTCTCTCACGTCTCTCAGTTCTCCTCGGGGACAAGAGTCATTTCCCAGAGGGAAGAAACTTGACAAACACGGATCAGCCCCCAGAAGTCACCCCCAGGCTCCTGTGAGCCACAGTGCAATTTAAAGTTTAGGGTCAATTTAGGGAAGTAAAGAAATGTGGTTGCATGGCTAAGTACAGATACTCTGCTCTTGGCTTCCTTGGTCAGCCCTCCACTGGTTGTCAGCTAAGTAGGAAACAAAGCACTCCCCATTCCTACATGATTTACCAAAGAAAATTCTGAATTGAGTTGGGGAGAAAGCATGATATTCTACTAAAGGTCTTCCAATTTTATGTACATAGTCTCTTGTCTTACATATCAGGCTGCAAGCTAATAAAGATAAGGAATAATACTTACATTTTCTGAATTACTTTAAGTAGGTTCATTAAATTCCAGAAAACCAATTTTTGAAACATAAAGTAATTAAACATTTCTGAAATTACTAACAATATATATCTTTTTAAAAGAAAACTTCATAACTTTTAGGAGATTATTATTCAGTTTATAGCTATTCATCTTACATAGACTTTTTGAAAATATTGTATAGTCTATTAGAGGCGGTAGAAGTGCCCCTGTTGTGTGAAATACATAATTACCTAATAATTTGGTGCTTTTTTTCTTGATGTTTCAACCCCAATGTTGGGCATTTAAAGTGTATAATTTATGGGAAAACAGACCCTTTTCACTGCTCCTCAGTCACGTGAAAGAAATGAATTTAATTATCTTGGATCCATAAACAGTCCCCAGCAGGTTCCCCACCTCTCTCTGGCTCGCATGTTCCGTTCCAGCCTTGTTAACCTTGCCACTCCCGGTGGCAAGAACACTTCTGTGTTCTATAGTTTTTAGGGTATAGATCCTTTACCTCTTTGGTTAGGTTTATCCCTAGGTATCTTTCGCTTCTGGGTGCAATTGTAAATGGGATTGACTACTTAATTCCTTTTTCTTCAGTCTCATTGTTACTGTACAGAAATGCCACTGACTTCTGGGCATTGATTTTGTCTCCTGCCACACTGCCAAATTGCTGTGTGAGTTCTAGGAATCTTGGAGTGGAGTCTTTTGGGTTTTCTATGTAGAGTATCATGTCATTGGCGCAGAGGGAGAGTTTGACTTCTTCTTTGCCAATTTGAATGCCTTTTGTTGTCATTGATTGTGTACACATGTGTTTGACCCTAGATCCACTGATTTAAATGAATTCTACTTCTTGGTTGATTATACCTTCTTATACTTTGTCCATGAATGTCCTACTTTTTAAAAAATATTTATTTATTTATTTGTTTATTTATTTGAGAGACAGAGAGAGCATGAGTGGGAGACGGGCAAGCAAGAGGAAGGGAGAAGCAAACTCCCTGCTGAGCAGGGAACCTGCCTGGGGCTTGATCCCAGGACCCTGAGATCATGACCTGAGCCAAAGGCAGGTGCTTAACCAGCTGAGCCACTCAGATGCCCCCTTAGGTTTTTTTTTAGGTGGAGAGTTTTTTTAAATTTTTAAAATAAACTGTACTGTATTAGTGATGAGTTCTTCAGTTGTTGCCAACAATTTGCAGTTATAAACAACAATTAAGCTTGAACAGATAACATTTTGTGCATATAGGAAAATATCTGCTGGAAATAAGCCCAGAAAGGGAATTGCTGGTTCACAGGGCAGATGCATGCATCTATTAATTTTCCTAGATTTTGTCAAATTACTTTCCATTAACGTTCTATCATTTTGCATTCTTGTTGGCTATATATCTGAGTGCCTGTTTGTCAAATGAGTCAATATCATGGATGAGAAATGACACTTCCATATAGTTTTAATTTTCAGTTCCTAATCATGTACTCATGATACGATATGAGTTTAACATCTTTTCAAAAGCTTTAAGGAGCATTTGCATTTCTTTTCTGTGAAATCTCTATTTAAGTTCTGTATTCATTGTTCTATTGAGTTGATGGTCTCCTCTCATCCTAGATTTCTAGACACTTTTTTCATATTTGGAAATTAGTCCTTGATCTGTAATTTCAGCTGTAGGTAATTTTCCTAGTTTGCCATGTTTTTCTTCTTAAAGCAACACTATTCAGATACAATTTACACACAATAAACTGCACTAGTACAATTGTTTCATATATTTTATTCAATGTCCTAGCTTATAACACAAATCCAAGTCTAGAATAATTACTCTGATATGTAGTCAAGTCTTGATTTCTGAAAAAATATTTTAGAATTGTAATGGGATCTCTGTTTTCTATACTTTTCCTTCTAATCTTATTACTCTTTTCTTTATTCTTTTTTTTTGCCATTTTCACTTTTCTTTCTGTTTAACTAGATTCTTTTTTTATAATAAATTTATTTTTTATTGGTGTTCAATTTACCAACATACAGAATAACACCCAGTGCTCATCCCGTCAAGTGCCCCCCTCAGTGCCCATCACCCAGTCACCCCCACCCCCCGCCCTCCTCCCCTTCCACCACCCCTAGTTCATTTCCCTGAGTTAGGAGTCTTTATGTTCTGTCTCCCTTTCTGATATTTCCCACACATTTCTTCTCCCTTCCCTTATATTCCCTTTCACTATTATTTATATTCCCCAAATGAATGAGAACATACAATGTTTGTCCTTCTCTGATTGACTTACTTCACTCAGCATAATACCCTCCAGTTCCATCTACGTTGAAGCAAATGGTGGGTATTTGTCATTTCTAATGGCTGAGGAATATTCCATTGTATACAAAAACCACATCTTCTTTATCCATTCATCTTTCGATGGACACCGAGGCTCCTTCCACAGTCTGGCTATTGTGGACATTGTTGCTATAAACACCGGGGTGCAGATGTCCCAGCGTTTCATTGCATCTGAATCTTTGGGGTAAATCCCCAGCAGTGCAATTGCTGGGTCCTACGGCAGATCTATTTTTAACTCTTTGAGGAACCTCCACACTGTTTTCCAGAGTGGCTGCACCAGTTCACATTCCCACCAACAGTGTAAGAGGGTTCCCTTTTCTCTGCATCCTCTCCAACATTTGTTGTTTCCTGCCTTGTTAATTTTCCCCATTCTCACTGGTGTGAGGTGGTATCTCATTGTGGTTTTGATTTGTATTTCCCTGATGGCAAGTGATGCAGAGCATTTTCTCACGTGCATGTTGGCCATGTCCATGTCTTCCTCTGTGAGATTTCTCTTCATGTCTTTTGCCCATTTCATGATTGGATTGTTTGTTTCTTTGGTGTTGAGTTCAATAAGTTCTTTATAGATCTTGGAAACTAGCCCTTTACCTGATATGTCATTTGCAAATATCTTCTCCCATTCTGTAGGTTGTCTTTGAGTTTTGTTGACTGTATCCTTTGCTGTGCAGAAGCTTCTTATCTTGATGAAGTCCCAATAGTTCATTTTTGCTTTTGTTTCTTTTGCCTTCATGGATGTATCTTACAAGAAGTTACTGTGGCCAAGTTCAAAAAGGGTGTTGCCTGTGTTCTCCTTTAGGATTTTGATGGAATCTTATCTCACATTTAGATCTTTCATCCATTTTGAGTTTATCTTTGTGTCTGGTGCAAGAGAGTGGTCTAGTTTCATTCTTCTGCATGTGGATGTCCAATTTTCCCAGCACCATTTATTGAAGAGACTGTCATTCTTCCAGTGGAGAGTCTTTCCTCCTTTATCGAATATTAGTTGACCATAAAGTCCAGGGTCCACTTCTGGGTTCTCTATTCTGTTCCATTGATCTATGTGTCTTTAACTAGATTCTTTATTGCCCTCTCTATCGTGTCTTTCTTCCTTGTGTTCCCATTTAGTCTTTATTTTTCCTTTATTTCTGTGTTCTACTTCTTTCCATTTCTCATCTCATCTCCTCCTGTCTGACTCTCAACTCTCCTTGTCTGATTATATCTTCCTAGACTTCTATTTCTATATGGTGGTGTTGCTTTATGGCTGCAATTACTTCATCTATATCTATCTATATCTATATCTATATCTATCTATATCTATATCTATATCTATATATCTATATCTATCTATCTATCTAGTCTATCTATATCTAATCTATCTGTCTATCATCTATCTATCTATCTATCTATCTATCATTGTAATGTTGTCTTATAATTTTGCTTTACTCTTTGGCAGCATTTTCCTGGAAAATGTTCTTAATCTGCAAGGAAGTTTTTTTTTTAAATTAATTTTTATTGGTGTTCAATTTACCAACATACAGAAAAACACCCAGTGCTCATCCCGTCAAGTGTCCACCTCAGTGCCCGTCACCCATTCCCCTCCAACACCCGCCCTCCTCCCCTTCTACCACCCCTAGTTCGTTTCCCCGAGTTAGGAGTCTTTATGTTCTGTCTCTGCAGGGAAGTTTTGATGTTTTTTTCTTATAGTGTCTCTTTATGTATCCTGAAATTATGTTTAATATTTGCAAACTCTTGAGCAGTTTTTGTGACCAACACCATGCGGCCAGCCCCTCTTCAAGGTCTTTCTAGACTGTCCTTGGTCTGTTTTTTATTTGTACATTCTTAGATGAGGCTTATAAATTGATAAATTGATATCTGTGCTTAACTCTCAGAAACAAGCATTCCTTAGAATTTGTTTTGTTAGAGATGAAAGCAATTACTGCTATTTCCCACTAGTACTGATAGTGGAGAGCTGAGATGGAGGTTTGGAGATGACTGGGGTTGGAAGGGATTCTCCAGTCTGCCCATATATCTCACAAATTGTGCTCCTCGGTAATCTGTACATGGGAAGTGAAGAGGTGTTTCTGAGTCTTATTTTCTCAGATTCATTCACAAGCTGCTGGCAATTAAGAACCAATTTCATTTATTTTTTAAAGGTTTTATTTATTTATTTGAGAGAGAGAGAGAGAGAGAAAGGGGCAGAGACACAGGCAGAGGGAGAAGCAGCCTCCATGCAGGGAGCCTGTTGTGGGACTTGATCCCTGGACCCCAGGGTCATGCCCTGGGCTGAAGGCACGTACTAAACCACTGAGCCCCCCAGGGATGCCCCAAACCAATTTCATTTCTTGAGGAATAAATAGGGACTGGAAACAATGGAGTGTTTCATAATTTAATATGCTAAGGGAACTACAAAGAGATGCTAGTTAATTATTAGCTGAAGCTTAGATTAGTTTCATTTGCAGTATATTTATAAATGTCATGAGACTCTGTTTTTTGGGGTGCTTACTTTTGCTTTGCTTTTGTTCATTCACCTTTACAATCCATTCTTATTAATCAGAAAATTTCTATTATTTTATGCCTAGTTTGTCATCTGGATTTGCATTGTAAGCCACAGCAGAGTGATAGTGCTATAAACAAAATGTTTGTGTCCCCTCCCAAATTCATATGTGGAAGCACTAATCTCCAATGTGACAGTATTTGGAAGTGACTGTGGGGGCAATGAAGTTTAAATGAGGTCACAGGAACCCCCATAAGGGGTGGATGGATGAGGATGGGAGGATGGGATCTAGCCCCCATAAGGGATGGATGGATCAGAGGATGAAGAGAATAGAGTGCTTTCTCTCCACTATTGAGTATATGTCAAGAAAGTGACCATTTGTAAACCAGAAAGATGGTCCTCACGAAGAATCTGAACATGCTGGCACCCTACCACAGACTTCGAGCCTCCAGCACTGTGAGAAATAAATAATAAATTTAAGCTACTGGAACCTGAGGCTCATTAATGTGGGCAGCTTACATTGTAGCTCTATGGACTGCTAGCTACTTAGATCAGACATTCTAATTTTCAAGGGAAAACAGAATCAGTTTTGTTCTTTGAGGTCTCAACCAGAAATGCTCCTGAGCAAACAACCCTTCCAAACAATAATGACATCTTGTAATATGGCATTGCATTTGGGACACTTATCAGCAATCAGATCTATATGTGACCTATACTTAACACTGCTAGCTAGGTCTGTGGATCATGGTTTGATTAGATTTGCATTTGTTTTGCAGGTTCTTTCTTTTACTTTGAGGTATCTTTCTTGTTTTCATCTCTATACTCCATTTGAATGTAGAAAACCTGAGTAAGTTTTATACAGTGAAAAAATAAGAACACTTTTAAGAGAAAAAAGATAAGAAATATACGAATATGATAAAATCATATTATATAGTCTTTTTCTAAAAAAGATTTTTATTTATTCATGAGAGACACGCAGAGAGGCAGAGACATAGGTAGAGGGAGAGGCTCCTCATTGAGCAGGAAGCCTGAGGTAGGACTCGATCCCCAGACCCCAGGATCATGACCTGAGCCACCCAGGCATCCCTAATATATAGTCTTTTATAGGAAAGAAGAAAATCAAGAACTGAAAAGTTTCATAGTATAAGTAACTTTTTTTTGAAATTTGGATTATCAGGAAACAATGGATATATGCTAAACATGGATATATGAAATTTGTGATTTTAGAGTCATGATCTGGATTCCACAAGCCATTTATCAAAACAGTGTATATATTCCTGTTGTCTTTGGCATCTTTTATATATTTTTCTGGAAAACTTGCTAAAGACCTTGAGTGAAGAAGGCCTTTAACAGATTGATTATTGATATAATTGGCTTGGCATACAATGATTAAAAAACAAGAAAACCTTTCTAAAATAACTGAAAAGTAAATCTATCAAAACAATGTTGCAATGAAGTAGATGTCTGTAAGCCACACCTATAGCAGGTTAGGTGTAGAAGGTCTTGCACTGCTTTCTGTCACATTAAATTTCACTAGAGCTGGTTTGGGGACTAGGGGATATTGGGGAATTTAGGACCAAGGAATCCAAATAGCTAGACCACCATGCCACCTTCACAGAAATAGCAAAAGTATAATATTGATGTCCCTTAGTCTTCATGGTTGTGAAATTCTTTCACTTGCTGTCTCAGGAATTGCAGGGTTTTGTTGAGGAAATTGTGCTATTAACCACTGTGAGAATTCCTGAAGGGTTTGTAATTCAAAACTGGGCAATATTATTTTAGTCCCGAAAATACTTTTTTAATTAACAGAGAGTATCAGCAGGGGATTTGAAAACAGTGTTCAATATAAAGATTAGTGATTAATTTTTGCTTTCTCTAACTCACCTGGGGTTCAAATCGATATGTAAGCAAGCCAGAGGGTGTGAAGAAGGGAGCTGGAGAATCAAATATTGTGAAGTCTTATGAGAAAAGTGAGCAGCGGGATGCCTCGGTGGCTCCCTGGTTGAGTGTCTGCCTTTGGCTCAGGGTGTGACCCTGGGGTCCCGGAATCGAGTCCCCCGTCGGGCTCCCTGCGTGGAGCCTGCTTCTCCCTCTGCCTGTGTCTCTGCCTCCCTCTCTCTGTCTCTCATGAATAAATAAATAAAATCTTTTTTAAAAAAAGAAAGAGCTTCACAGTGATGCTGCTAAATAATAGAAAAGACAGAATTTCAAACAATTATAGGGCTCGGAGGGTGAATAGTAGTTAACACCCTAGAGAAATATTCAAAATTCCCTTGGTATTCTTTCCTGTTCTGAAGTTTCCTCATGTTAGGAAATTTTTTCTTAAAATTTATCTGAAGATTTTCATGCTGCACATTAAAATTCTATTTTTCCTATTTTTTCTTCTGAGGATTGTGTCTACTAAAAAATATTTTAATGAGAAGGAATAAACGTTGGAAGAATAAATCTGAATTAAGTATTTTTTATCCACAAAATGCAAATTGAGTTCGTCTTGTTAGGTTAGTTATCTTTTGCTGCATAACAAATTACTCTGAAATCTGGCAGTTTGAAACAACAGTTTCTGAGGGTCAGTCAGTAAAGCAGGAGTGCCAGCTGGGTGGTTCTGGCTGGAGTCTCTCGTGACTTCACAGTCCAGTTCTCACCTGGGACTGCAGTCATCCCAAGGCTCAGCTGGGGCTGAAGCGTCTGTTCCCAAGCTCAATAACATGGTTTCTGGCAGGCTTCGCAGTTCCTCATCACATGAACCTCTCCATGCGGTGTTCATAGCACGGCAGCTTGCTTCATCCCTAGCAAGAGTTCCAAGAGACAGAAGCCATAGTATTTTATAGCATAATCTCCAAAGTGACGTTCTCAATTTTGCCTTGTGCTATGGGTCACTCAGACCAATGCTGACACAGTGTGGGAGGATAGAGGATATGCAAGGATATGGGTCCCAGAATGTGGGGACGATAGAGGATATTTGGGAGGCTACCTACCACAATTGGTAAATATATTAAAATTTAAAATCATCTCAGTCCAATGTTTATAGCATTATCTACAATAGCCAAATTATGGAAACAGCCCAAGGGTCCGTTGACTCATAAATGGAAAATGAAGATATGGTATACACACACACACACACACAGGGATATTACTAAGTCATAAAAAAGAATGAAATCTTGCCATTTGCAACAGACATGGATGAAGCTAGAGGGTGTTATGCTTAGCTGAATAAGTCAGACAGAGAAAGACAAATACCTTATGATTTCATTCATATGTAGAATTTAAAAAACAAAAAAAATGAGTGAAGAGGAAAAAAAAGAGAGGGAGGCAAACCAATATACAGACTCTTATCTATAGAAAACAAACCGATGAGGAGGAGGGGGACATGGGTTAAATAGGTGATGGGGATTAAGAGTGCACTTATTGTGATGAGCACCAGGTGTGATACAGAAGTGTTGTACACTAAATTGTACACTAGAAACTAATACTACACTGCATGTTGACTAACTGGAATTTAAATACTTTTAAAAAATAAAATAATAAAATAATCTCTTCCACTTTTAGATGATACACCAGCTCTGAATAAACAAGTCCGAATAAACATTTTGTCTAATTTGAGATATCCATATTTATTCTGTAAATTGAAAAAAATCCCCAGATTATTATTTTCTTGCTATCATATCTGGTCTTTATATTTTACCCCTTCTATTTCTTCCCTCCTCCTTCCTTACCATTATTTTTTATAACATTCAAAACATGGTGAAGGAAACATGTTATGGGTTAAATTGCATACCAAAGTGACTATATTTGATGATAGCATCTTTTAAAAGGTAATTAAAGAAAATATGGTTCATATGGGTGATCCTAATTCAATATGACTAAGTATTCTTTTTTTTTGGATTTGGCCTAAAAATAATAATTAAATAATTATCAATAATATTAATAATTAACAGTAATAAATAAAATTTATTTATTTTTATTTTATTTTATAAATTTATTTTTTATTGGTGTTCAACTTGCCAACATATAGAACAACATTCCATCAAGTGCCCATCTCAGTGCCCGTCACCCAGTCACCCCCATCTCCCACCCACCTCCTCTTCCACCACCCCTAGTTCGTTTCCCAGAGTTAGCAGTCTTTCATATTCTGTCTCCCTTTCTGATATTTCCCACTTATTTTTTCTCCTTTCCCCTTTATTCCCTTTCACTATAAGCATATAGGACTAGGACACAACACAGACTGAAAATGATCATGTGAGGACACAGCAAGAAGATGGTCATTTGCAGGCCAAGAAGAGAGGCCTCAGGAAAAACCGAGGCTGCCAACACTCTGATCCTGGACCTTCAGTCTCCAGAACTGGGAGACAATAGAATTCTATTGTTTAAGCCACCCAGGCTGTGGGACTTTGTTATGACAGCCCTAGCAAATGAAAACAAAGCCTTACCATAGTTTATATTAGTGAGTATAATTAATATAAAGCAATAATGATTCAGTGATTGATGGTCAAATTGGCTAGTCCTGCACTCATTTTCCCATGTTACAAAATGCGTGACCCTTTGTAAAATATCGGACAGTTCAGGTGAAGGCAGTCATAAGCATCCTCTTATTTGAGATCACTTTTCTCTGCAACACTTCCTGATTCTTTCTCTGAAATTCTGTAACTATTCCATTGCTTCTTTGATAGTTTCTTGCATTTATAGCCTTTGAATGCATTTTCCAAAATCAGAAGTGGCTTTATTGGACAAGAACTAGCATTTTGAAAGTAAGCAATGGGATTGAGGTTTCAGAACACCAAAACATTCAGTGACCAGCCAATGCATTGTTTTATACCCCCTCTCTATATCCCAAACAAAAAGTAACATCATTCACATATAATTGCAATTGTCATAACTCTCTGTCTGTTGACATTTCTTCTCCTTCTAGGAGGATCCTTCTAATTATCCAATCTTGGATAAGAAATAAATATCGTCTTTCCTTTTGGAGGAGTAGATATAGAAATTTTTACCTGAAACAGACATCTGTAAAAAAAGTTGTTTTGACCATTTTTATAACCTCCTTTGGGGCGGAAATTTTGGCTGTAATGAGATCTAATTGCACACAATCTTACATCAGTATGTTTCTTAATAGCATCATCAAACAGCAAACAAGCACAGTTCTAGAACACAGCCAGGTGTCTTATGGGAATTTGGTAAGAATTACATGTTCATTGGATACAACAAATTGGAACTTATTCTTTGAGAAAGGCTCATTCAGATCTTGGTGACACTTTTTTTTTTTTAACAGCTATCAGACATGATTTTCTAATTCCATTTTTTTCTCTAAAGTAGAAAAATATCACTCGTGTGGTAGGAGTGATATCCTGAAAATATTCTGTGGTAGGAGTGATATCCTGAGTGTTATCCTGCATATCCTGAAATTTTTTTCGCTTACAAAGGGAAATTTGGCCAATAGATTCCTAGGAAACCTATTTTTAAGAGCAGCATGCATATTATCCTTAGAGGTCTTCTCCTTCCATTTGCACTGCACAAGAAGTCCAGCAGGATTTATTTTGGCTGTTTACTATAATGCTGGGATGGGCTTTATGGACTTTCTGCCTTGAATATTTGTTAGTTGTTACCAGACAAAATACTTTTGTTGCTATTTCAAATGTTCTACTGAAAGCTGGCAACTGCAAGAAATCAAGTCATAATACAGTACATAAACTTAGGATATAGTCTTCAATTACACGTATCCCGGTAAATAGGAAGTGAAGCTCCGGGCAATGAAGAGAATTGTTTGCCACACTATGTGGTGTGCCTTGCAGAGAACTTAGGCATATTAGGTTGCATTCTGATTTTGTTGTCCTGTTGAAGGCAAAGGGCTGGTCTCTGGCCTTCTGGATAGAGAGGCTATGGGGTACTTTTCTAACATGCCCAGAAGAACACCTCAGGCAGATCCTTAGGTTTAAATATGAAGAACTCTCTTGTCTCATCTGTTCATTCTGAATTTGCCAGAGGCTAGAAATCCTTGAAGACCATCTGGTGGTAGAGATTACTAGCAACTTTGGCCAGAGTGAAGCAGATCTGGAGAAAGCATCACTGTAAGAACCTCCAGGATGAAGATAAGTGAATAGAACCTGAGTATTTGATGCTAATAACTTCAGGTGTTTAATTTCCTTTTTTTCCCCTGGGCCTTAATAATCTTTTTCAAAGTCTCAAGTTGGTCTCAGCTGTATTATGAAATTCAAGCAAAGAATTGTGTGTGCACTGTTGGGCTGAAATGTTAAAGGGGGAGGATTAACTCTTCCCCTTTTAATCAAGAGATCTCCAAGTGGCTGATGTGTAAAAGAGATCTCCAAGTGGCTGGTGTGTACCTTGGAGTAGTTGTTAGGACCTCCTTAAAGACTTTTTCTCTGTTGCTGAATGGTGTGCGGCTGGCAAATGTCCTCATGCTTCATGAGTAATAATCATCTTATCAATTAGTTGGTTTATTTATAAATATTTGTGAGTACCTACTACTTTTTAGCCATTTGAGGGAAAGTAAAGAAGCAAAAAAAGTTAGTTGGTCCTAATTTAAAACAATATCTAATTGGAGAAATAAAATCTAATTGTATTGACTAATATTGTAGCCATGCTAATACAGAAGAAAAATCAAACAGATGTCACTGCTCCAGACGCGTCTTTTGGTGACTAGTTGTAAATATCACTGAAATGGTACACATTTCACTTCATAGCTCCAATGAGACTTTAAATAGAAATTTTGGATTCTTTCCTGATCTGATTCATCAAGAATATCAACATCCTTGGCACTCAGAGCTGAGCAACACCTTCTCTAGGTCAGATGTCACCATTGTCCCCTTGTGGCCACACTGTTTCATATATGAGACCCAGTATACACTGAATTCCACAGGAACTGCTTCCTTATCACTTAACACAAAGTGAGAGTAAGAGCAGAGATTTCGGTGGTGATGAGAACAGTGTTATCCTGAAATTGCATTTTATTTCATTGAGGGAATAAATTTATAATTTCATGGCATTTTAAAAATAAATTTATTTTTTATTGGTGATCAATTTGCCAACATACAGAATAACACCCAGTGCTCATCCCGTCAAGTGTCCACCTCAGTGCCCGTCACCCAGTCACCCCCACCCCACCTCCCCTTCTACCACCCCTAGTTCATTTCCCAGAGTTAGGAGTCTCTCATGTTCTGTCTCTCTTTCTGATATTTCCCACTTAGTTTTTCTCCTTTTCCCTTTATTCCCTTTCGCTATTTTTTATATTCCCCAAATGAATGAGACCATATAATGTTTGTCCTTCTCCGATTGACTTATTTCACTCAGCATAATACCCTCCAGTTCCATCCACGTCGAAGCAAATGGTGGGTATTTGTTGTTTCTAATGGCTGAGGAATATTCCATTGTATACATAAATTCATGGCATTTTTTTCTGAAAGTTTGTTTCCCATTGTAAATAATGTTTTCATGAAAGCAGTTTCATGTCAATCCGTTGATGATTTGTTTTGACATTGTGCACCATCTTGTATTTTAAAAAATTGATTCCAATGACATGACCAAGATGGCAAGAGAAGGGCAGGCAAGGCCAATAATTTTCAGATCAAAGCCAGTGGATCTATTTGATCAGGGATCTTGAGGTGTGGATTGGCTTGAGTTAAGACAACAAACAGCAAAATGGGTGGCCTCACTTGACTAGGGAATTTAGTGCACACTGTTCCCTGATTCAGATTCCCAATGAGTCATACAGTCTCTGGGTCCCATCCTGCTGCCCTACTGGGGCAGAGAAGATAACTCATAGCTCCATATACTACTGAATATAGTATCCAGTCTTTTTTATTTTTTTATTTTTTATTTATTTAATTTATTTATTTTAGTACCCAGTCTTGATCACAAGATAATCCAGAGGCAACTGTGGAGCCCATCATGCAGTCTCACTTGAGTAGAGAACAAAAGCAGCAGTCTTATCCACAGTCCTCAGCCAGTGGCATACCTCCCCTATCCCAGATATCAGAGCTTGTACAGATGCCTTGCTCCAAAATAGACCATAACAGTAGATCCCACCTGCCCAAAGACATTATCAGCAGACATGCCCATAACACCCAAAATGAGCTGACTGGTGAAGATCTGTCTCTGTCAAAGCAAATCTTGTAAAGTCTGAAAGAGAAACCTGACATTTGAATGCACAGATACCCACTTAAGTAATCAGGGATCATGAAAAACCATACCACTAAATATGAGAAAAAGCTCTATTAACTGATCTCAAATAAATGGAGATCTATGAACTCTTAGACAAAGAATTAAAAAAAATCTTCTTAAGGTAGTTTAGTGAACTATGAGAACCACGGATGCATATCTGGCACAGCTCTCCCTTCAGAAATGAAGGAGACATAAAGACTTTCTCAAACCAACCAACCAAACAAACAAAAGCGTTCATTATCACTAGACTTTCTTGACAAGAAATGCTAAAGGAAGCTTTTTGAATAAAAGTAATGGGGCACTAACATCATAAAAAATAACATGAAAAGGTAGCATAAATCTCACTGGTAATGGCAAATATGTAGTCAAAGTTAGATTCTGTAACTTGGTAATTGTGGTTCATAATTCATTTACAACTTGATTTACTAGTTGAAAATTAAAAAATAAACATAGTAGAAATAACTGTATCTGCAAAACCTTATTATACAATATAAAAGTGAATTGCAATAGCAAAAACCTAAAAAGTAAGGGAGAGAAGTTAAAGTGTAATTCTAGGAATTTTATTGAAGTTAACTTGTTATCAACTTAGAGTGTTATAATTTTAAGATATTTTATGTAAGCCTCATGAAAATGATGAGGGGGAAAAGTGTAACAACCACAAAAAAAGAGCATGATAAAGAGGTTAAAGCATAGTGTTATAAAAAGATGTCAAAACACACACACAAAGACAGCAGAATAAGAAACAAAAAACAATGTTTCTATAAAACAACCAGAAAACAATTAATAAAATGGAAATTGTAAGTTCTTATATATCAATAATTACTTTAAAAAGATTAAATTCACCAATCAAAAGACACAAAAAAGCTGAATGGAAAAAAAATCCAATGATAAGCTGCCTCCAAGAGACTCACTTTAACATAAAGATATATATAGATTGAGAATGAAGAGATAGAAAAAGTAATTTTGAGCAAATGGTGGCTAAAAATAGCAGAGGTAGCTATACTTATATCCAACAAAATAGACTTTAAACTGAAAATGGTAAAAAAACCCAAATGTATTACATAATAATAAAGGAGTCACCCATCAAGAAGATATAACAACTGTAATTATGATTTATGTGTCCAACACCAGAGCACCTAAATACCTAAAGCAAAAATGAACAGAGCTAAAAGTAGAAATAAACAGTAAGACAATAAAAGTTGGAAACTCTAAAGCCCCACTCTCAACAATGAATTGATCATTCAGTCAGAGAATCAATTAGAAAACACCATTTTGAACAACACTATAGACCAGATGGACCTAATAGATGTATATAGGACATTCTATTAAACAAAAGAAGAATATACATTCTTCTCAAATGCACATGGAATATTTTCTAAGATAGGCCACATGTTAGGCCACAAAACCAGTCTTAGATTAAAAGAGATCAAAGTCTTTCTAAGTATTTTCTTTGGCTACAAGAGCATAAAGTTAGAAATCAATAACAAGAGGAAAACTGGAAAATTCATGATCACATGGAAACTAAAGAACACTCTCCTTAACAACCAATGGATCAAAAAGAAATTACAAAGGAAGTAAAAAGATCCTTGAGGAAAATTAAAGGGAGACACAGCATACTAGAGCTTAGGGGATGTAGCAAATGCAGTTCTAAAAGGGAAGATCAGAGCAATAAATGCCTACATTAAGAAGAAAGAAAGATCCCAAATAATAACCTAACTACATTTTATGGAACTAAAAGGAAGAACAAACGGAGTCCAAGGTTAGCAGAAGAAAGGAGATAATAAAGATTAGAGTACAAATAAATGAAATAGAGAACAGAAAAAAAGTAGAAAAGATTAAGCTAAAATTTGGTTTCTTTGAAAAGATAAACAAAATTGACAAAGTCTTAGCTAGACTAATGAGGAAAAAAATGAAAGTATTCATCAAGGAAATTATAAATTAAAAAGAAGACATTACGCCAGATACTACAGAAATATAAAAGATAATAGAGGCTACTATAAACAACTATATGCCAATAAACTGAGCAAGAGCAACCTAGAAGAAATAGAAAATTTCTTAGTAACATACAGCTTACCAAGACTGAATTGTGAAGAAATAAAAAATCTGAGTAGAACAGTTTCTGGTAACCATATTGAATGGGTAATGAAAAATCTCCTAATGAAGAACAGTTGGCTTCACTGGTGAATTATAACAAATATTTCTTTCTTTATTTTTATTATTTCTTAATTTAAATTCAATTAACCAACATATGATGAATAGCTAGTTTCAGATTTAGTCTTCAATAATTTATCAGTTGTATATCATGACCAGTGCACATCACATCACATGCCCTCCCTAATGTCCATCACCCAATACCCCTTCCTCACCCCCCCACCTCCCCTCCAGCAACCTGCAGTTGGTCTCCCATAGTTAAGAGTCTCTCGTGGTTTGTCTCCCTCTCTGATGACTTCCCACTCAGTTTTCCCTCCCTTCCCCTATAATGCTGTGCTGTTCCATTCAACTGATGTAAGGGGTATGTATTCATCCTTTCTGATGGCTGAGTAATATTCCATTGTGTGTGTGTATGTACCACTTCTTTATCCATTCTTCTGTTGAAGGACATCTCGACCCTACCCATAGTTTGACTACTGTGGACATTGCTGCTATGAACATTGGGGTGCAGATGACCCTTAAAATCACTACCATTTGTATCTTTGGGGTAAATACCTAGTAATAAACTTGCTGTGTCATAGAATAGCTCTACTGTAACTTCTTGAGGAACCTCCATATTATTTTCCAGAGTGGCTACACCAGCTTGCAGTCCCACCCATGATATAAGAGGGTTCCCCATTCTCCACATTCTCGCCAATATTTGATGTTTCTTAACTTGTTAATTTAACCATTCTGACTGGTATGAGGTGGTATCTGATTGGGATTCTGATTTGTATTTCCCTGGTGCTGAGTGATGTGGAGCATTTTCTCATGTACCTGTTGGCCATGTGCAGGTCGTCTTTGGAGAAATGTCAGTTCATGTCTTCTGCCCATTTCTTGACTGGATTATTTGGGTTTTTTGGATGTAGAGTTTGATAAGTTCTTTACAGATCTTGGATACCAGCCTGTTCTCTGGTATGTCATCTGCAAATATCTTCTCCCATTCTGTAGACTAATGTTTAGTATTGTTGACTCTTTCCTGTCCTGTGCAGAAACTTTTGATCTAAATGAAGTCCAAATAGTTCATTTTTGCTTTTGTTTCCCTTGACATTGGAGACATGTCTAGCAAGAAGTTGTTGTGGCTGAGGACAAAGATGTTGCTTTCTGTGTTTTCCTCTAGGATTTTGATACACTCCGGTCTCGCATTTAGAACTTTCATCCATTTTGAGTTTATCTGTGTATGTGGTATAAGAAAATGGACCAGTTTCATTCTTCTTCAGGTGGCAGTCCAATATTCCCAATACCATTTGTTGAAGAGACTATCATTTTTCAAGTGGATATTCTTTCCTGCTTTGTCAAAGACTAGTCAGCCATAAAACTGAGGGTTCATAAAACTGTGTTTCATTGATCTATATGTCTCTTTTTGTGCCAGTACCATATTGTCTTTTTTTGTTGTATTTTATTGTTTTTGGCTTGTATTCAAGTTTGATTTACCAACATTTACTATAACACCCAGTGCTCATCCCATCAAGGGCCCCCCTAGTGCCCATCACCCAGTCACCCCAACTCCCTGCCCACCTCCCCTTCTCCCTCTCCCTGCCCATCTCCCCTTTATCCATTTCCCAGAGTTAGGAGTCTCTCATGGTTGGTCTCCCTCTCTAATTTTTCCGACTCAGTTTCCTTCCTTTCGCTTATAATCCCTTTCACTATTGCTTATATTCCCTGTATGAGTGAAACCATATGATGTTTGTCCTGACCCATTTGACTTACTTCACTCAGCATAATACCCTCCAGTTCCATCCATGTCGAAGCAAATGATGGGTATTCGTTGTTTCTAATGACTGAGGAATATCCCATTGTGTACATAGACCACATCTTCTATATCCATCATCTTTCGATGGACACCGAAGCTCCTTCCACAGTTTGGCTATTGTGGACATTGCTGCTATAGACACCAGGGTGCAGGTGTCCCAGCATTTCACTGCATCCGTATCTTTGGGGTAAATCCCCAGCAGTACAATTACTGGGTTGTAGGGTAGCTCTATTTTTACCTCTTTGAAGAACCTCCACACAGTTTTCCAGAGTGGCTGCCCCAGTTCATATTCCCACCAATACTGCAAGAGGGTTCCCCTTTCTCCACATCCTCTCCAACATTTGTTGTTTCCTGTCTTGTTAATTTCCCCCATTCTCTCATGGTGGTTTTGATTTGTGTTTCCCTGATGGCAAGTGATGCGGAGCATTTTATCATGTGGTTGTTGGCCATGTCTGTGTCTTCCTTGGTGAAATTTCTGTTCATGCCTTTTGCCTATTTCATGATTAGATTGTTTCTTTGCTGTTGACTTTGATAAGTTCTTTATAGATCTTGGACACTAGCCCTTTATCTGGTATGTCATTTGCCAATATCTTCTCCCATTCTGTAGGTTGTCTTGTAGTTTTGTGGACTGGTTCTTTTGCTGGGTAGAAGCTTTTTATCCTGATTAAGTCCCAATAGTTCCTTTTTTGCTTTTGTTTCCCTTGCCTTCATGGATGTATCTTGCAAGAAATTGCCGTGGCCAGGTTCAAAAAGGGTGTTACTTGTGTTCTCCACTAGGATTTTGATGGATTCTTGTCTCACATTTAGATCTTTCATCCATTTTGAGTTTTTCTTTGTCTGATGTAGCGAATGGTCTAGTTTCATTTTTCTGCACGTGGCTGTCCAATTTTCCCAGCACCATTTATTGAAGAGACTGTCCTTTTTCCAGTGCATAGTCTTTCTTTCTTTTTCGAATATTAGTTGACCATAGAGTTGAGGGCCCATTTCTGGGTTCTCTATTCTGTTCCATTGATCTATGTGTCTATTTTTACACCAGTACCACACCGTCTTGATGATCACAGTTTTGTAGTACAATCTGAAATCCGGCATTGTGATGTCCTTGGCTCTGGTTTTCTTTTTTAATATTCCCCTGGCTATTCAGGGTCTTTTCTGATTGCACACAAATCTTAAGATGATTTGTTCCAACTCTCTGAAGAAAGTCCATGGTATTTTGATAAGGATTGCATTAAATGTGTAGATTTCCCTGGGTAACATTGACATTTTCACAATGTTAATTCTTCCAAACCATGAGCATGGAATAGTTTTCCATCTCTCTGTGTCTTCCTCCATTTCTTCCAGAAGTGTTCTGAGGTTTTTAGGGTATAGATCCTTTACCTCTTTGGTTAGGTTTATCCCTAGGTATCTTATGCTTTTGGGTGCAATTGTAAATGGGACTTACTCCTTAATTTCTCTTTCTTCAGTCTCATTGCTAGTATATAGAAACACCACTGACTTCTGGGCATTGATTTTGTATCCTGCCACACTGCTGAATTGCTGTGTGAGTTCTAGCAATCTTGGGGTGCAGTCTTTTGGGTTTTCTATGTAGAGTATCATGTCATCTTCAGAGAGGGAGAGATTGACTTCTTCTTTGCCAATTTGAATGCTTTTTACTTCTTTTTGTTGCCTGATTGCTGAGGTTGGGACTTCTAGTACTATGTTGAATAGCAGTGGTGAGAGTGGACATCCCTGTCTTGTTCCTGATCTTAGGGGAAAGGCTCCCAGTGTTTCCCCATTGAGAATGATATTTACTGTGGGCTATTCGTGGATGGCTTTTAAGATGCTGAGGAATGTTCCCTCTATCCCTACACTCTGAAGGGTTGTGATCAGGAATGGAGGCTGTATTTTGTCAAGTGCTTTCTTTGCATCACTTGAGAGGATCCTATGGTTCTTGTTTCTTTCTCTTACTGATGAGATTCTATCACACCGATTGTTTTATGAATTCTGAACCAGCCTTGTATCCCAGGGATAAATCCCACTTGGTCATGGTGAATAATCTTCTTAATGTATTGTTGGATCCTATTGGCTAGTATCTTGTTGAGAATTTTTGCATCTCTGTTCATCAGGGATATTGGTCTATAATTCTGCTTTTTGGTGGAGTCTTTGTCTGGTTTTGGAATCAAGGTGATGCTGGCTTCATAGAACGAGTTTCAAAGTATTACATTCCTTTCTTTCCTTTGGAACAGCTTTAGTAGAATAGGTATTGTTTCTTCTTTCAACGTTTGATGGAGTTCCCCTGGGAAGCCATCTGGCCCTGGACTTTTTTTTTTTAATAAATTAATTTTTATTGGTGTTCAATTTACCAACATACAGAAAAACACCCAGTGCTCACCCCGTCAAGTGTCCCCCTCAGTGCCTGTCACCTATTCCCCCCCACCCCCCACCCTCCTCCCCTTCCACCACCCCTAGTTCGTTTCCCAGAGTTAGGAGTCTTTATGTTCTGTCTCCCTTCCTGATATTTCCCACACATTTCTTCTCCCTTCCCTTATATTCCCTTTCACTATTATTTATATTCCCCAAATGAATGAGAACATACATTGTTTGTCTTTCTCCGATTGACTTACTTCACTCAGCATAATACCCTCCAGTTCCATCCACGTCGAAGCAAATGGTGGGTATTTGTCGTTTCTAATGGCTGAGTAATATTCCATTGTATACATAAACCACATCTTCTTTATCCATTCATCTTTCGATGGACACCGAGGCTCCTTCCACTGTTTGGCTATTGTGGACATTGCTGCTAGAAACATCAGGGTGCAGGTGTCCCGGCGTTTCATTGCAGCTGTATCTTTGGGGTAAATCCCCAACAGTGCAATTGCTGGGTCGTAGGGCAGGTCTATTTTTAACTCTTTGAGGAACCTCCACACAGTTTTCCAGAGTGGCTGCACCAGTTCACATTCCCATCAACAGTGTAAGAGGGTTCCCTTTTCTCCGCATCTTCTCCAACATTTGTTGTTTCCTGCCTTGTTAATTTTCTCCATTCTCACTGGTGTGAGGTGGTATCTCATTGTGGTTTTGATTTGTATTTCCCTGATGGCAAGTCATGCAGAGCATTTTCTCATGTGCATGTTTGGCCCTGGACTTTTTGTCTTGGGAGGTTTTTGATGACTGCTTCAATTTTCTCCCTGAATAATGGCCTGTTCAGGTTTTCTGTTTCTTCCTGTTCCAGTTTTGGTAATTTGTGGTTTTCCAGAAATGCATCCATTTCTTCTCGATTGCCTAATTTATTGGCATATTGGTGATCATAATAGGTTTTTAAAATTGTTTGTATTTCTTTGGTATTGGTTATGATCTCTCCTCTTTCATTTGAGATTTTGTTAATTTGAGTCCTTTCTCTGTTCTTTTTAATAAAACTGGCTATGGGTTTATCTATCTTATTAATTCTTTCAAAGAACCAGCTCCTGGTTTCTTGATGTGTTCTAGTTGTTTTGGTCTCTATTTCATGAAGTTATGCTCTAAAATTTGTTATCTCTCTTCTAGTGTTTGGTTTAGGCTTTATTTGCTGTTCTACCTCCAATTACTTTAGGTGCAGGTTTAGCTTGTATATTTGAGTGTTTTCCAATTTTTTGAGGGATGTTGTATTGTGATGTACTTCCCTCTTAGGACCGCTTTTGTTATATCCCAATTTTGAACAGTTGTATTTTCATTTTCATTAGTTTCCATGAATCTTTTTAATTCTTCTCTAATTTCCTGGTTGATCCATTTATCTTTAGTAGGATGCTCTTTAACTTCTAAGTGTTTGAGTTTTTTCCATATTTCTCCTTGTCATTGAGATCTAGTTTCAAAGTATTGTGGTTTGAAAACAGGCAGAGGATTATCCCAACTTGTGATATTGGTTGAGACCTGATATGTGACCCAGTATGTGGTCTATTCTGGAGAATGTTCCATGTGCACTTGAGAAGAATGTGTATTCAGTTGCATTCAGATGGAAAGTTCTGTATATATTTGTGAAACCTATTTGGTCCAGTGTATCATTTAATCCCTTGATTCTTTGGTGATGTTGTGCTTAGAATACCTGTCATTTGCTGAGAATACCATGTTGAGGCCTCTTGCTATTAGTGTATTATTATCTAAGTATTTCTTTACTTTGGTTATTAATTGATTGATATACTTGGCAGCTCCCATATTAGGGGCTATATTCATAATTCTCAGATCTTCTTGTTCAATAGACACTTTAAGTATGATATAGTATCTCTCTTCATCTCTTACTACAGACTTTGGTATAAACTCTAATTTATCTGATATGAGGATTGCTACCCCAGCTTTATTTTGAGGACCATTTAAATGGTAAGTGGTTCTCCACCCCCTCCTTTTCAGTTTGGAGGTCTTAAATGAGTCTCTTGTAGACAGCATGTAGATGGGTCTTGCTTTTTTATCCAGTCTCATACCCTGAGTCTTTTGATGGGATCATTTAGCCCATTCACATTCAGACTAATTATTGAAAGATATGAATTTAGTGTCATTGTATTACTTGTTCAGTCTCTTACTGTGGATTCTTTCTTTGGGCTCCTTCCTTCTCTTACACGGTCCCCCTTAGTATTTCTGGCAGAGCCAGTTTGGTGGTCACATATTCTTTCATTTTCTGCCTGCCCTGGAAGCTCTTTATCTCTCCTATTCTGAATGACATCCTTGATAGATAAAGTATTCTTGGCTGCATGTTCTTCTCATTTAGGACCCTGAATATATCTTGCCAGCCCTTTCTGGCCTGCCAGGTCTCTGTGGAGAGGTCTTCTGCTAATCTTATATTTCTCCACATATAAGTTAAGAATTGCTTGTCTCGAGCTGCTTTTAGAATTATCTCTTTATCTTTGAAATTTGCAAACTTCATTCTTATATGTTGGGGTACTGATTGGTTTTTGTTGTTTTTGGAGGTGTCCTCTTTACCTCTTGGATATGAATTCCTGTTTCCTTCCTCAGGTTAGGGAAGTTGTCAGGTATGATTTTTTAAACTTTGTGGTCTCTCTCCCTATCTATCTCTTCTGGGATCCTAATAAAATGAATATTACTCCTTCTCAAGCTATCCTTTATTTTCTGAAGGCTTTTCTTATGGGGTCAATTGTTTTTCTTTTCTCTTCAGGTATCTTCTTTTCCATCAACTTGTCTTCTACATCAGTCACTTTCTCTTCCATTTCATTAAGCGTAGCATTAAAAGCATCCAGCTTAGACTGCATCTCAGTTAAAGTAATTTTGATTTTGGCCTAGTTAGATCTCAATTCTGCAGCAAGAGAATCTCTAGAGTCCTTTATGTTTTTGTCAAGAGCCACCAGTAATTTTATAACTCTACTTCTGAATTGTATGTCTGGCATACTACTTAAACCCATATCAAGTAGGATTTGAGCAGAGAGTATTACTTCTGGTTACTTCTTTTTTTTTTTTTTGCAAATTCTTCCTTCTAGTCATTTTGTACAGTGCAGAATGGCTGTATCAGTGAGCAGAGTCAAAAATATCAACCACCACTTAAGTAAAATACACCTTAGACAATTCTGAAGGAGTCAGAGACCAGAAAATAAAAGAAAAAGAGAATGAATAAAATGGAAGGACCATGAAATTGAACGATAAATTTTTTAAAAAGTATGGATAAAGAAGATGTGGTTTATGTATACAATGGAATATTACTCAGCCATTAGAAACAACAAATACCCACCATTTGCTTCAACTTGGATGGAACTGGAGGGTATTATGCCGAGTGAAATAAGTCAATCGGAGAAGGACAAACATTATATGGTCTCTTTCATTTGGGGAATATAAAAAGCAGTGAAAGGGAATAAAAGGGAATGGAGAAAAAATAAGTGGGAAATATCAGAAAGGAAGACAGAACATGAAAGACTCCTAACTCTGGGAAACGAACTACGAGTGGTGGAAAGGGAGGTGGGCGGGAGGTGGGCGGGAGGTGGGGGTGACTGGGTGGTGGGCACTGAGGTGGGCACTTGACGGGATGAGCACTGGGTATTATTCTGTATGTTGACAAAATGAACACCAATAAAAAAATAAATTTATTTTAAAAAAGTAAGAATAAGAAAAAAAGGGGGTGGAGAGGATATGGTGGTAGAGAGAGAATATAGTCTCATTGTTTGGACCTAGAGGGTAATTTTCTTGGTTCTGTGTGTCTTTTGGTCCATGTGCTAGGAGGTACTAATTTCCACAATGCTAAAACAAAAGAAGACAGAAAAAAAAATAAAACAGGAAACAAAAACCAAAAACCCATAACTCATTTATCTACCAGAATTAAATTGAATACATTTTCAGGAATCCAAAAATGAAGAATATATCTAAGACATGTAATTACAGAAATATGAAATTCAAAAAGGAAAAAACTTATAATGAAGAGCTGGTAAAATATCGTAGTTAAGGCAGGAAGAGATAAAATATTGGAAATTTTTAACTTGAAAAATAAACTAATGGTAGGGAAAAAAATCTTCGAGTTCTATATACTATTTTCCCTCAGTCCTGAATCTTTCCAGTGGATCTTTCCAGGGCTATTTGGTGAATAAACCTGCTCCTCCCTTGTTCTTCCAGCTGGTCTTCTGGGGGAGGGGCCTGCTGTGCTGATTCTCAGGTGTCTTGGCCTGGGCAGACATACCGGGCCCCTTGCCAGGTGGCAGGCTCGGTGGGAGCTATTTGTCTGGTGAGGCTCTTGTTCCCTAGAAGCTGCACCTCTCCCAGATGAAAGGCAAAAACAAACAAACACACAAAATTAAAGTGGTGGTGGCCAGATCTCCAGCATGATAGTCAAGAGCTGCCTGCATGTACCGAACTGCAGTCTCAGTGCACCCTGACCTAGATCTTCCTGGGGGTAGGCACGATGGCTCAGATATGCACAAATTGAAGGGTGCCCAGGGCAAGAGTGTTTCTGCCACCAGGTGCCCTCCCAGGGTCCACCTGTTCCAGGGGGAATGGAGGGTACCCAGATTTTTCCCCTGGGTGCCGTCAGTTTAGAGGGCTTCTAATCTCAGTTAGAGGTTCCCAGGGTCTGCCTCTCCTGGAAGGAAGGGAGGACAGCCTGCCTCTGTCCTTTGCTGGCCTATAGGGTACAGAGAGCTCAGTTGCCAGCCTGAGCCCCCACTCAGCATTTCCCGGATGTCCCAGGAGGTTTGTGGCATTCCAGCCCTTTCCTGTGATCTGACTGCAGTTTGCAGTGAGCTTTCTCCCGGGTGCCCCTAATCTTACTGTGTCTGCAGGAATATTGAGGCTTCACCCCCACACACACACACACAATTCTGCCCTATTTCCCACTGAGTACTCCTCAGGGAAGACTCTCAGGCGCAGATGTCTCCAGTTCCTGACTTTGGTGGCACAGCTTTCCTGCCCCAGCTTCCTGGGGCTCCGCTCCCTCACCTTCCTCCTCTCTGCCACCCTACCTGGTCTGAAGTGATCACTTTTTTCCCCTGTAGTCCAGCTGCTCTCTCTTTACACCTCAGTTTGGATTCCTAGGTGTTCAGGATGTTTTGAAAGTTTTCTAGGTAAGTTTGGGAGACCAGATTAGTCAAGGACTCCTACTCTTGGGCAGCAGGGGGGCTCAGTGGTTTAGGGCCACCTTCAGCCCAGGGCATGACCCTGGAGACCCAGGATCAAGTCCCACATTGGGCTCCCTGCATGGAGTCTGCTTTTCCCTCTGCCTGTGTCTCTGCCATTCTCTCTCTCTCTCTCTCTCTCTCTCTGAAGAATGAATAAATAAAATCTTAAAAAAAGGACTCCTATTCTTCTACCATCTTGCCTCCTCAATGGGATTAAAATCTATGACAATATTTAGATACTCCTACCACAATAGCTATACAGCTATTGAATAGCTATACAATAATGAAAAATCCTATCAATAAAGTGTCCCAGTTTGTTATAAACTCTTTCTACTAGTAAAAAACCTTCCAGGGAGAAACAAAACCCCCAAAGTAAATTCCCTTAAAAGCTGAAGTTCATAGAAGTTGAGATCTGAAATCAAATGTGTTTGCTTTAATGTTCAAGTGTTCCAAGCCCGTTTTTATTTTACTTGCTTCATTCAAGTTTAATTAACATACAGTATTATATTAGTTTCAGGTCAGGTGTATAGTATAGTGGTTCAACAACTCTATACGTTACTCAATACTCATCACAATAAAAATACTCTTAATCCCCTTCACCTATTTCATCTATTCCTCCCCCCCCCCACATCTCCTCTCTGATAACCACCAGTTTGTTCTTTGTATTCAAGAGTATGTTGTTGTGGTGCTGCTGCTGCTGCTGGTGTTTGTTTTGCTTGTCCCCTTTTCCCTTTGTTTTGTGAAATCATCTGGCATTTGTTTTTCTCTATTTCCCTTAGCATTATACTCACGAGGTCCATCCATGTTGTTGCAAATGACAAGATTTCCTTCTTTATTTATGGCTGAGTAACAGGCCAATGTATGTGTGTGTGTGTGTGTGTGTGTGTGTGTGTGTGTGTGTGTTGTTTATAACATTGGCATTAATTTCTTTGACATGGGCAGTGGAAAAGTTTTGTTTTCATTTTTGGAAACATTTTCTGGCAAGGGATACAAAAGCAAAATTAAACTATTGGGACTACATCAAGCCCATTATTTTTTTAGTTAAAGTCCAGATAATTCTAAGTCCTCCCAACTTTTTATGGTGCTTAGTTTCAGTCAAAATCTGAAGATTTAAGGCTTATACACAGTCTGGATCCTCAAGTGGCTACACCTTAAGCTTAGTTTCTTCAAAGCCTCAATAATGTCTCACGAACTTAGTTTTTAAGAACGTCCAAAGAGCTAATGGGACATGCAAGATAGTTACATCCCTAGTTCCACAAGCTCCTCACATACCCACTGTGATAAAGTGACCAGAACCTGAGGTTTAATCAAGCTCCCACAGTCCTCCATAGTTGGTCAGTAGTGGGACTCTGAGGGAGACAGTTTATTTAAGCTTCCCTAGAGGCAAGGTAGCTAATGCCCACGATGGCCTTTAACAGAACCGAAAGAAATAGCCATTTAGAATAAAGTTTAGGTTCATTCATTCACTTCAACATGGCAAAGTAGCAGGGGTGGTGGGATCCCACTGGGCATGCTCTACTCTCAAAAAAGGGGCATTTACAGCACTGAAACCTTCTTGAAAATGTTTAAAGTATATACAATGGAATATTACTCAGCCGTCAAAAATATAATCTTGCCATTTGCAACAGCATGGTTATAACTAGAGGCTATTATGCTGAGCAAAATAAGTCCATCAGAGAAAGACAATTATAAGATCTCACTCATATGTGGGATTTAACAAGCAAAACAGGATCATAGGGAAAGAGAGGAAAAATAAAACAGGAGGGATAGCAGAGAGGGAGACAAACCATAAAAGACTCTTAATCACAGGAAAGAAATTGAGGTTCACTGGAGGGGAGGAGGGTGAGGGGATGGAATAACTGAGTGACAGGAATTAAGGAGGGTGTGTGAGGTAATGAGCACTGAATGTTCTATAAAACTGTTGAATCATTGACGTCTACCTCTGGAACCAAAAATACATTATATTTTAATTAATTGAATTTAAATATAAATAAATAGAGAAATACATAAATATATGAACTAAAAATATAAAGTAAGGACAGCCTCATCACTAGCTTTTACCTGAGGGGCCATCCTTTTCCTCCCAACATCTTCAGGACAACATTTGCTATTCCCCTTGGGCACTCTAGTGCATGGCTTTTTCTGAATGTTTTCCCCCCACCTGTCTTGTTGGCTGTTTTTGTGACAGTAGGGACTTTTGCACTGCTTCTTGCCATGGATTTTTTTCCAGAGTTACAAATCTATCTTTTAGTTGCATTCTTAGTTCCGGGGAAGAATTCTGGATGGAAGCTTCTGTGGACATTTCTGATGCCTCCACCCCAGGAAAAGGGTGCCTCTGCCACAGTCCCTCAGTCCCTCACTCTTCCTCAGTTGTGGAAGACTCAGGCCGTGAGGGCCATTGTCTGTAACATGCTTTTAACTATAGTCTCCAGTCTCCTTTGTTTGATTTTTGTCTCCTGCTTTGCCTCAACTCCTTTCAAAATGTTTTATTCTGAGTTCCTAATGTTTATCCCTGCCTCTAAGTGAGTCCACTTTGCTTTGTGCCATATGTAGAATACCTACTGCTTTCCTCTCTGCTTCCTAATGCAAGCTTGCTTTTCTAATGCATTCTTCTAGTCTTTTTCTCTGGGTAAGGTGATACATTTCCCTTTGTAAGAAACAAAAAGTTAAGAAATTCTAGGTCTGCCAACCATGTCTGCTGTTTGGATGAATATTGTCCCAATTTGACTTTATTAAAAGGATCTCTTTCCGGTTAGAGAGGAGGCAAGATGGTGGAAGAGTAGGGGTCCTGGTTTCATCTGTCCCTCTAAATCTTTTTTTTTTTCTATTTCTACATGTTTATTTATTTATTTATTTTTAATAAATTAATTTTTATTGGTGTTCAATTTACCAACATACAGAATAACACCCAGTGCTCATCCCTCTAAATCTAGCGAGGTAACTATCAAACCATCCTGAACACCTATGAATTCAAACTGAGATGTAAAGAGAGAATGGCTGGAACTCTACAAATAGAAAAATGACCACTTCTTTCAGGGTAGGAGTGTGGAGGAGAGAAACAGAGGGGATAAATCAGAAAATAAATGGTGGGGGGAGGGAGCATTTGTAAGCTGGTGGAATGAAAGGGATACAGTCCTGGAACTCAAAATTGGGACCATTAGAAATCTGCTCCTGTGAGTGACTTCCATGCCAGAAAAGTGCTCAGTGGTGAAGTGGGACAGAATGGCAGGAAGGAGATTGGGGTTTTCAATATTCCTGGAGGAGCAAAACATACATGGGTGCCTAGGTTGGCAGAGTTTCTAAGCATTAGAGTAGGGAATCGGGTTTAGGTCAGTGAGCCAGGGAGAAGGCTCAGCTTGTCGTGTCCTAAACTGACAAGTGAGGCCTGATGGGTGACCACTCTCTGTGTTGGGTCCCTGCAAAGGACTGGAACACAGTGTCCCCCAGGTCAGATAGAACCTGGAAGAATATGAGACCACCATGCCAGTCTTGCAAGAAATTCTAAGAGGGAATCCTTTAAACAAAGAGGGAGTCCAAATAACTGGAGCCAATCTGCATAAATGGACTGTACAGGTAACATAATGGCACAAAATTCATATTTCTCAGTAGGTATTCTGAATACAACTGGGCTAAATGCTCCAGTCAAAAGACATAGGGTATCAGATGGGATAAAAAAGTAAGACCCATCCATATTCTGTCTTGTAGACCTAAAGACACCTTGACACTGAAAATGAGGGGGTGGAGTACCATTTACCATTCACATGGGCCTCAAAGAAAGCTGGGGTAGCAATCTTCATATCACATAAGTTATATTTTAAAACAAAGACTTTAGTAAGAGATGAAGAGGAACATTACATGATACTTAAAGGGAGGGTCTATCTAACTAGAAGATCTAACAATTATGAATATTTATAACCCTAATGTGGGAGCAGTCAACTATAGCAAAACATTAATAACAAAATTAAAGAAATACATACATAATACTACATTAATAGTAGGAGGCTTCAACAGAACATTCTCAGCAAGGGACAGATCGTCTAGGCAGATCACCAAATAAACAATGACTTTGAATGACACACTGGACCAGATGGACTTCAAGGATATATAGACAGCACATTCCATCTTAATGTAACTGAATACACATTCTTCTCAACTGTACATGGAACTTTCTCCAGAATAGATGAAATTCTGGGTCATGAATCAGGTCTTAACTGATACCAAAAGATTGGAATTATTCCCTGCACATTTTTAAACTGTGATGCTTTGAAACTAGGATTCAGTCACAAGAAGAAATTTGAAAGGAATTCAAAGCCTTGGAGGTTAAGGAGCATCCTACTAAATAATGAATAAGTCAGGGAAATTAGAGAAGAATTAAAAAGATTCATGCAAACTAAAAAAAAAAAAAAAAAAAAAGGAAAGAAAACACACTGTTCAAAACCTTTGGGATACAGAAAATGCAGTCCTTAGAGGGAAGTACATTTCAATACAACCCTCTCTCAAACTATTAGAATACTATCAAATAAATAAGCTAACCTTACACTTAAAGAAGATGGAGAAAGAACAGAAAATAAATCAGAAAACTGGTTTTTTTTACTAAAACCAGTAAGAGAAAAGAAATACTAAAGATTTGAGCAGAATTCACTGAAAGTGACCAGAAGAACAGTAGGAAGCATCAACAAAACTAGGACCTGTTTCTTTGAAAAAATTAATAAGATAGATAAACTCCTAGTCAGACTTATTAAAAAAGAAAAGAAAGAGACTCAAATTAATAAATTCATGAATGATAGAGGAAAGATCCCGACCAACATCAAGGAAATACAAATGATTTTAGGAACATATTGTGAACAAATATATACCAACAAATTAGGTAATCTAGAAGAAATGGGTGCATTCCTAGAAACTTATAAACAACAGAAACTGAAACAGGCAGAAATAGAAAACATGAATAGACAAATAACAAGCAAGGAAATTGAAGCAGTAATAATAAAAAAAAAACTACCCACAAACTAAAGTCCAGGGCCAGGTGGCTTCCCAAACACAGAAAGAAAAAATAATGCCTATTGTACAGAAGCTGTCTCAAAAATAGAAATGAGAGGAAAACTTCTAATCTTGTGCTATGAGACCAGCATAGAACATGATCCCAAAACCAAAGACCCCAACAAAAGTGAGAATTACAGACCAATATATCTGATGAATATGGAAGTCAACATACTCACCAAAATACCAGCCAAGAGAATCCAACAGTATATTAAAAAGATTATTCACCACCATACTAAGTGGGACTTATTCCTGGGCTATAAGTGTGGGTCAATCAACGTGATAGATCACATTACTTAAAGAGAGGCAAGCTAGTGTACCAGACTGTGAAGGGACCTGGAGAGGAGAAGAGCTGCAGAAGACCAGCGACACTCGGAAATGATGAGGGTTGAAAAAAATGATGAGGACCAAAAGATTGAACAAGATGGCATCAAACCAGAAGATAAAGCTCATAAGGCCGCGACCAAAATTCAGGCTAGCTTCCGTGGACACATAACAAGGAAAAAGCTCAAAGGAGAGAAGAAGGGTGATGCCCAAGCTGCTGAGGCAGAAGCGAAGGAGGATGAAGCTCCTGTTGCTGATGGCCTGGAGAAGAAGGAGGGAGAAGGTGCCACTCCCTCTGAGGCAGCCCCTGCCTCAGGCCCCAAGCCTGAGGAACCTGGCAAGGCAGGCGAAACTCCCTCCGAGGAGAAGAAGGGGGAGGGCGCCCCTGATGCTGCCACAGAGCAGGGGGCCCCCCAGGCTCCTGCCCCCTCAGAAGAGAAGGCCGGCTCTGCTGAGACAGAAAGTGCCACTAAAGCTTCCACTGACAACTCGCCGTCCTCCAAGGCCGAAGACGCCCCAGCCAAGGAGGAGCCTAAACAAGCCGATGTGCCTGCTGCTGTCACTGCTGCTGCTGCTGCTGCCACCACCCCTGCTGCAGAGGATGCGGCTGCCAAGGCAACAGCCCAGCCTCCAACGGATGCTGCAGAGAGCAGCCAAGCCGAAGAAAAGATAGAAGCTGTAGATGAAACCAAACCTAAGGAAAGTGCCCGGCAGGATGAGGGTAAAGGAGAAGAACGTGAGGCGGACCAAGAACATGCCTGAACTTTAAGAAATGGCTTTCCACGTCCCCACCCTCCCCTCTCCTGAACCCTGTCTCTCCCCACCCTCTTCTCAACTCCACTCTGAAGGTTCCCTTCCTGTCCTGCTCACATCCGTGAGTCTGTCCTCTCCTACCCACTAGCCCTCTTTCTCTCTGTGTGGCAAACATTTAAAAAAAAAAAAAAAGCAGGAAAGATCCCAAGTCAAACAGTGTGGCTTAAACATTTTTTGTTTCTTGGTGTTGTTATGGCGAGTTTTTGGTAATGATGATCCAATCATTTTGGGAAATTCTTGCACTGTATCCAAGTTTTTTGATCTGGTGCGTGTGGCCCTGTGGGAGTCCACTTTCCTCTCTATCTCTCTCTGTTCCAAGTGTGTGTGCAATGTTCCGTTCATCTGAGGAGTCCAAAATATCGAGTGAATTCAAAACCATTTTTCTTTTCCTCCTTTTAATGTGATGGAATGAACAAAAAGGAAAAAAAATAAAAAACCCAGTTTGTTTTGAAAATAAATAAATAAACAAATAAATAAATAAAGCAAATGTGCCAATTAGCGTAAAAAAAATAAATAAAAGAGAGGCAAGAATTATATGATCCTCTCAGTACAGAAAGTGCATTTGACAAAATATGTTATCCTTCTTGATTAAAACTCTCCACAGTGTATGGATAGGGAACATACCTCAGTAACATAAAAGCCATTTGTGAAAAGCCCATAGTGAATATCATTCTTAATGGGGAAAAACTGAGAACTTTTCCTCTAAGGTAGGAACACGACAGGGATGTCCACTCTCACCACTGTTGTTCAACATAGTCCTAGAAGTCCTGGCCTCAGCAATCAGACAACAAAAAGAAATAAAGGGCATTCAAATTGGCAAAGAAGTCAAACTCGGACTTTTTGCAGATGATGTGATGTATATATGGAGAACTTAAAAGATTCCACTAGAAAATACAGTAATTCAACAATGTGGCAGGACACAACCAATGTGGCAGGATACAATCAATGTGGCATTTCTAGACACTGACAATGAAGCAGAAGGAGAAATGAAGGAGTTGAGCCCATTTACTACTGCATCAAAACAATAAGATACCTAGGAATAAACCTAAAGAGGTAGAGGGCTTATACTCTACAAACTGCAAAACACTTAAGGAAGAAATTGAGGAAGACACAAAGAAATGGAAAGATATTCATGTTCATGGATTGGAAGAATAAATATTGTGCAAATGTCTATGCTACCCATAGCAATTTACACATTCAATGCAATCTCTATCAAAACATTAATGGCTTTTTTTTCATAGAGTTAGAACAATGATGCCAAGATGTGTATGGAGCCAGAAAAGACCCCAAATAGCCAGAGGAATGCTGAAAAAGAAAACCAAAGCTGAGGATATCACAATGCCAGACTTCAGGCTATATCACAAAGCTGCAATCATCGAGACAGCATGGTGCTGGCACAAAAACAGATGCATAGATCAAAGGAAAAAGTAGAGAATTCAGAAATGGACCCTCAAATTTATAGTCAACTATTCTCCGACAGGGCAGAAAACAATACGCAATGTAAAAACAAACAAAACAAAACAGTCTCTACAACAAAGGATGTTGTGAACATTGGACAGCTACCTGCAGAAGAATGCAACGAGAGCATTTTCCTAAACCATACAGAAGGATAAACTCAAAATGGAAGAAAGATCTAAATGTGAGACAGATTCCATCAAAATCCTACAGGGGAACACAGGCAGCAACCTTTTTGAACTCAGCTGCAGCAACTTTTTTGCAAGGGAACATCCCTAAAGGCAAGGGAAACAAAAGCAAAAATGAACTATGGGGACTTCCTCAAGATCAAAAGTTTCTGCACAGCGAAGGAAACAGTCAACAGAACTGAAAGGCAGCCTAGAGAATGGGAGAAGATTTTTGCAAATGACGTATCAGAGAAAGGGCTAGTATCTAAGATCTGTAAAGAACTTATCAAACTCAACACCCAGAAAACAAATAATCCAGTCAAGAAATGGGCAGAAGACAAGAACAGACATTTCTCCAAAGAAGGCTTACACATAGTCAACAGGCACATGAAAAAATGCTCCACATCACTTGTAATCAGGGAAATATAAATCAAAACTACAATGAGATACCACGGTATACTGGTGAGAATGGATAAAATTAAAATCTCAAAAGCAACACATGTTGGTGAGGATGTGGAGAAAAGGGAACCCTCTTGCTTCTTCTAAGCAAGCTGGTACAGCCACTCTGGAAAACAGTGTGGAGGTTCCTCAAGAAGTTAAAAATAGAGCTACCTTATGACCCAGAAATTGCACTACTGAGTAGGTACCCCAAAGATATAAATGCAGTGAAATGCCGGGACACCTGCATCCCTATGTTCACAGCAGCAATGTTCACAATAGCCAAATTGTGGATGGAGACACAATGTCCTTTGACAGATAAATGGATAAATAAGATGTGGTCTATATATGCAATGGAATATTACTCAGCCATCAGAAATAATGACTGCCTACCTTGTCATCAACATGGATGGAAACGGAGTGTATTATGCTGAGTAAAGTAAGTCAGTCAGAGAAAGACAGTTATCACATGGTTTCACTCAAACGTGGAATATAAGAAATAGTGAAAAGGATCAAAATGGAAGGAGAGAAAGCTGAATGGGGAAATATTAGAGAGGAAGACAAACCATGAATGACTCCAGACTCTGGGAAACAAGCAGAGGGTTGCTTAACGGGAGCTGCGTGGGACGATGGAGTAACTGGGTGATGGGCATTAAGGAAGGCACATGATATGATGAGCACTAGGTATTATACTGGATGTTGGGAAATTGTATTTAAATAAAATAAATATTAGGTGTTTGTTTTCTGGTAAAAAAAGAATAAATGGGTACATTTTTTCACTCATTTATTAATAGAACCTACCACTCTTGAGGCACCTGAGGGCTCAGTAGGTTAAGCATCTTCCTTCAGCTGCAATCCTGTGATCAGGCCCCATGTTAGGTCTCCCGCTCAGTGGGGCGTCTGCTGCTCTCTCCCTCTGATCTTCCAGCAGCTTGTGTTATCTCTCTGTCTCAAATAAATAAATAAGTTAAATCTTTAAAAAATAAAACACATAAAACCTATCAGTTTTCTATTGTGAATCAACAATTTAGCTCTCCCAAAAGGCATCCATTATCAGAGATTTTATAATGAATATATCTATATCCAAGTGCACAATGATGTGGATGGCGTGGGGAGGTGGAGAGACATCACTCTTAATACCCTGTTGACAAGTTACAGACTCATAAGACCTTAGCATCTTCACATTATACATTAGTCTTCATGCAAGTGACACAATAGGAAACTGCTGGTTTCATTGCCTACAAGAATCTGGCCCTAAGGGTGACGAGGTAGAGCAAAACCCACAAAATGGGAGAGTTCCTAGGTGATGTTGGACACAGATTAGTAAACATGAAGAGTAAAATATAAGAGAGAGGAGGATGCTATGGGAGTAAATGGACCCTAGGCTCACCTTGTCCCACAAACACAAAGAGACAAGTATCAAATCATCCTAATTAGACCAGAAATCACCTGGAAGACGAACAGAACAAGCACTGCAAGCTCTCTTCAAGTAGAAGAGAAGCCATGGAGAAGAGAGTAGGAAGTATAGAGACAGGGCTTAGGGTAGAACCAGATCTAGGGGGCAGTGAAGGAGAGGGAGCCATGGTTAGAGAGAGAAAGAGAAAGAGAGAGAGAGAACCCCACAGGGGAACACAAAGGGAAAGTGTTTTCTGAAAGCCATGGGCGAGGAAACAAGAGGGACAGAATTACATGAATTCTGGCAGTGAGTGAAACTTCAAGAATGGGGTTTAAAGGGTTCGTAGGTTGGGCTGAGATAGAGCCCAGAGGGCACTAATGCTCTTGGAGATAAGGCAGATGAACAAGGAGGGATAGAGAGCAAGAAAGAGTAATCAGACAAATACCTGGGGCACACAGGACGGAGATTATTTGTTCTTTTTGCAAAGTGTCCTCAGGGGCAGCCTTCACGAGGACACCTCTCCAGGAACAAAGGAGCTGGCCAGCACCGCTTCTCTCCCCCGCCCCTCAGCTACCTGTGGAAAGCAGCACAGCACCAAGACTGCCCGCCTAACTTGCATGTACCAAGCACTAATTCTCTGTGCCCCGGAGGGACTGCTTTTCCCAATCACGCTTACCTCAGTTCCAGCACAGAGGCCACTCCCCCAGAAGATGAGCACAAACCCTTGCCCACACCGATCACCCAACCAAAGAGTTCTGCAGGCCCTCAGGTCTGGTGGAGATGGTGTCACGTCTCATTTCATAAGCACACTGGAACACACCCAGCTAAAATTCCCCACTTTCAGACCAGGGACCAAACGCTATCCACAGCAGGCAAAGAGAGCTCATACAGATGACTGACCTGAAGGAGA
Source organism: Vulpes lagopus (assembly GCF_018345385.1). Classification (NCBI taxonomy): domain Eukaryota; kingdom Metazoa; phylum Chordata; class Mammalia; order Carnivora; family Canidae; genus Vulpes; species Vulpes lagopus. The sequence goes on along the minus strand of NC_054847.1, from coordinate 34,685,992 downwards.
GAACACCCCAAACACAAGAGTACAGTGCATGCAGCACACATCAGAATCACTTCCTGAAGTGCCAGGCCCTGGGGACTGTGTGACCTATTCTTCATAAGGCCATTACTTTAACATGCAAGAGACATAACTACCATTTCTAACACAAGGAAGACAAAGACGTAGATGAAGTGCAGAGAAGGAGGAATTTATCCCAAAGAAAAAAACAGGATGAGGCCATGATCAGAGATGTACGTGAAACAGATAAGAGTAACAAGCCGCATGGAGAATTTAAAGCAACAGTCATGAGGATGGACAGTCACTGGGCTGAGAAAGAATAGAAGACCTCAGTGAGACCCTAACCACACAGATGAAAAAAAATAATTTAAAAAGAATCAATCAGAGATGAAGAGTGCCATAAACAAGATTGGAAACAGGCTTGCTAGAATGGACAGCAGGCTGAAAGAGGCAAGGAACGAATTAGTGACCTAGAAGCCAAGACAGTGGGAAATAATGGCGCTGAACAAAAGAAAGAAAGAAGAATTATGGAACATGAGAACAAACTTAGGGAACTCAGTGACTCCATCAAATGTAATAACATTCATATTATAGGAGTCACAAAAGAATAAAAAGAGAGAAAAGGGGCAGCCTGGATGGCTCAGGGGTTTAGCACTGCCTTCAGTCCAGGGCATGATCCTAGAGACCCAGGATTGAGTCTCACATTGGGCTCCCTACATGGAGCCTGTTTCTCCTTCTGCCTGTGTCTCTGCCTCTGTGTATGTGTGTGTGTGTCTCTCATGAAAAAAATAAAAAATAAAAAAATTTAAAAAGCTTTAAAATAAAAAGAGAGAGAAAAGGGGGCAGGAAATTTATTTGAGGAAATAATAACTGAAAGCTTCCCCAAGCTCAGGATGGAAACACACCTCTGGATCCAGTAGGCACAGTGAACTCCCATCAAATCAATGAAAGCAGGCCAATACCAAAACATGTTGTAATTAAATGGACAAAATACAGTGATAGAGAAAAAATCTGAGAAGCAGCAAGACAAAAGAGGTCCCCAAATTACAAGGGGGAACCCATAGGCTAGCTGCACATCTCTCCACAGAAACTTTGGAGGCCAGAAGGGACTGGCGTGATATATTCACCATGCTGAATGGGGAAAATCCACAGCCAAGAATACTCTATCCAGCAAGGCTATCATTCAAAATAGAAGGGATTGAGCTCCCAGGGCATGATCCTAGAGACCCGGGATTGAGTCCCACTCGGGCTCCCTGCATGGAGCCTGCTACTCTCTCTGCCTGTGTCTCTGCCTCTCTCTCTCTCTCTGTGTCTCTCATGAATAAATAAATAAAATCTTTTAAAAAAAAGAAGGAGAGACAAAGAATTACCCAGACAAAAACGAAAGGAGTTTGTGACCACTAAATCTGCCCGGCATGAAATATTGAATGGGACTCTGAGTGGAAAGGAAAGCTCAAAAGTGACAAAGACAAGAAAGGAACAGAGAAAATCTCCAGAAACAGCCACAAAACAAGTAACAAAATGGCACCAAATACATATCTATCCATAATTACTCTGAACGTACATGGACTAACACTCTAATCAAAAGATATGGGCTGTGAGAATGGGATAAAAGAACAAGAACCATCTATATGCTGCCTACAAGAGACTCACTTTAGACCTAGAGACACCTGAAGGTTGAAAGTGAGGGGATTGTGAAATACTTAGCATGCCAATGGACGTCAAAAGGAAGCCAGAGTAGCAATATTTATATCAGAGAAACTAGACATTAACACAAAGACTGTAATGAGAGAGGGGAAGGGCATTGTATCATAATAAAGGGGACAATCCGACAGGAAACTAACAATTGTAAATATTTATGCACCCAATATGGGAGCACACAAATATATATAATAATTAATAACAAGCATAAAGGAACTCATAGATAATAGTGCAATGATAGTAGGGGACTTAACACTCCACTAACATCAATGGACAGATCATCTAAGCAGACAATCAACAAGGAAACGATGGCTTTGATGACGCCCTGGACCAGATGGACTTAACGACATATTCAGATCATTCCAGGCTAATGTATCAGGATGCACCCTCTTTTCAAATGCACATGGGACATTCTCCAGAATAAATCTCATATTAGGTCACAAATCAGGCTTCAGCAACTACAAAGATAGTGAAGTCCTACCATACATATTTCCTTTTTTTTAATTGTTTTTTTTACCATACATATTTTCTGCCAAAAAATGCTATGAAACTAGAACTTAACCACAAGAAAAATAATCAAGAAAGACCACAGATACATGGGGTTAAGCAACCTGCTATTAAACAACGAATGGGGGATGCCTGGGTGGCTCAGGGGTTAAGCGCATCTGACTGGCTCAGATCGTGATCCTGGGGTTTTGGGATCAAGTCTCACATTGGATTTCTTGCATGGAGCCTGCTTCTCCCTCTGCCTGTGTCTCTGCCTCTCTCTTTCTGTGTCTCTCATGAATAAATAAAATCTTTAAAAAACAAAAAAGAGCAATGAATGGGTAAACCAGGAAATTAAAGAAGAAATTTTAAAAATACATGGAAACAGAGGCACCTGGGTGACTCAGTCCATTGTGTGTCTGACTCTTGATTTTGGCTCAGGTGATGATCTTGGGTTTGTGAGATCAAGTCTCGCATTGGCCTCTGTGTTCAGCTTGCACCCTGCTTGTCCCTCTCCTTTTTTTCTTCTCTGCCTCTCTGCCCCTCTACCTTTTCTGTCTGTCTGCCTCTCTCTCTAGTAAATAAATACAATCTTTAAAAAAAATACATGGAAACAAATGAAAATGAAGACACAGCAGTCCAAAAGCTTTCAGGTGCTGCAAAAGTGATTCTAGAGAGGAGTATATAGTAATACAGGAGGCCTATTTCAAGAAGCAAGACAAGTCTCAAATAAACAACCCATCTTACACCTAAAGGAGCTAGAAAGAAAAAAACAAATGAAGCCTAAAGCCAGCAGATGGAAGGAAATAATAAAGACAGAGCAAAAATAAGTGACACAGAAACTAAAAATAAAGTAGGACAGTCAGTGAAACTAAGAACTTGTTCTTTGAAAAAATTAATAAACCTTAAGCCAGACTCAACAAAAAAAAAAAAGAGAGAAAGGACTCAAACAAATAACATGACAAGTGAGAGGGGAAATATAACAACCAATGCCACAGAGATATAAACAATTATAAGAGAATATTGTGAATAACTATATGCCAACAAATTGGACAACCTAGAAGAAATGGAGAAATTCCTAGAAACATAAAACTACCAAAACTGAAATAGGAAGAAATGGAAAACTTGAGTGAACCAATAGCCAGCCTAGAAATTGAATTAGTAAAAAGAACAAAACAAAACAACAACAACACAAACCTCCCAACAAACAGAAGTCCAGGACCCGATGACTTTACAAGAGATTTCTGCCAAATTTAAAGAAGAGTTAATATCTATTTAAAGAAGAGTTAATACATATTTTCCTTATACTATTCCAAAAGATGGAAATGGAAAGAAAACTTCCAAATTCATTCCATGAGGTCAGCATTACTCTGATATCAAAACCAGATAAAATACAACTAAAAACACAGAACTACAGACCAATATCCCTTATGAACACAGATGCAAAAAATTCTCAATAAAACTGTAGTAAACTGAATTCAACAATATATCAACAAAATCATTCACCATAATGAACTGGGATTAATTCCAGTGTTGTAGGGGGGCAGTCAGTCTTCACAAATGGATCAATGTGATACATCACATGAATAAGAGAAACAATAAGAACCATATGATCCTTTCAATAGGTGCAGAAACAGCATTTGACTAAGTACGACATCCATTCAAGATAAAAAAAAAAACCCTCAACAAAGTAGGTTTAGAGGAAACAAATCTCAATGCAATAAAGGTTGTCTATGAAAAACCCACAACTAGTATCACCTTCCTTGGGTAAAAACTGAGAGTTTTTCCCCTAAGGTCAGGAACACGACAGGGATGTCCACTCTCACCACCTACATTCAACAGAGTACTGGAAGTCTCAGCCTCAGTAATCAGATAACGAAAGGAAACAAAAGGCATCCATGCTGGCAAGGAAGAAGTCAAATTTTCACTATTTGCAGATGACATGATACTCTATATAGAAATCCCTAAAAGCCCCACCAAAAAACTGCTAGAACTGATACACAAGTTCAGTAAAGATACAGGGTACAAAGTCAACATACAGAAATCTGTTGCATTTACGTACATCAGTAATGAAGCAGCAGAAAGAGAAATTAAAGACTCAACCCCATTTACAATTGCACCAAAAACAATAAGATCCTAAGAATACACCTAACCAAAGAGGTGAAAGATCTGTACTCTGAACACTGTAAAACACTGGTGAAACAAAGCAAAGAGCACACAATGAAGTGGAAAGGCATTCCATGCTCTTGAGTTGCAAGGGCAAATATTGTTAAAAATTCTATACTATCCAAAGCAATCCCTGTCAAAATGCCACCAGCATTTTTCACAGAGCTGGAACTAATGATCATAAAATGACCATATGGAAGTACAAAGACCTCGAATAGTGAAAGGGATCACAAGGGAAAGGGGGAAACTGAGTGGGGAAAAATTATAGAGGGAGACAAACCATGAGAGACTCCTAACTCTGGGAAACAAGGAAAAGGTTGTAGAAGGGGTGGCGGGCAAGGGGATGGAGTGACTGGGTGACGGGCATTGAGGAGGACACTGAGCACTCAGTGTTATACTGTATGTTGACAAATTGAATTTAAGTAAAAATAATAAAATAAAAAATAATAATAAAAGAAAAGAAAAGCTGGAGGCGTCACAATTCCAGACTTCAAGCTATATAATACAAAGCTGTAGTGATCAAAACAGTATGGTACTGGTATAAAAAATAGATACATAGATCAATAGAAAGAAAATCCAGAAAGGAACCCACAACTGTATGATCAATTAATCTTTGACAAAACATTCCAGTTTGCAATGGAAAAAAGATTGTCTTTTGTGACAAATGGTGTTGGGAAAACTGGACAGAGACATGCAAAAGAATGAAACTGGACCACTTTCTTACACCATGCACAAAATAAGTTCAGAATGGATTCAAGACCTAAAACCATAAAAATCCTAGAATAAAACACAGGCAGCAAATTCCTTGACATTGGCCATAGCAACTTCTATTTTTTTTAAAGATTTTATTTATTTATTTATTTATTTATTTATTTATTTATTTATTTATTTATTTATGAGAGAGAGTGCAGAAGCAGGGACAGAGAGGGAGAAGGAGAGGCCAACTCCCCACTGAGCAGGGTCACAGATGCAGGGCTCAATCCCAGGAACCTGAGATCATGACCTGAGCCGAAGGGAGACGATTAACCAACTGAGGCACCCCGGTGGCCCATAACATCTGACACACCTCCCGAGGCAAGGGAAACCAAAGCAAAAATTAACCACTGGGATTTCATCAACATAAAAGTCTTCTGCACAGTTAAGGAAACAATCAACAAAACTAGAAGGCAATCTATGGAATGGGAGAAGATATTTGTGAATGATATATCTGATAAATAATATCCAAGATATATAAAGAGCTTATAAAACTCAACATCCCAAAACCAAATAATGCAATTAAAAAATGGGCAGAAACATGAACATTTTCCCAAGGAAGACGTACAGACAGTGGACAGACACATGAAAAGATCAACATCACTGATCACAGGAATGCAAATAAAATGTACAATGAGCTGTTGCTTTACACCTGTCGGAATCACTAAAATTGACACTACAAGAAACAGTAGGTGTTGAGGATGTGGAGAAAGGGGACCCTCTTGCACTGTTGGTGGAATGCAAACTGGTGCAGCCACTCTGGAAAACAGTATGGAGGTTCCTCAAAGAGCTAAAAATAGAACTACCCTATGATCTACCAACTGCACTACTAGGAACTTACTCAAAGAATATAAAAATACTAATTCAAAGGGGCACATGCACCCCAATGTTTATAGCTGCAATAGTCAAAGTAGGGGAACAGCTCAAGTGTCCATTGACTGATGAATGGATAAGGAAGATGTGGTATGTACACACAATGGAATATTACTCAGCCATAAAAAGAATGAAATCCTGCTATTTGTGACAGACATGGCTGGAGCTAGAAAGTATTATGCTAAGTGAAATAAGTCCATCAGAGTAAGACAAATACCATATGATTTCACTCATATGTGAAATTTAAGAAACAAACCAAGTGAGCAAAGGGAAAAGAGAGAGAGGGGGGCAAACCAAGAAACAAACACTTCACAATAGAGAACAAACTGATGGTTACCAGAGGGAGGCTGGTGGGGGGATGGGTTAAATAGGTGAGGGGGATCAAGGAATGCACGTACTGTGACGAGCACCAGGTGTTGCATGGAAGTGTTGAACCACTACATTGTAAGCCTGAAACTAATACTACACTATATGTTGACTAACTGGAATTCAAATAAAAACTTTTGTAAAAAAAAAGAGTATAAAAAATGGGACACTAGGGTGGCTCAGTGGTTGAGCATCTGCCTTTGGTTCTGGTCATGATCCCGAGGTCTTGGGGTTGAGTCCCCATCAGGGTCCCTGCAGGGAGCCTGCTTCTCCCTCTGCCTGTGTCTCTGCCTCTCTGTCATGAATAAATACACATAATGTTTTTTTTAAAGGAGCATAAAAAAGAATAGAAATATAAAAATATCTGGGATTGATTTTACACTAATGATCATTTTACAAATAGCTTTATTGGGTTATAATTTATATACCATACAATTCATCCATTTAAAGTGTACAAATTAAATTGTACAATTTAATGGGGGTTTTTTAGTGTATTCAGAGAGATCTGAAACCATCACCACAATATTAGAACATTTTCGTCATCTCAAATCCCCTGCCCTTCAGCAATTACCCTCCCATGCTCTGCAGCCTGTAGCAACCACTAACCCAGTTGGTCTCTGTAGATTTCCCTGCTCTGGACTTTCATGTGAATGAAACCACATAACATGTAGTCTGTTGTGATTGGCTTCTTTCTCTCCGTGTATTTTCAAGTTTCATCCATCCTTTTGCATTCATTAGCACTTCATTCCTTTGCATTGCCGAATGATATTTCTTTGTGTGGAGGTACCACATTTTGTTTTCCATTCAACTGCTGATGAGCATTTGGGTTGATTCTACCCTTTGAGCTATTCTGGATAACAGTACTATAAAAATTCATTATGAGTTTTTGTATGGACATATGTTTTCATAATTCTCAGGCATGTACTCAGGAGTGGAACTGATGGGTATATGGTAACATTATGTTGGGGAACTGGTGGACTGTGTTCCAAAGCAGCTGTACCATTTTACATTCCCACTGGCAGTATATGAGAATTCTTTTTTTGAGACTTATTTATTTATTTATTTTTAATTGAAATTCGATTTGCCACCATATACTATAACACCCAGTGCTGATCCCGCCAAGTGCCCCCTCAGTGCCCGTCACCCAGTCACCCCATCCCCCTGCCTACCTCCCCTTCCACTACCCCTTGTACGTTTCCCAGAAGTAGGAGTCTCTCATGTTCTGTCTCCCTCTCTGATTTTTCCTACTCATTTTCTCTATTTCCCCTATGATCCCTATCACTATTTCTTATATTCCCCAAATGAGTGAGACCATAGGATGATGGTCCTTCTCCGATTGACTTACTTCACTCAGCATAATACCCTCCAGTTCCATTCATGATGAAGCATATGGTGGGTATTCGCCATTTCTGATGGCTGAGGAATATCCCACTGTACACATAGACCACATCTTCTTCTTCTTTTTTTAATTTTTATTTATTTATGATAGTCACAGAGAGAGAGAGAGAGAGGCAGAGAGAGAAGCAGGCTCCATGCACCAGGAGCCTGATGTGGGATTCGATCCCGGGTCTCCAGGATCGCGCCCTGGGTCAAAGGCAAGCGCCAAACCACTGCGCCACCCAGGGACCCCCAGACCACATCTTCTTTATCCATCATCTGTCGATGGACACTGAGGCTCCTTCCACTGTTGGGCTATTGTGGACATTGCTGCTGTGAACATTGGGGTACAGGTGTCCTGGCGTTTCACTGCATCTGTGTCTTTGGGGTAAATCCCCAACAGTGCAATTGCTGGGTCGTAGGGCAGGTCTATTTTTAACTCTTTGAGGAACCTCCACACAGTTTTCCAGAGTGGCTGCACCAGTTCACATTCCCACCAACAGTGCAAGAGGGTTCTCACTTCTCACATCCTCTCCAACATTTGATGTTTCCTGTTTTGTTAATTTTGTCACTCTCACTGGTGAGATGGTATCACATTGTTGTTTTGATTTGTATTTCCCTGATGGCAAGTGATGCAGAGCATTTTCTCATGTGCTTGTTGGCCATGTGTATGCCTTCCTCTCTGAATTTTCTGTTTGTGTCTTCTGCCCATTTTATGATAGGATTGTTTGTTTCTTGGGTGTTGAGTTTGATTGTTTCTTGGGTGTTGACTTTCTTCACAGAGTTGGAATAAATAATCTTAAGATTTGTGTGGAATCAGAAAAGACCCTGAATAGCCAAGAGAATATTGAAAAAGAAAACCAGAGCCGGGGACAACACAATGCCGGGTTTCATGTTGTACTACAAAGCTGTGATCATCAAGACAGTGTGATTCTGGCACAAAAAGAGACACATAGTTCAATGGAACAGAATAGAGAATCCAGAAGTGAGCCCTCAACTCTATGGTCAACTAATATTTGACAAAGCAGGAAAGACTATCCACTGGAAAAAGGACAGTCCCTTCAATAAATGGTGCTGGGAAAATTGGACATCCACGTGCAGAAGAATGAAACTAGGCCATTCTCTTACACCAGACACAAAGATAAACTCAAAATGGATGAAAGATCTCAATGTGAGACAAGATTCCATTAAAATCCGAGAGGAGAACACAGTCAACACCCTTTTTGAATTTGGCCACAGCAAATTCTTGCAAGAATCTATGAAGGCAAGGGAAACAAAAGCAAAAATGAACTACTGGGACTTAATCAGGATAAAAGGCTTCTGCCCAGCAAAAGAAACAGTCAAAAAAACTACAAGACACCCTACAGAATGGGAGAAGATATTTGCAGATGACACATCAGATAAAGGGCTAGTATCCAAGATATATGAGTATTCTGATTTTTCCACATCCTGGTTAACAATTGTTTTCTGATCCTTTGTAGTTACCCTAGTGTGTATGCCACAGTATCTCACATGGTTTTGTCTTGCATTTCCCTGGTGATTAGTGATATCAAGCACCCTTTTGTGCACTCATTGGCCATGTGTATATCTTCTTTGAAGAAATGTCTATTCAAATTATTTGCCCAATTTTTAGTTGAATTGTCTTCTTGTTATTGAATTGTAAGAGTTCTCTATGTATTTTGGACAGTACATGCTTATCAGGTATATGATTTGCAATTATTTTCTCTGATTCTGTGGGTTGTCTTTTCACCCTATTATTGGTGCCCCTTAAAGCACAAGAGTTTTTAATTTCAATCAAATATAATTTGTCTATTGTTACTGTAGTTGCTTGTGCTTTTGGTGCCATATTTATGAAGCCCTTGCCAAATCCAAGGTCATGAAGATTTTCCTCCATGTTTACTTCCAAGCATTTTATAGTTTCAGCTCTCAATATTGGTCTTTGATCCATTTTGAGTTAATTTTTGCATATGGTGGGAGTTAAGAGTCCAACTTCATTTTTTGCATGTGGATATGCACTTGTTCTGGCACCATTTGTGGAAGAGACTATCCATTCACCATTGGATGATCTTGGTGCCCATTTCAAAAGTTAACCAAGAGATGGATGAGTTTATCTCTGGACTCTCAACTCAATTAAATGATTTATATGTCTATCCTTGTGCCAGAACCACACTGTTCCTCCTATACAGTTCTAGTCCCTTTTCCCCCTTTGTGTCATCTTATTGCAATAGTGTACTTACTAACTATATTCTTTAATTATTCATTATAACCTATCTATTAATGTTACAAACCCAATAATATACTGTTATAATTATGACTTTGCTATCTCCAATCATCCTTTTAGCCCATTAATAGCTTTGCTCCAACCCACCTCCTTTGTGTCACTATATTTTCATATATCTTCTTGGATGAATGTTTCTTCAGTTGTTTTTGGTCTTAGGACCATCACCAGAGGCCTTTGAATTTTTAAAATTGTTTACCAGTTTCACTGAAGAGCAGGCAAGAAGGTCTCATGCTGTTACATGGGAAGTTGATCTTCCAAGTATGATTTTCCAGAGTTTTACACATTTTAACTTCAAAGTATAAATTGTAGTCATTTTATATGTAGTCATTTGGTGGGTCACCCTCATCAAATCTTTTAATTTGGCACAGTCCTGTTTGGTTAGAGGGAAAAATTAAGATGGCTAATGTTCATGTTCACCTTCAAGTCAAATTCATTGGTAAATAATTTGTTTTAAACTGTAGATCTGCTGGTTCTGATTAAAGAGTAACAGGCTTACTCTCACCAAGGACGCAGAGCCAATCATTTCTGAGCTCTGACACAACTTACAACCTCAAAATACATAGGAGATAGTGCCTGTAAGCCAGCACCTCCTCCTCATGAGGTGTGTGCTGAAGATCTTTTCTTCCAAGTGGCAGCTGAAGCATATGAAAATTCCTGGTATGAGAAATTCCATTAATGCAACCTACAAACCATGCACCCCAGCAAAACTAATCCCAGTGCTGTTTCAGTCCACAGTTCTTGAAATGATAACTCAAATTTTGATAGGAAAATGACAAAGCTTCATGTTCAATGATATTTTCTATTCACAAATAACAGACTGATGCAGGTTCTCCAGGTGCAATGGCCAAGAAAGAATTTGTGAGATGTTTTACAAGGCAAAAAATGTTTTTTTGTTTTGTTTTGTTTTTGTTTTTGTTTTTGTTTTTATAGCATGGGGACAGGACCTGTGGCAGAGAGAGTTGCATTGTGACTGTGAGGAGTAATTGATTATATAGTGTTTTCTATCCTATAGAGGCGAAGGTGATGCTAGGGCTCCAGGAAATTGAGTCTATAAGCTGCTTAAGGTCTCACTATTATTAAGATTGTCTTTTGCTTGTAAATCATTAAGACGGTTATAAACTGTAGAAGAGGGATCCCTGGGTGGCGCAGCGGTTTGGCGCCTGCCTTTGGCCCAGGGCGCGATCCTGGAGACCCCGGATCGAATCCCATGTCGGGCTCCCGGTGCATGGAGCCTGCTTCTCCCTCTGCCTATGTCTCTGCCTCTCTCTCTCTCTCTCTCTCTGTGACTATCATAAATAAATAAAAAAATTAAAAAAAAATAAACTGTAGAAGAGTTTTATGTTCTGCATGACTTGACCATTTGTTTCTCCCCCCCCTCCCCGTTTTTGTTCTTAGGCAATCAATATGTTATACATAATCCATCCTGGGGGGTGGGGTGAGAATGTTATACATAACCCACCTGTGGAGAATGTGGTAATTTTTTTTAATAAATTAATTTTTATTGGTGTTCTTCAATTTACCAACATACAGAATAACACCCAGTGCTCATCCCGTCAAGTGTCCCCCTCAGTGCCCGTCACCCATTCCCCCCCACCCCCCTCCCTCCTCCCCTTCCACCACCCCTAGTTCGTTTCCCAGAGTTAGGAGTCTTTATGTTCTGTCTCCCTTCCTGATATTTCCCACACATTTCTTCTCCCTTCCCTTATATTCCCTTTCACTATTATTTATATTCCCCCAAATGAATGAGAACATACACTGTTTGTCCTTCTCCAATTGACTTACTGCACTCAGCATAATACCCTCCAGTTCCATCCATGTTGAAGCAAATGGTGGGTAATTGTCGTTTCTAATGGCTGAGGAATATTCCATTGTATACATAAACCACATCTTCTTTATCCATTCATCTTTCGATGGACACCGAGGCTCCTTCCACAGTTTGGCTATTGTGGACATTGCTGCTAGAAACATCGGGGTGCAGGTGTCCCGGCGTTTCATTGCAGCTGAATTTTTGGGGTAAATCCCCAACATTGCAATTGCTGGGTCGTAGGGCAGGTCTATTTTTAACTCTTTGAGGAACCTCCACACAGTTTTCCAGAGTGGCTGCACCAGTTCACATTCCCACCAACAGTGTAAGAGGGTTCCCTTTTCTCCGCATCCTCTCCAACATTTGTTGTTTCCTGCCTTGTTAATTTTCTCCATTCTCACTGGTGTGAGGTGGGATCTCATTGTGGTTTTGATTTGTATTTCCCTGATGGCAAGTGATGCAGAGCATTTTCTCATGTGCATGTTGGCCATGTCCATGTCTTCCTCTGTGAGATTTCTCTTCATGTCTTTTGCCCATTTCATGATTGGATTGTTTGTTTCATTGGTGTTGAGTTTAAGAAGTTCTTTATAGATCTTGGAAACTAGCCCTTTATCTGATATGTCATTTGCAAATATCTTCTCCCATTCTGTAGGTTGTCTTTTAGTTTTGTTGACTGTATCCTTTGCTGTGCAAAAACTTCTTATCTTGATGAAACTGGACCACTCTCTTTCACCATACACAAAGATAAACTCAAAATGGATGAAAGATCTAAATGTGAGACAAGATTCCATCAAAATCCGAGAGGAGAACACAGGCAACACCCTTTTTGAACTTGGCCACAGTAACTTCTTGCAAGATACATCCACAAAGGCAAAAGAAACAAAAGCAAAAATGAACTATTGGGACTTCATCAAGATGAGAATGTGGTAATTTGGGGAGGCAGCAGCTCACATTTGGCTCTCAGCTTGCCTTTTGCCCTCTCATCAGAATGGGGGTAGGGGAGCATTATTTAGTATCACTACCAACCATATCTTTGACATTTAAGGATTTGGTTCTAGAGTAGATGACCTTTAATTAGGCAAAAGTATCTTTTTTTTTTTTTTTGACTTTTGTAATTATTTTATTATTGATGTCTAAATTAGTTGCACTCTGGTGAGTTAGAACATAATTATGCAATTTCAGAAGTATCTTAAGAAGCTATATTGTGTGTGAGAAATAAGGCCTCCATCGCATAGAGTTTAGTGTCAGAAAATAGAAAGATAAGCTGTTCCTCAAGAGAAGTGGAAGGCAATTGGAGGTTGAAGGAGAATATAAATGTGGGCAGAGAGGGCAAAGAGAGAAATGAAGCCTGGACACATGTGGAGAAATAACATCTGTCAAATTCCCGGTGCAAAAAGACAGCTGAACACTTGACAAAAAACCAATTTCTATCAGTATACATGTTTGTTCTCTGGTGGCATGAAGTAACAACCCACCACCATCATTCATTTGACCACTCCACAAAGTTTGCAACTCACGAATGCCCTGGGGGTGTGCCATTTGGAATACTTCAAACAAAAGTCCTATAGCCTGCATGTGGTTTGGATGCAGTTGCTTAGACCTGAGTGAGATTATGTGGGTCCAACAGAAACAGGGAATTTGTGACTGCAAGAATATAAGACTCCTACATGTCCCAGAAATCCCAAAGAGATAGTCATTTCTCACTCCGCATCTCACATATCACGTTTGGAGGTTTAGCCAAATAAGAATAGCAGGAGAGGGTCATTAATAGTTCAGAACTTGGTTTAAATATTTTCAGATAGTTAATTGTTCTTCTGAGATTGAACTTTGAAACTTTTGAATGTGGTCCCGATATTAAAATCAGTTGAAGATCAAACATTTTTCTTTATGTCAGAATTCATTTCCATGTTAAAAAATAATATATCTGGGCGCCTGGGTGGCTCAGTGGTTGAGCTGCTGCCTTTGGTTCAGGTCATGACCCTGGGGTCCTGGGATCAAGTCCCACATCAGGCTTCCCACACGGAGCCTGCTTCTCCCACTGCCTATGTGTCTGTCTCTCTGTGTCTCTCATGAATAAATAAGTAAAATCCTTAAAAAATAATATATAGATCATCAATTCCTAGGTAAACACAAAAGCCTGTTTTAATCTTTAATATAACTGAACCATTCATGAATTGCCCCCTCAACAACCCACCAAAAAAGAGAGGGATAGAGGAAGGGACAGAGAGAGAGAGAGACAGACAGAAAGAGAGAAAAGAAAAGGAATGGAAAGTAAAGAATAAGATAACCTTCAGGGTTTCTACAATAAAAGCGTCTTCAAGATATTTCATCTGTTTGCTTCATTGAGTTTGATTATTGGTCAAAGGAGTTCAAAACAAGAGCAAATACTGAAATATATATTACTTCTGAGAATCTGTTTTTTTGGTGATTCTTTCCTTAAGGACTAGACTTGTGTATCATTTTTGAGAATTCAATGCAACCAAAGAAAGCAAAATTTTAATGACACCATGATCTAGGAATGATTATTAGTACTTTGACATTATTAATATCTTCCTTTCAGGTTGCTTTCTGTGAAGTTAATACCTGTTTTAAAATATATTTATTAATGGCAAAAGACAAAGTAAATCTATCTCAAACTTTTTATTTAAAAAAGTGTTGGCCTGGTATTTAGATCCTTTGACCCTACTCATGCATTCTTGATAATCACCGTGTTGTTATACAGCCCCTTGAATCCAAACTTGGTCGAAGAGTCTACTGTTTTCCTTTCCTAGCCCTGTTCTGTGAAATTAGGAAAGAATCCACTCCAAAACCAATCCAATACTTCTATCTCTTGATTGGAGATTGATGAGAGAGAGAGAGAGAGAGAGAGAGAGAGAGCACGAGCTGGGGTGGGGGGAGTGGTGGAGTGAGAAGAAGCAGCAGGCTCCCACTGAGCTGGAAGCTCAATGTGGGGATCGATCCCCACCAAAGGCAGATGCTTAACCAACTGAGCCACCAAGATGCTCTCTTCTATCTCTCTTTTAAATTATTTGCCAATTGGTTATCTAACTTGAAAACCTATGAATTTTCTAGATAATTTGAATTTCAATCATGATTTTGTTCATTTAGCTAACCTGAATATGATTAACACAATTTTGTCTACATTTTATCAAGTCCATAGTATGTAAGGATTTTCTCTTAGTTCATTGTAGGATGAATTGGGAAATGAGAAATTTCCCTCATCCTGGAAATAGCCACAAGGAGGAGGCATAGCCCTTAGGTGTTAGCAGCCAAGGTTAATTTCTGGAGGTACAGCCACACCAGCTTGTCCACCCATATCACATAATACAATTTATAAACCTTTCACAGCCCATTTGGTCAGTGGTTGTATCATTTTCTCTTACCCTACAACAAATAGCTCCTCATTATTCTTTTATCCACAACCTAAATATTAATGAAGGTAGGATGATAATTACAAAAGTTTATGTTTACTGAGTATTTACTATCTTCCAAATATTCCACTTACATGGATTATATCCAACCTCATCACAAGACTAAAAGTCAAGTACACAATTCTCCACATTTTACAGATACAGACCTCTGGGGTCAGAGTCCTGACAAGGCCTGAGTACATGAATCGTCCCCATTCTGCACATTGCCTGGGGATGGCTGGAGCACAGAACCATGGGAAAGCAAAATAATTGCTGAGTATTGTTGCTGTTCCATGTGGCCCAAGGGCAAATCCAAAATGTTTTTACCACCCAAAATTGTAGTCCAATTACTTCTCTTTTGCACACATTTTAGTCTTTCTCATCAAAAAACAAAGAAGGAATATTAACAAAGCAAGTCATGGAGAAGACAAAAGACCTATTTTTCCCCCACTTCTAATAGTTAGAGGAAGTGCCCAGATAAATTTGCCATCAGGCTCCCCCCCCCAATTTCCTCAATTCCAAGAATTTTTACAGCTCCAGAATTTTTTGCCTACTAATAGAATATTAATTCTGAATAATTTAAGGTATTTAAGTCAATACCATGTGATGATACAATAAGTCTTATTCTAATTAGTGCCAATAAGTGTAAAAAAATACTAAAACATCAGTGCTGAATTTTAGTCTGAAGCTTGCAGCATGTTGTTACAAACATGCTAACCTAAGGGCTCTAGGACTTCAGTGAGCATTTGGTTTCTGTCTTCCTACAGTTTTCAGATCTTGAGGAATGTTGCTCTAGAAGTCCCTAAGAGGAGGAGATGTTTCTGCTACTGCTGCTCTCCTCTGTGCCTGGTAATCCCTGTTCCACAAGGAAAACTGTGTGGTAGAGGAAGGGGGGCTCACAAGCCTCCCGAGAAGGTTCTAACTGTGGGTCTTGATCTACTGTTTGAGGACACGACTTCTATTCCTTTAAAGTAATGGAAACTAGATACTAAAAAAAAAAAAAAAAGAAAAACATAAACAAAAACCCCACCTCTAAATATCAGCTAAGCTATCAACCTCAAAGAATCTTCATAGCAAGCTGTAGGTCTCAGCGCATGAGGAAGTCTTGGTTAGCAAAATTGCCACCAAATGTTGACATAGAAGAAACAGAGGATGCATCTGCAGGGCTAATGTGTTTTCCCAGGATCCTTCCATGAGAATCGCTTGAACCATCTGTTAAAAATGCATATGCCCTGGGCTCCACTTTAAATCAAACTGGCATCTCTTGGCAAACCTTCGCTTTCTGGCAAATCCCCCAGGTTAATACTTTTTCACACTTACTTGTGAAAACCACAAGAGTGATTCATTTTGTCTTACTGACAGCACGGTGGAGCATTTCCCCTAAGTGGGGGAATGAGAAGCCCATACACTTCCTGTTTTCTGCAGATCTCAGGCTGTCAGAGTAATGCTATCAGCTTCAAACACCTGGGGGCACTCACCTGAACGCTGATGAACTTCCCACAGACATCTCCCCTTTCCAAACCAATGTTACAATTGGACTGACCTGTATGAATCTTATTATGATTGCAAGATGCCTGTCAGCAAATTGTAAAACAGAAGTTTGTTATTACAAGGCCTGGAAAATACACAGCATACCTGGGCTGCACGGGGAGGTCTCAGGTAGAGAAAGAGGGTCAGATCAATTGTTGGATGAATTCTCCTTGCTCTCAAAAATCCTTACACATTAAATTTTCCAGTAAAGAATTTTCACCAGAAAGTTCATCAAGTATTTCTACTTTCTTTGTTTGAAACTCCCAGTTTGTCTTCTTCTGAGGAGCAGAAGCATGTGGCTGAGTGAAAGTGGATGCTGACAACTCATCTGTTGCTTTAGAATAAGTGTCAGCCGTGGGTGAGAATGATCAGAACATGCAGACACCTCCTTTGTGATTTTTTTCTAGATGTGTTTCTAGCATCATTGGTCATTTCCCTTGACATTCTTCAAAATATGGTTCTTTTCTTCTTTACATAAATGTTCACTTCCTTGCATTTTCTTGCAGCAAATTACCTTCTCCAAAATTTCTGTGCATCAGTCTTCAAGGAGAATGAGTAAAGCTTGATGCTTCACCCCCCACACATCAATCAAGGCTGGTGAGGACTCTTTGCAAATATTTTTTCAATCTGATCAGTATCATTCAAAATCTTACAGGGAGAAGAAAATACAGAAAAGAAAAATCACATAGAGCCTTACTATTTTGACTCTAACATTTAAACATTAGGTATACATTAAACAAAACATACACGAAGCATAAATGTAATAGCACAACAATGGAAGACATGACCCTTGGAGGATATCACCTCATATCCAAAACCAAGTGGAGCACACATGTGTCAGTGAATGACTGCACACCCACGTTTCCCAAGTACGCATCCCTGCAAAGCACAATGCCTATTAAAGGAAAGGTAAGAGGGGATCCCTGGGTGGTGCAGCGGTTCAGGGCCTGCCTTTGGCCCAGGGCGCGACCCTAGAGACCGGGGATCGAGTCCCACGTCGGGCTTCCGGTGCATGGAGCCTGCTTCTCCCTCTGCCTGTGTCTCTGCCTCTCTCTCTCTCTCTGTGACTATCATAAAATAAATAATAAAGGAAAAGTAAGTAAAATGGGCTAGCTTGGAATTTATATATTATTTATTTAGCTAGTTAGTTTCAAGTTTTAATTTAAATTCTAGGTAGTTAATATACAGTATCATGTTGTATTCAGGAATAGAATTTCATGATTCATCACTTATATATAACACCTAGCGCTCAACACAAGTGCCCTCCTTACTGCCAATATTCTACCCACTCCTTACTCACTTCTCCTCCAGCCACCCTCAGTATGTTCCCTATAGTTAAAAGCCTCTTATGGTTTATTTTCTTCTCACTTCTCCCCACCTCCACCAATATATTCAACTATTTTGTTTCTTAAATTACACATATGAGTGAAATCATATGGTATTTGTCTTTCTCTGACTTATTTCACTTAGCATAATACATTCTACCTCTTTCCATGTTGTCGTTGTTGCAAATGGCAAGATTTCATTATTTTTGATAGCTGAGAAGTATTCCATTATGTAATATATATTCTATTCTATTCCGTTATATATATATATATATTATGTAATCATTTTATATATTACATTATCACAATTTCTTTATCCATTCTTCAGTCGATAGCCATTTGGACTATTTCCATAATTTGGCTACTGTTGATAATGCTGCTATAAACATCATGGTGCATGTGCCCTTTGAATCATTATTTTTGTTTGTAAATAAATACCTAGTACTGTAAGTGCTGGATTACAGGGTAGTTCTAGTTAAACTTTTTCAGGAACCTCCATACTATTTCCCAGAGTGGCTGCACTAGTTTGCATTCCCATCAACAATACTTGCATTGGACAAAATACACTTTAAAACAAAGACTGGGGATCCCTGGGTGGCGCAGCGGTTTGGCGCCTGCCTTTGGCCCAGGGTGCGATCCTGGAGACCTGGGATCGAATCCCACATCAGGCTCCCAGTGCATGGAGCCTGCTTCTCCCTCTGCCTGTGTCTCTGCCTCTCTCTCTCTCTCTCTCTGTGACTATCATAAATAAATAAAAATTAAAAAAAAATAAATAAATAAAAAAAAAAATAAAACAAAGACTGTAACAAGAGATGAAGAAGGGTATCACATAATAATAAAGGGAATAATCCAACAAGAAGATATAACATTCATAAATATTTCTGCACCCAACATGGTAGCACCCAAATTCATTCAACACTTAATAGCAGACATCAAGGAATTATTCAATAATAATACAATAATAGCAGACTTTACATCCACACTTGTATCAATGGACAGATAATCTAAACAGGACATTAAGGAAACAATGGCTTTCAATGGATCAGATGGACTTAATAGATACATTCAGACCATTCCATCCTAAAACAGCAGAAAACACATCCTTGTCAAGTGCACATGGGATGTTCTCCAGACAGATCACGTTTTAGGCCACAAAAGAGGCCTCAACAAGTTCAACAAGATCAAAGTTATACCGTGTACATTTTCTGGTCACAACAGTTATGAAACTGAAGTCAACCAGAAGAAAAACTCTGGAAATACATGGAGGTTAAATAACATGCTCCTACCATGACCACCAGAAAATCAAAGAAAAAATTTTAATGGTACATAGAAACAAATGAACATGAAAACATAATGGTCCAAAATCTTTGGGATGCAGCAAACATAATAAGGGCCTTAAGGGAAATATGCACAGCTAACATTATCCTAAGTGGGGAAGAACTGGAAGTTTTTCCTCCACAGGGAGGAATAAGACAGGGGTGTCTATTTTCACCAGTTTTATTCAACATAGTACCAGAAGTTCTAGCCTTAAAAATCAGAAAATGCAAAGAAATAAAAGCCATCCAAATCAGCAAGGACTATTTGCAGATGACATGATACTCTACCTAAAAAACTCAAAATTCTCCACCAAAGTATTGCTAGAACTGATAAAGGAATTCTGTAAAGTTGCAGTATATAAAATCAATATACAGACTCTGTTGCATTTCTACGCACCCATATTAAAGCAGCAGAAAGAGGAGTTAAGGAACCAATCCTATTTACACCTGCAGCCAAAATAATAAGATACCTTGGAATAAGCCTAAGCAAAGAGGTGAAAGACTGTACTCTGAAAACTATAAAACACTGGTGAAAGAAATTGAAGAGGACACAAAGAAATGGAAAGACATTTCATGCTGATGAGTTGGAAGAGCAAATATTGTTAAAATGTCTACATTATCCAAAGCAACTTATACATTTAATGCAATCCCATCAAGATACCACCAGCATTTTTCACAGAGATAGAACAAACAATCCTCAAATTTGAATGAAACCACAAAAGGCTCTAAACAGCCAAAGCAATCTTGAAAAAGAAAAGCAAAGCTGGATGCATCATAATTCTAGACTTCAAGTTAGAGTACAAAGCTGTAGTGATCAAAACAGTGCGTTATTGACATAAGAAAACAGACACAGAGATCAATGGAACAGAATATAGGTCTACTGAAGTGAGAGAAACAAAAGCAAAAGTAAACGATTGGGACTCCATTAAAATAAAAAGACTTCTGCACAGTGAAGGAAACAATCAACAAAACTAAAAGGCAACCTGCAGAACGGGAGAAGACATTTGTAAATGACATATCCGATAAAGAGCATTCAAAATACATAAAGAATTAATACAACTTAACATCAATAGCAGATATATTGAATTAAAATATGGACAGAAGACATGAACAGATGGTTTTCAAAGAAAGACATACAAATGGCCAGCAGATGCATGAGAAGATGCTCATCATCCCTTACCATCAGGGAAATGCAAACCAAAACTACAATGAGATAGCAGCTCACACTGGTCAGAATGGCTAAAATCAACAACACAAGAAAAAGCAATTGTTGGCAAGGATGTGGAGAAAAGGGAACCCTCTTGCCCTGTTGGTGGGAATGCAAAGCCACTCCAGAAAACAGTATGGAGGTTCCTCAAAAAAGTCAATCAGAGAAATTTCCTATGATCCAGCAATTGCGCTACTGGATATTTACCCAAAGGATACAAAATATTAATTCAAAGGGATATGTGCACACTGATGCTCATAGCTGCATTACCTACAATAGCCAAATTATGGAAATAGCCCAAGTGTCCATCAGTTGATGAATGAATAAAGAAGTAGTGGTATATATACAATAGAATATTACTCAGCCATAAAAAAGAATGGAATCCTACCATTTGCATTTGCAACAACATGGACAGAGCTAGACTGTATTATGCTATGTGAAATAAGTCAGTCAGAGAAAGAAAAATATCTATGATTTCAGTTACATGTGGAATTTAAAAAGCAAAACAAGTGAGCATTGGGGAAACAAAAGAGAGAGACAAACCAAGAAACAGACCCTTAACTATCAGGAACAAACTTTCTGACAGTTACCAGAAAGGAGATTGGTGGGGGGGGGGGGGTAAGTTAAACAGGTGATGGGTATCAAGGAGTCCACTTGCTGTGATGAGCACCCGATGATGTATGGGATTGTTGAATCACTATATCATATACCTGAAACTAATATTACACTGTATGTTTGCTAACTAAATTTAAATAAAAATTTTAAAAAGAATGTCTACTCTCAGAACTCTTATTAAACGCAGGACTAAAAGTCCTAGCCATAGCAGTTGGACAAGAAAAGGAAATGAGGCATCCATTTTGATAAAGAAGAAGTTAAACTGTCACTATCTGCAGAGGACATACCATATACATAGAAAACCCTAAAGACTCCACCAAAACACTGGTAGAAGTAATAAATGAAATTCAGTAATGTTTCAGGATACAAAATTCATATGCAGCAATCAGAAACAAATAATGAAGTACCAGAGGGAGAAATTAAGAATACCAGTTACTATTGCCCCCAAAATAGTAGAATATGTAGGAATAAATTAACATTGTAAATATTTATGCTGCTAACGTGGGAGCAGCCAGTTATACAAAACCAATTAATAACAAAATTAAAGAAACACACTGATAATATGACAATAGTAGGGGACTTCAATACCCCACTCACAGCAATGGACAGATAATCTAAGCAGAAGATTAACAAGGAAACAAGGACTTTGACACTGGACCAGATGGACCTCAGAGATAGAGTCAGAGCATTCCATCCTAAAGCAAGAGAATACCATTCTTCTCAAGTGCACATGGAACATTCTCTGGAAAAGACCACATTCTGGGTCACAAATCAGGTCTTACCCAATCCCAAGACTGTGATTACTGCCTGCATATTTTCAGACCACAGTGCTTTATATCTTGAACTCAATCAAAAGAGGAAATTCTGAAGGAACTTAAATACTCAGAGGTTAAAGAGCATCCCACTAAAGAGAGAATGGGTCAACCAGGAAATCAAAGAAATTTAACAGTTCATGGAAGCAAATGAAAATGAAAAAACAGCAGTTCAGAACCTTTGGGATGCAACATAGGCTTTCCTAAGAGGGAAGTACATAGCAATACAAGCCTTCCTCAAGAGGAAGAAAAGTCTCAAAGAAAAGAAAAGAAAAGAAAAGAAAAGAAAAGAAAAGAAAAGAAAAGAAAGGAAAAGAAAAGTCTCACCTACACAAGCTAAACTTACACCTAAAGGAGCTGGAAAAAGCACAGCAAAAAAAGCCTAAACCCAGCAGAGAAAAGAATAGATAAAGATAAAAGCAGAAATCAATGAAATAGAAATGAAAAGAACAGTAGAACAGAATGAAACTAGAAGCTGGTTTCCTGAAAGAATTGTAAGATAGATAATACCTTTGCCAGATTTATCAAAATAAAAGAAAAAAAGAGGGAGAGAAAGAGAGAGAGAGAGAGAGAGAGAGAGAGAGAGAGAAGAGAGAGAGAGGAATCAAATGAATGAAATCAGGAATGAAACAGGAGAAAACACAACCAACACCCAAGAAATACAAGGAATTTTAAGAATATATTAGAGGAAATATATGCTAGCGAATTAGGCAATCTGGAAGAAATGGATGCATTCCCTGAAATATATAAACTACCAAAACTGAAACAGCAAGAAATAGAAATCTGATAGAGCTGTAACCAGCAAGGTAATTGAAGCAGTAATAAAAGAAACTGCCAACAAACCAGAGTCCAGCACCAGATGGCTTCTCTGAGGAATTCTACAAACCATTTAGAGAAGAATTAATACCTATTCATCTGAAGCTGTTTCAAAAGATAGAAATGGAAGGAAAACTTCCCAACGTGTTCCAGGAGACCAGCATTACCTTGATCCCCAAATCAGGAAAGACCCCACGAGAAAGGAGGATTACAGACGAGTATCCTTGATGAACAAGGATGCCAACATTCTCACCAAGGTACTGGCCATTAGGATCTAACAGCACATGAAAAACTCACCACGACCAAGTGGGAGTTATTCCTGGCCTGCAAGGGTGGTCAGCACATGCAAATCAATCAATGTGATAGGTCACATCAGTAAAAGAAAGGACAAGAATCATATGATCCTCTCAGTTGATACAGAAAGGGCATTTGAAAAAACACAGCATCCTTTCCTGATTGAAACTCCCCACAGTGTAGCGATAGAGGGAACATATGTCAATATCATAAACACCATATTCGAAAAGCCCGCATTGAATATCTTTCTCAATGGAGAAGAACTGACATCTTTCTCCAAATGTCAGGAATACAACAAAGATGTCCACTCTCAGCACTGTTGTTCAACACAGTACTAGAAATCCTAGGCTCAGCAATCAGACAACAACAACAACAACAAGAACAACATCATCATCCAAATTGGCAAAGAAGTCAAATTCTCACTCTTTGCAGATGGCAGGACACTTTATGAGGAAAATCCAAAAGATTCCACCTCAAAATTGCTAGATCTCATACAACAATCCAGAAACATGGGAGGATATACAATCAATGCACAGGAAAGAGTTGCATTTCTACACACTAACAATGGGAGAGAAGAAAGAGAAATTAACAAATTGATTCCATTTACAATTGCACCAAAAACCATAAGATCCCCAGGAATAGGCCTAATGAAAGAGGTAAAGGATCTGTACTCCAAAAACTGCAGAGCACTTATGAAAGAAATGGAGGAAGACACAAAGAGATGGAAAAATATTCTATGGCCACAGTTTAGAAAAATAAATATTGTGAAAATGTCTATGCTACCCAGAGCAATCTACATATGCCATTCGATCCCTATCAAAATACCATCGACATTTTTCACAGAGTGGGAACAAATAGTCCTAAAACTTGTATGGAACCAGAAAAGACCTGACTAGCCAGAAAAATGTTGAAAAAGAAATCCAATGATGGTGACATCATGATGTCCTGACTTCAAGCTATATTACAAAGCTGTGATCATCAAGACAGTTTGGTACTGGTGCAAAGCCTGACCCTCAATCAATGGAACAGAATAGAGAACCCAGAAATGGGCCCTGAATTCTATGGTTAGTTGACTCATCTTTGGCAAAGCAGGACAGAATATCCAATAGAAAAAGTCTCTTCAATAAATGGTGCTTCTACAGACACGTGTAGAAGAATGAAAGCAGACTATTTCCTTATACATATACGAAGATAAACTCAAAATGGGTGAAAGACCTAAATGTGAGACAAGAATCTATCTAATCTCTAGAAGAGAACAAGGCAGCAACTTCTTCAACCTCAGCTGTGGCAACTCCTTTTAGACACGTCTCCAAAGGCAATGGAAACAAAGGCAACAATGAACTACTGGGACATTATCAAGGTAAAAGGCTTCTGCACAGCAAAGGAAACAGTCAACAGAACTAAAAGGCTACCTACAGAATGGGAGAAGATATTTGCAAGTGACATATCAGAGAAAAGGCTTTTATCCAAGATCATTAATGAAGGTACCAAACTCAACACCCAAAGAACTGGTCCAATGAGGAAATGAGAAGACATGAACAGACATTTCTCCAAAGAAGACATTCAAATTGCCTACAGACATGAAAAAATGTTCTACATCTCTCAGCATCAGGGAAATATGAATCAAAACCACAATGAGATACCACATCACGCCAGTCAGAACGACTTAAATTAACTAGTTGGGAAACAACAAAATTGGGGGAGGATGTGGAGAAAAGGAACCCTCTTACCCTGTTGGTGGGAATGCAAGCTGGTACAGCCTCTCTGGAAAACTACATGGAGGTTAAAAATAGAGCTACCCCATGACCCAGAAATTGCACCACTAGGTATTTACTCCAAAGGCACAAAAATAATGATCTGAAGTGGCACCTGCACCCCGATTTTTATGGTAGCAATGTCCATGATAATGAAACTATGGAAAGAGCCCAGATGTCCATCAAGAAATGAATGGATAAGAAGAGTGGTACATATATACAATGGGATATTACTTAGCCAGCAAAATGGATGAAATCTTACCATTTACATTGATGTGGATGGAACTGGAGGGTATTATGTTGAGCAAAATAAGTCAATCAGCAAATGGAAATTATCATATGGTTTCACTCATATGTTGAATATAGATATAGCACAGAGAATCACAGCAGATGGAAGGGGAAAATAAAATAAGGAGAGGGGATCCCTGGGTGGCTCAGCAGTTCGGCACCTGCCTTCGACCCAGGGAGTGATCCTGGAGTCCTGGGACTGAGTCCCACATTGGGCTCCCTGCATGGAGCCTGCTTCTCCCTCTGCCTGTGTCTCTGCCTCTCTCTCTCTCTCTCTCTCTCTCTCTCTCTCTCTCTTTCTATTTCTCTCATGAATAAATAAATAAAATATTTAAAAAAACAATAAAATGAAATAAAAATTAAAATAAAATAATGTGAAATCAGGGAGGGAGACAAACCATAAGAGACTCTCAACTATAGGAAACAAACTGAAGTTTGCTGGAGAGGAGGTGATGGGGGAATGGTTACCTGGGTGATGGGCGCTAAAGAGGGCACATGATGTAATGACCACTGAGTATTTTATGCAACTGATGAATTACTGAACTCTACATCTGAAACTAATGATACACTAAATGTTAACTGATTACTGTTAATGCTAATTGAATTAAGTAAGTTTAAAAGAAAACCCACAGTGAGATATCATCTTATACCAGTCAGAATGACTGAAATCAAAACAAAATAACAATTGTTGGAGAGAATGTGGAGGAAAAGGTACTCATTCTTGTGCACTGTTTGTTGAAAATGTAAATTGGTACAACCCCTGTGGGAAACAATATGGAGGCTCCTCATAAAATTCCCCTACTGTGTATTTATCTAGAGAAAACAAAAACACTAATTTGAAAAGATTAAATGCTCCCCTATATTCATTGAAGTGCTCTTCACCACAGCGATGATACAGAAGCAAACGAAGTGTCCATGGATAGATAAATGAATAAAGAAAATGTGGTGTGTATAACTACAATGGACTGTTACTAAGCCATAAACATGGATGACTCTTGCCATTTGCAGCAACATGTATGGACTCAGAGGGTATTATGCTAAGTAAAATACTCAAAGAAACACAAAGTAATGTAAAACTGTGTGTCAATGATACTCAAATAAAACATTGAAAGAAAGAAAAAGAAAGAAAGAAAGAAAGAAAGAAAGAAAGAAAGAAAGAAAGAAAGAAAGAAAGAAAGAAAGAAAGAAAAAGAAAGATGGAAAGAAGGAAGGAAGGAAGGAAGGGAAGGAAGGAAGGAATGATGGAAAGGAGGATGGAAGGAAGGAAGGAAGGAAGAAAGGAAGGAAGGAAGGAAGAAAGACTGCATATAGAATTCTCTAGGCTGTACATATTTTTTCCCTTATGAACTGACTGTGTATTCTTCT
The DNA here is from genome assembly GCF_018345385.1 of Vulpes lagopus. Taxonomy (NCBI): domain Eukaryota; kingdom Metazoa; phylum Chordata; class Mammalia; order Carnivora; family Canidae; genus Vulpes; species Vulpes lagopus. Next base: position 34,659,459 of record NC_054847.1, on the reverse strand, counting down.
TGCATTATTGTAACAAATCTTAGCCATGAGAACAACTCCATGCTTAGTCTCAGGAGTCCTTCCAGCAAATTTCAGAATGTGCAAGTGGTCTTGGGCACCCTCAAACCAACTTTATTATTATTATTATCATTATCATTATTATTATTATTCTCCCTATTTATTACAGTACCTTCCCCTACTAGCCTGTTCACTGAGTCACTTATTCATTTCTTCAAGAGAAATGTGTTAAGCAGCTCCTACATGACATGCACTTTTCTAACTCTCTGAGCCAAAGATAATTTATTATCTTTGTTCTTATTCCACATAAAATTTTGTGAGTGAATATGTGCCCTTTTTTATGTTTTTAAAATTTTCTCAGTTTAATACCTTGTTTTAATTTGCATTGTTCTGAGTGTTTATGAAGTTTAACATTACTTTAAGCAATGTATTGGCATTTTAACTTATATTTTTGTGAAATGTTCATAAATATTCTTGCCTTTGTTTTGCCATTGGAGATTTGGAGTCTTGCTTATTGACTATTAAGGAGCCCTCTACATATGGAAGGTTAGATTTATTTCATATATCTCTCAAGTGCTCTTTCCAATTGTGTTTTTTTTTCATTTTTAATTTAAATTCAATTTAATTAACATATACTATACTTTAATTTCAGAGGTAGAATTTAGTGATTCATCAGTTGCATACAACATCCAGTGCTCATTACTTCAGGTGCTCTCCTTAATGCCCATCACTCAATTACCCCATTCTCCCCTCCTCCCCTCCAGCAACCCTGTTTATTTCCTATAGCTAAGATTGCTTATATGATGTGCCTCCCTCTCTGTTTTCATTTTATTTTTCCTTCCCTTCCACTATGTTCATCTGTTTCGTAAGTTTCACATATGAGTGAAATCATCTGGCATTTGTCTTTGTCTGACTGACTTATTTTCCTTAGCATAAAACCCTGTGGTTCCATCCATGTCATTTCAAATGGCAAAAGTTCATTCTTTTGGATGGCTGGGTAATTGAAAATATGCTTCTAATTATTTTAGTGTTCATCTATTCAAGAGGGCTACATTTATTTTATTTTATTTCTTTGAAGTATTTATCTAATTTAACAGCACACACACACACACACACACACACACACACACATAAACTGAATATCCTTAATAACAGACATGTTTATGCCTTTAAAACTTGGAATTTAATTAACACACTTATTGAAAATAAAGGAAACACATTAATCAAATTAGCCTTTATTCAATTCATTAGTAAATAATAAAAACTTTAAAAAATGTTCATATTCCACATATTAAAATTAGCGAATACCATATTGATCCAAGATCCACAATATCTTATCTAAAAACTTTGAACCCAATTGTTTTCCAAAGTCCAGAATTTTTCAGACTTGAGAAATATAGGATCTGTGACAGTATTCCATCATTAAACACAGTTGTATTTCTGTAACAAAACCTGTCACACTAGATGGGATAACTATGGACCTTATGGTTATATGTAATATATTTTGCAATATATTCTGCAACAGTTCAGCTGAGGTGTTATTGTGAAATAAGTGACAAAATTCCAATTTTTAAGAACATTCTTGATTTCAAAACTGTGGATAGGAATTATAGAGACTTGAAATTTCAAATTGTTATGTGAATAGCTAACATTTACACAGAAGCCATTACAGTACAATGATGTTGATGTCTATACAGTTTACCTTTATAATCATCCGTTGAGGTAGCTTTCACTATCCCTCACACAGCCAAGTTCAGGACTGAAAGCAGAGGGCTGAGACTCATGGGCAGGCCAGTTCTGGTCTGCTCATGGCCTTCCACTTTGAACATTCATTGTGTTTCAAAGGTGAAATGCTATTATCCAATGTACTCAGTTGTCCTTTATCCACCCACATAAAAAAGCATATATAGAACGAAGAATACTAGGGACCAAGAAGCAATGGAAAGTTTAATGACTAGACACTATCCCTGGAACATGTCTTTCTTATAATTGCACTGAAGAAGCCTATGTTTTCACCAACAAGTGTTAGGAATACTTAGAAATTTAATTTGAAATTTATACATTTATATATCGCAAACATATTTTTGAAAAAAAATTCTTTAATTTTGAAAAAACTATTGGCAATGTGGAAAATTAGTTTCCTATAACTTCCAGTACTTATATGATGTTTCCCTACATTTTTTTAAGAAAAAGTAATTTGGGGGAAATATTTCTAATTTCCCAATCCTTAAGTCACATAAAGTATAATTGTTTTGTGTTTGAGGTCTTATCCCTATTACCTTCATCTGTAGTGTAAAATATTTAAAAATGAGGCTCTCAGACAAGTTCTGCTCATGCTTCTAATAAATCTCAGAATTAAGAATATAATCTTTGTCCTCAGGTTAACATTATCTTTGTCAAACAATTATTCATTTCATTGGTCTTTGCTAGATCAAAGCGACAACCAACAAAAAATAAGATGAACTAAATAACATATTATGAGGATAAGTGGATAGAAGAAATGTTACAACAATGTTCACATTACCAAGTTCACCCTTGATTTAATTAGTTCAATTGATACTTCAGAACAAGTGCACTCAACTTTAGCATTTCATAATTGTCTTTCAAATAAAAAAACATGCTATTAGCCAGGTCTTACCTTTCATGAGAAAAAATAGCACTCTTGTGAAGAAAGTAGAAGGGTTCGAGTGTGCTAAATTATCGGACTGATTTTCTCTATTAACATAATTATTATTTTTCCATGATCCATTTCACTCTGTCATGAGCACAAGGCTTCATGAGGAAACTATGAAAATATTTTAATCGCCATTAGCCAAACCCAAGTGCTTATTGTATAGCCCGATCCTTGTCCTCAGTCTTAATAATTTTGTGAATATAGAAACATAGACTAAGTTAAATACTTTCAATATTTTAAAAAATAATGTAGAATGTAAATGATCAACCTCCAGATTTCAAGCATAATTCCATAAAGTTCACAGGTAAGGTAGGAAGAGAGAAAAGGAGAATCTACTCACCTTTTTTCTGTGCAAATAAAAGTTCACAAGCAACTACCACATTAAATAATAGTAATTTTAAAAGAAGTTGGGGTGCGTGGGTGGCTCAATTGGAGGAAGTAATAAATTTTAAAAGTATAACAAAAATAGAAAAAGCAGCATGACAAATGAAATGTATTTTAGAAAATATGCAACCAAATAACCAAAGCAAATATTTACAATTATTTGCAAACATATAAACCATTCACAACATTAGCATAAGATTGCAGAATTAAATTTCTAAAAAAGCGATCATAGAACTCAGAAGATATATTGTAGGAAACTACAAAATTTTAAGACTCAAAACAGTAAGAAATAGCATCAGCACAGGAGAAAACAAGACAGTGAGGAAGATGATGGGCTTGAGAATGTCACTGATGAGACAGAAAAATGAACGTGAGATTTCAAGTTAGAAAAAAATATTAAAATGGGGGCAAATACAGAGATCTGGCTACAGATCACCAATGTTCTTAAGATTAGAAAGAGAAAACAAAAAAAAAAAAAGAGAAAACATACATAGCAGGGGAAAAAAATGAGTACCCAAATAGGCATACCATCAGTTTAAGCCACCCAGCAGAAATCCATGAAAGAGATTATGGACTTTTGGTTAATCTAGCTAGTACAACTCCAGTACATAGTAGTTTAGAGCAAAAGAGGATAGGACTATGTTTGTAAACTGGTTGTGTGGAGTTGTTCAAAGTGAACCCAGTTTTGTAATACAAAATTGGGATTTTAAGGAGCTATTATTTGTCCTCTCAAAGATGCAGCTGGGAAGACAAACACAGCATTATAATTAAGTATGTACGAAATAAACAATGTAATATTATTACATAGAGTGACAGATTTCTATAAAATCTGAAGAATCACATTAAAAAATCTTCTAAAATTCTTCATATTGCAAACTATGAAAACAATTCCCTATAAGGCAAACAAGAATATCAAAGCACATGCACATGCATATGCCTACACATCATACACCCTCCATGCAAATAAAACCACAGGAACAAAGATTTATAAACCACTCGGCATGTGGTGTTGATACTTATGAAAGCCAACTTTTAAAAATTTTTATTGTGGTATATGATCACAATCATTCTGAAAGCAGAGATATTTTTGTTTATACAGATAATTTTTTTCATGACAATAGAGCCTTTTGGTCAAATTTAAATAGACATCTTACTGATTTTTATTATCTACCCATTTTGTTAAGTTTTAGCCATAGAAGTAAATGCCATCGTGTTTATTGTGTAGTTTCTCAAAGTTGTATTTGTTTATAGCTGTTATGTCATGGTAACAAAAAGAAATTTTAACATTTAAGAAACTATTCTGAATGCCTAAAGTAGAGTTGAATTAACTAATGATTTTTGATATGAGATTCTTAGAATAAAAGAGCAAAAACCACTATGAAGTCATTAGAATTAGAAAAGCAAAACAAAGTATTTTAAAAATGTAAGCAAATGAGTAATACTTATGTTATTATGTAGGCTTTGTAAAAGTATTTTTTCTAATCACATTCATTTCAATTCATGACTTTGACCGTTACATAACTATTCCATTTAAAGCTCCTTGCTGAAAAAAAGTTCAGTGTCTTAAGAGATTTTGATTTAGAGAGAGGCAAGCTGGCAGAGGAATAGAGGTCCTTGATATATCTGGTCCCCCAAACTTACCTAGATAAGTTTAAAAACATCTGGAACACCTATGAATTCAACATGAGATGTAAAGAGAGAACAGCTGGAACACTACAGAGAGAAAGGTGATCGCTACTGACAAGGTAGGAGGACAGAGAAGAGGAATGGAGTGGATGTTTCAGAAGAGAAATGTCAGAGGACGGAGACACGGAAATCCAAGGCAGCAAGTGGGAAATCAGAATATTGGGATCTTTAGAAATCTGCACCTGAAAGTCTTTCCTGACTGAAAAGTGCTCAGCGTCTTTGGGGTAAATCCCCAGCAGTAAAATAAGTCAATCGGAGAAGGATAATCATTATATGGTTTCATTCATTTGGGGAATATAAAAAATAGTGAAAAGGAATAAAGGGGAAATGAGAAAAAATGAGTGGGAAATATCAGTGAGGGTGACAGGACATGAGAGCCTCCTAACTCTGGGAAATGAACAAGGGGCAGTGGAAGGGGAGGTGGGCGGGGGGGGGGGGGTAACAGGCACTGAGTGGGACACTTAGCAGGATGAGCACTGGGTGATATGCTATATGTTGGCAAATTGAACTCCAATAAAAATAAAATAATAAAATAATAAAATAAAATAAAATAATAAAATAAAATAAAATAAAAGTGCTCAGTGGAGAAAGCAGGGAGGACACAGGACAGAACTGCAAGAGAGACAGTGAAGTGTCAATATTCCCAGAGACACAGTAAGAGTAGGAGGGCCCAGGAGAAAGCTCTCTGCAAACTGCAGTCAGATCTCGGTAAAGGGCTGGAACACCTCAACGCTCTCAGGGCATTGGGAGAAGTGCACTGGGTCTGCAGGCCAACACTGCAGCTTTCTTTGCCCCAAAGCCCATCAATGGGTGAAAGTGAGCTATCCTCAGTTCCTTCCAGGAGAGGTGGACCTCAGGAGCACAAGCCCGCCTGCTGCGTAGTGCTGGTCTCTGTGCACCTCAGGAAACAAGGCCGGCTCTCCTCCATTCTCTCTGCGACAGGCAGAACCAGAGAGGACACAAGATGGTGAAAGCCCTCCTGCTCGTAGGTGCCCTTCCATTTGCACAGTTCAGTGTCCCTGCATCTCCCCCTGGGAGGATCTGGGCCAGTGTGCACTGGGAGACTGGGTTCAGCACATGAGGGGAGCTCTTGGCTCTGGGGCTGGAGATCTGGCCACAGCCATTTTTTTTTTCTTTTTGCCTTTCACCTGGGAGAGACACGGCCTTCAGGGAACAAAGGCCTCCCAGAATAAACGGTTTCATGCTGAGGCAGGCCACCTGGCAAGGGGCAGGGCATCACCCCCCAGACACAGACACCTGAGAAACAGCACAGCAGGCCCCTCCTCCAGAAGACCAGCTGTAAGTAGAGGGGAAGAGCAAGTTTACTGACCAAGCAGTGCTGGAAAGCTCCAGGACTGAGGGAAAATAGTATATAGAACTTGAGGTGTTTCTTATCATTCATTTATCTTTCACATTAAAAATTTCTAATATTTTTTTCTCTTTTCCTGCCTTAACTTTAATATTTTACCAACTCTTCATTTTTCAGTTTTTTCCTTTTTGACTTTTGTATTTCTACAATTACATGCCTTGGATACATTCTTCATTTTTGGATTCCTTTCAATGTATTCAATTTAATTTTGGTAGATATGTAAGTTATGGGTTTTGTTTTTTGGGTTTTGGGGTTTTTTCGGCTTGTTTTGTTTTATGATTGTGGTTTGTGCCTTCAAACATAGATCAAAATACATTCAGAACCAAGTGGAGCATTGTGTTGGCTCATTCTGTGAGATTATATTATCTCTTCCATCGCATTCTGCATCCCTCTTTTATCTTGTTTCTGTTTTTGTGGTTGATGTTGGGTCTCTGTTAAGTTTTGTGGTTTATATAAATTTGGAATTTAGCTCCTTCTAACATACAGAACAAAATACACTCAGAACCAAGAGTATACACAGAGTCCACTCTGTGTCACTATATTTTCTCTCCACTACCACTTCCTCCCAAACATTTTTGTTTGTTTTTTACTACTTTTTAAATTTGTTTTTCACTTTCAAGAGAGGGAGGGGCAAGATGGTGAAAGAGTAGGGGTTCTCAACTCACTGAGCCCCACAAACTTACCTAGATAACTTTCAAACCATCCTGAACACCTACAAATATGACCTAAGATTTAAAGAGAGAACACCTGGAATGCTACAGAGACAAAAGTTTTCACTTCTAACAAGTTAGGAAGGTGAAAAAATAAATAAATAAATAAATAAATAAATAAATAAATAAATAAATAAAGTGAGGGAGGGGAAGTGTGAGTAACCCTTCTAAAGCCCAGCAGCGAAAACCACCGAAAGGGCAGGAAAGCCCAGCCCTGGAGATGTAGGAACTTAAAAAATCTGCGCCAGAGTTTTCCCTGGTGGAAAGGTGCTTAGCAGGGAAATTGGCCAGAATCCCAGGAGGGGCAGTGAGGCCTCAAGATTCCCAGAGTCACTACAAGAGGAGGAGCCCTGGGGGGAAAGCTCCCCTCACACCAGTCTGATACCAGTAAAGGGCTGGAGCCCCACAGCCTTGCGGGCATTTGGGAGAAGCCAATGGGTTAGATGGGCGGCTCCAGAAGGAGGTTGCTGAGCTCCATTCCCTTGGGGACAGGTGGCCCTGGGAGCGCAGTTCCAGTGGCACAGGCCCCGGATCCCAGGGCGTCCATGCAGACAAAGCCAGTGAGCCTGCACTTCCTCCCGGCAGGCGGAGGCGGAGAGGGCACAGGACAGCAAGCACTCTCCTGCTGCTGGGCGCCCCCAAGCTGTGCAGATCAGTGCACCCTCACCTGCACCCTGGAGCATCTAGGCCAGTGCAGGCTGGGAGACTGTGGTTAGTCACCTGCAGGCAGCTCAACTCCAGAGCTGGAAATCTGGCCACTTTCCTCTTTGTTTCACTGTGTGCCTGGGAAAGGCGGGGCCACCTGGGAACAGAGGCCTCACGGGGTAAACAGCTCCCACTGAGCCTGGCACCTGGCAGGGGGCGGGGCAGCTCCCCCAGGGACACACACCTGAGAATCAGCACAGCAGGCTCTCCCCTAAGAGGAACTGCTGGAAGGACAGGGGAAGAGCAAGTTGATTGACCAAGCAGCACTGGAAAGCTCCAGGCCTGAGAAAAAATAGTATCTAGAACTAGAGGGTCTGCCCCCTTTTTTTCCTTTTTCCATTAGGGCTCGTTTTTATATCAGACTAAAAATTTCCATTATTTTTTCTCTTTTCCCATCTTAACTACAATATTTTACCACCTCTTCATTTTTAAGTTTTTCTCTTTTTGACTTTCATATTTCTACAATTATGTGTCTTAGATATATTTTTAACTTCTGGATTCCCTTCAACATATTCAATTTAATTTTGGTAGATATACAAGATATGGGTATTTGTTTTTTGTTTTTTCTGTCTTCTTTTGTTTTATAATGGTGGAAGTTAGTGCCTCCTAATGCACGTACCAAATTCATCCAGAATCAAGTGGAACACAGTGTTGGTTCACTCTGTGAGACTATATTCTCTCTTCCTTCCCGTTCTGCCCCCCTCTTTGCCTTGTTTATGTTTTTGTGGTCAATATTGGGTCTCTATATAAATTTTGTTGGTTTACATAAATTTGGGATTGAGCATCTTCTAACATAAAAAACAAAATACACTCAGAACCAAAAGGATCACCCTCTCAGCAAATGACTGAACTTTTAAGCAGAACATCACCAAAGAATCAAGGGCCTTGAATGATACACTGGATCAAATAGATTTCAAATAGAGATATATTTACAGAACATTCCATCCTAATGCGACTGAATACACATTCTTCTCAAGTGCATATGGAACTTTCTCCAGAATAGACCATGTCCTGGGCCACAAATCAGGTCTCAACCAACACCAAAAATTGGGATTATCTCCTTCAGGCCACAATGCTTTGAAGCTAGAATTCAAGCACAAGATTTTGATTTAGGAAGAAAAACTCTACTGCTTCCAGTTCCAAATATATGAATGTCTATAGAATGTCTCCTATCTTTTGAAATCTTGTTTTTTTTTTTTTTCTTTTGAAATCTTGTAATGACTATATCTTTAGTTTGTATATGAGAGAAGTAAGTAGATAATGAGTTGAATCTGCCAGGGTAGAGAATCAAATCATTCATCAATGTCAATGAAATACACTTTTTAACACTGAAGTATGTGACTAATTGCTTCATTACCACATTTTGGTTATAGAGCTTAAGGGTGTAAGTATTAAGCTGTACATGGTAACAATAAAAGATAGACATTTCAATACTGATAACAGCATACTCTACTAGGTATGTGGCCATGTCTTAAACTATTTTTTATTGGACTTCCTTATTTAGTCTGAACATGAAAAGACCTTACAAGTCATCATTTCCATCTGAACAACAAGAAAAACCTCAAAATCTGTGACTTTTTTGGACAGAAAACAGACACTACCTAAAAACAGATAGGATATTTAAACAGAAAGTTGGAATCTCTAAGAAAGAATCAAAAGAAAAAACTAGATATTAAGACATTAGAACAGAAATGAAGAAAGTCTTTGATGAGTTCATTAGTAGACTGTACTAAGTTGAGGAAAGAATCAGTGAACTTGAAGATATTTTGGTAGAAACTACCCAAAATGAAACAAGAACAATAATAAAACATCCAAGAATTGTGGGACAATTTCAAAATGTGTAATAGAATTCCAAAAGAAGAAGAATGGAATGAAGAAGAAATATTTGAATGAAAGTATTTGAAAAATATTAAATAATGACAAAGAATTTTCTAACGTTAACAATGGACATCAAGCTCAGAGAACAGCAAATAGGAAAAACACCAAAAACTATACTTACTTTCAAAACACTACACATAGATATCATATTCAAACTGCAAAAACAAAAACAAAAGGAAAATCTTGGAAGATGCAAGAAAATGGAAAAAACTTTACCTATAGAGAAACAGGCATAATAATTACACTGGACTCTTCATCAGAAATTATGCAAGCAAGAAAAGAATGGAGTGATATATTTAAAGGTTGAAAAAATAAAATCTCAAAAGCTTAAAATTCTATACTCAGTAAAATTATCTATCAAAAGTAAAGTATCCTAAGTATATACCCAAAAGAACTGAAAATAGGTGAATACATGAATATACATGTTCATTGCAACACTATTTACAATAGCCAAATAGAGAAATAGCCCAAATTCCCGTTAGCAGTTGAAAAGATAAACTAATTGTTGTATGTGCATATGACAATATTATTCAGCCATTAAGATGGATAATGTATTGATAAATGGAGGACAAACCTCCAAAAACATGATGCTAAGTGAATGTAGCCAGACACAAAAGGTCACAACAAGGCTGGATTTCAGTCCTGGCAGGGAGGAGGACTCTTCCTTAGGTAATCACAACAGTCTTAAGTGTAATAGCTGCTCCTTTTTTTTTTTAAGATTTATTTATTTATTTATTATTTATTTATTTATTCATGATACACATATATATAGAGAGAGGCAGAGAAACAGGAGGAGGGAGAAGCAGGCCCCATGCTGGGAGCCCTATGCAAGACTTGATCCCGGGACTCCAGAATCGTGCCCTGGGCCAAAGGGAGGCGCTAAACCGTTGAGCCACCCAGGGATCCTAATAGCTGCTCCTTATATCATTTTACTTCTTACTAATAGATTTTTTATTCCAGTCCTAACTATAGTTCATAAGTCTTCATATGAATTTTTTTTTCATATTGCTATATAGATCCAGTATCTTAATTGAACCCCGGATTTCACACCATTAAATGTCATTTCTTTTCAACATAAAGGTCTCTTTGGCATATCTAGTAGCACAAGTCTCCTAACATTTTTTTTAGATTTTGTTTATCTGAAAACACCCTTATTTTGCCATTCCCACCTCTCTTTTTTTTTTGAGGGATAGTTTTGTTGGGTAGGAAACTCTTGGTTTACAAGATGGAGCTCTTTCTGGTGGAAGAATGTCTTAGTATGAGAGATTTGACATGAAAGTGATTCTTTGTTGGTGGCTTTAAAGATGAAAGAGGTCACGTGGCAAAGAATTCAGGAAGTCTTTCAAAGCAAATAAAGAGCAGCCTTTGGCTGGCATCTGGCAAGTAAACACTGACCTTACTCCTAAAAATGCAAGGAACAAAATCCTGCCAATGATCTAAATGAGCTTGGAAAGAGATTCTTCCCTAAGACCTACAGATGAGAGCGCAGCCCAGACAGCACCTTGATTTCAGCATAGACTTCTGATGTACAGAAATGGGTGTTGTTTTAACCTGGTAATTTGTTATGTAGCATAGATCACTGATACAGTAGATATTAATTCAAAAGGAATTAATTAAAAGGAAGATCAGAAAGGCAGAGGGAGGCTACCCATAAGAGGGAGTGAGCTCTGTGCACAGAGAGGGCAGAGAAGTGGGCTCTTGCACCAGAGAGCTCACGTGGAAAAGATTAATCCCTATAACGTTTGGCTTTAAAACCAGAGGACTGAATTCCATGGTTTGTATACCCAGTGGGACTTGGAACCTGGAGCTTTAAAAGCCAGCTGACTTTGCACGGGCTATCAGGGAAGGTGCTAGCTGGGTAACTACTCTTGAAGAGACAGCAGATTGCATGGAGAGGCATCATAAAAATGGCAGTTTACACAATGCCAAGGGCAAACAGGAGATAGATTTGTTCCTACTGATTTCACAGGGTGTTGGGGGACTTTGAAAATGAGGGATCTAGAAGGCACCATTTCCTCCTTTACACTACAGCATAAACACAGAGACACTTGCAGGAAGTAAGGCTGCACAGACATTGCCACCTAACCCATTAACAGTGTATCAAACAGTGTATCAAACTCATAAGGTTGACTAACTTACCCACTCCAATCCTGCTGGCTTCAGCCCTGGGCTCAGGCAATCTTGTTAAAGTTGTGCAGGCAGCCCATCCAACTGCCAGGTGCACAGCAGCCAATACACACCTTGCATATCCACCATGTCATGCCCAGCAGTGCAACCCTAGCTGCTGTTGCTTGCCACACTCAGCCACATGCTTCTAGGGGTCATCACAAGCCTGCTCAGCCTGGTACCCACAGGCACTGTCATGCACAATGCTCTGCTTTGTGTACCCAGCCACACAAAACCTCCAGCAACCACAAAGCTTCAGGGGATCTGGCATATGACTATTGGCCCAGGACAAATTTTGCCAACACCACCACCCTGCTCCCAAGTTCTCCATAGGGCATGCACTCCTAGAGCTGGCCAGCCTGTTTTCCACTAATGCTGTAGACAGCAAGTTCAGCCTACAGCAGAACATCAATGCAGATGACTGCACTGAAAGGAAAACTGACTCAGACAAAACAACAAGGCACAAGCAACACATATAAGATACTCCTAAAGGACCAGGTTCTGGTGAAGAGGGGACATTGCACTGTAGGGCACTTCAAAACCTCTTCTTCATAAAATCACTAGCTTCAAGAACAGATGAAAGAGCTGACTTTCTTAACACAGAGAAACAGACACAGAGAAGCAGACAAAATGACAATACAGAGAGATTTATCCCAAATGAAAGAATAGGATCAGGCCATAGCCAAAAATCTAATTGAACCACGTATAAGTAATATGTGTGATAGAAAGCTTAAAGCAATGATCATAAGGATACCCACTGGACTTCAGAAGAGAGTGGAAGGCATGCATGAGTCCTTTAACAGAATGATAAGGAATAACATAGCAGAGATAAACAGACATAATACATTAAATAAGAAACATGTTTAATGGAATGAACAGGGCAGCCTGGGTGGCTCAGCGGTTTAGCGCTGCCTTCAGCCCAGGGAGTGATCCTGGAGACCCCAGATGGAGTCCCACATTGGGCTCCCTGCATGGAGCCTGCTTTTCCTTCTGCCTGTGTCTCTGCCTTTCTCTCTCCCCGCCCCCCTCTCTCGTTTCTCATGAATAAATAAATAAAACCTTTTTTAAAAAAAGGAATGAACACCAGGATGGAAAAGAAGAGGAAAGAATCAGTGACTTAAAAGAATAATGGAAAGTAATCAAGGTAAAAAAAAAAAAAAAGAGAAAAGAATTGCACAAAATGAGAATAGGCTTAAGGAACTCAGTGGCTCCACTGAATTTAATAACATTCTTATTATAGGAATACCAAAAGAAGAAGAGAAATAAAGTAGGGCAGAAAATGTGTTTGAAGAAATAGTAGCTGAAAACTTCCCTAATCTGGAGAAGTAAACAGACATCCAGATTCAGGAGGCACAGAGAAACCCCAGCAGAATCAACAAAAGCAGATGGACACCAAGACATATAATAACTAAATCTGCAAATTATAATGATTAAGAAAATATTTTAAAAGAAGCCAGACAAGGGACACCTGGGTGGCTCAGTAGTTGAGCATCTGCTTTTGGCTCAGGGCATGATCCTGGGGTCCTGGGATCAAGTCCCACATCAGGGTCTCCGCATGGAGCCTGATTCTCCCTCTGCCTATGTTTCTGCCTCTCTCTGTGTGTGTCTCTCATGAATAAAGAAATAAAATCTTTAAAAATAAATAAATAAATAAAACAATGATAAGGACACCAGCTGGGCTTGAAAAAAAAACATAGAGAAAACACTAGATAATTCCTTACTATAGAGATAAAAGAACTAAAATCTAATCAGGCCAAAATTAATAATGCTATAGTGGAGAGGCAAAGCAGAATGGATGCCATAACAATGAGGAGAGGCAAATCAGAGGAATGAACCAGTGATAGAGAGGTAAAATAATGGGAAATGATGAAGCTGGAAAGAAGAGGGAAACAAAGATAAAGGATCATGAAGATAGTCTTAGGTAACTCAGCAACTTATTAAAACATAATAACATTAATATGATAGGAATCCCAGAAGATGAAGAAAAAGAAAAAAGGGAAGAAGATTATTCTGGCAAATTAGAGCTGAAAACTTTCCTGTTCTGGTGAAGAAAACAGACATCAAAATCCAAGAAGCATAGAGAACTCCCGTTAAATTAAACAAAGCTGGTCATCACTAAGACATATCATAGTCAAATTAAAAAAACAGACAAGGAAAGAGTCTTGAAAGTAACAAGGCAAAAGAAGTCCTTAACCTACAAGGGAAGACACATTGAGTTTGCAGCAGATCTACCTTTCTGCGTGGCAGGCCAGGAAAAAATGGCAGGACATATTCATGTGCTGAATGGGAAAAATATACTTTACTTTTCCCTTCATACTTTATCCAGCAAAGCTGTCATTTAAAATAGAAGGAGTGATAAAGAGCTTCCCAGACAAACAAAAATTAAAGGAGTTTGTGAACACTAACCCAGCCCTGCAAGAAATATTAAGGGAGACTTTGAGTGGGGGGGGGGAAAGACCAAAAGCAACAAAGACTAGGAAGAAACAGAGAACATCACTAGAAACTCCAACTTTACACATAACACAATGGCACCATCTTCAATAATCACTCTGAATGTAAATGGACTTAATGCTCCAATCAAAAACCTTGGATATCAGAATGGATTTAAAAAAAGACCCATCTATACACAGCCCATAAGAGACTAATTTTAGAACTAAGACAACTGCAGATGGAAAGAGAGGGAATGGAGCCTTGATGTCCATTGGAAGGTGAATGGAGAGAGAAGATGTGGTCTATATATACAATGGGATATTACTCAGCCATCAGAAACGACAAATACCCACCATTTGCTTCGACATGGCTGGAACTGGAGGGTATTATGCTGAGTGAAGTAAGTCAATTGGAGAAGGACAAACATTACATGGTTTCATTCATTTGGGGAATATAAAAAATAGTGAAAGGGAATAAAAGGGAAAGGAGAGAAAATGAGTGGGAACTATCAGTGAGGGAGACAGAACATGAGAGACTCCTAACTCTGGGAAAAGGAGGTGGGCGGGGGAACAGGGTGACTGGGTGATGGGCACTAAAGGGGTACTTGATGGGCTGAGCACTGGGTGTTATAGTATATGGTGGCAAATTGAACTCCGATAAAAAATATACAAAAAAAGGAAAGAGAGGGAATGGAGAACCATCTATCATGATAATGGATGTCCAAGAAAGCCAGAACACCATACTTATATCAGACAAACTAGATTTTAAAGCAAAGACTGTAACAAGAGATGGAGGGTGTTATAGCATAATTAAGGGTCTATCCATCAATAATATCTAACAAGTATAAAATATTTATGCCTGCAACTTGTAAGAAATTAATCAATTAATTACAATTAATCAATTAATAACAAAGAAACTCATTGATAATAATACAATAATAGCAGAGGAACACCCCACTCACAGGAATGGACAGATCATCTAAACAGAAAATTGACAATGAAACAATGGTTTTGAATGACACATTGGACCAGATGGACTTAACAGATATATTCCGAACATTTCATCCTAAAGCAAAAGAATACACAATCTTTTTGAGTGCACATGGAACATTCTCCAGAATAGATCACATATTGTGTCATAAATGAGCTCTCAATAAGTACAAAAGACCAAGATCACATCATATATTTTCAGACCACAACACTATGAAATTAGAAATCAACCACAGGAAAAAATCTGGAAAACACCACAAATACATAAAGATAAAGAACATCCTACTAAAGAATGAATAAATTAAGTACATGGAATTAAGTATATGGAAACTGATGAAAAGGAAAACAGGATAATCCAAAACCTTTGGGATGCAGAGAAGGCAATCCTAAAAGGGAAGTATATTGTGATACAGGACTAGCCCAAGAAGCAATAAAAGTCTCCAATATACAACCTAACCTTAACTTAAGGTAAAAAAGGAACAGGAAATAAAGCCTCCAGTCAACAGAAGAAGGGAAATAAGAAAGATTAGAGCAGAAATAAATGATACAGAAACAAAGAAAAAACAGTAGAACAGATCAATGAAACTAAGAGCTGGTTCATTGAAAGAATTGATAAAATTGATAAATCCCTAATCAGACTTAAGAAAAAGAAACAGATCCCAGATGAATAAAATCATGAATGAAAGAGGAGAGATCACAACCAACAACACAAAAAATACAATAATCATAAGAAAAAATTATGAAAGATCACATGCCAACCAACAGGGCAACCTAGAAAAAATGGGCAAATTCCTAGAAATCTACAAACTACCAAAACTGAAACAGAAAGAAATAGAAAATTTAAGCAGACTAGTGATGAGCAAAGAAATTGAATCAGTAATCAAAAATCTACCAAAAAGCAAAAGTCCAGGATCAGATGGCTTCCCAGGAAAATTGTACCAGACATCTAAAGTAGACTTAGCATCTATTCTTCTCAATCCATTTCAAAAAGTAAAACTGGAAGGGAAAATTCCCGCCTCCTTCTATGAGGCCAGTATTAACTTGATTTGAAAATCAGACAAATAGTTCAATAAAATGGGGAGTTACAGGCCAATATCCCTGATGAACATGAATGTAAAATTTCTTACTAAAATAAGAGTTCACTCATATGTGGAACATAAGAAATAGTGAAAGAGATTGAAGAGAAAGTAGAGGAATTGAGTGGGAAAAATTAGAGAGGGAGACAAACCATGAGAGACTCCTAACTCTGGGAAACAAACAAAGGGTTACAGAAGGGGAGGTGGGTGGGTGAATGGGGTAGCTGGGTAATAGGCACTGAGGGGGGCACTTGATGGGATGAGCACTGGGTGTTATATGTTGACAAAATGAATTAAAATTTTAAAAAGTAAAATAAAAATAAAAATAAGAGTAAATTGAACCCAAAAGTGCATTAAAATAATTATTCTAGGGCAAGGCAAGAAGGCAGAAGAGCAGGGTCCTTACCTCACCTGCCCCCCAATCACCTGGATGACAGTCACTCCATCCTGAACACCTGCCGATTCCACCTGAGATGTAAAGAGAGAAATGCTAGGGCAACAGAGAGGAGGGTCTGCGCTTCTAACCAGGTAGGAAGGGGGGAAATAAAATAAACAAGGACCCAACGGGGGAGGGGCCCCAAGGAGCCGGGCTGGGGGGGGAGGGTAGCCTGGGGACAGGAGAGCCCCACCCAGAGGGGTTGGGGGGAGGGGAGCCTGGGGACAGGAGGGCTCCACCCTGAGGGGAGGGGGAGGGGGGCTTGGGGACAAGAGAGCCCCCCACCCCGGAGACCCCGGGGAATTTACCTCCCCCGATTCCTCCCGGAGGCAAAGGGCTCAGTGGGGACTCGGGGGTCCCAGGAGGGAAGGGGGACAGGGAGGGGGACCCGGGGGTGTGGGGTGACCTCCCGTCCCCGGGGTCACTGTCAGAGGAGGGGCCCCGGGACAGCACACTCACACCACAGGGGTCTCGGTAAAGGGTGGGGGGGTGCTCCGGGAGAAGCTGGTCGGTGGCTGGTGGGGGGGGGCTCCTGGGAGAGGGCTGCATCCTGCTGCCTTCGGGTGGTGCCCTGGGAACGCTATTCCAGCAGCGCAGGCCCCGGATCCCAGGGCCCGGGGGACACAGCCCCCATCCTGCGGTTTCCTGGGAGGGTGGGGGATAGGAGGGCACAGGATGTGGGGGACCCTCCTGCAGGCGGGGGGAGAGGAAGGCACAGGATGGAGGGGACTCTCCTGCCTGTGGAGGGAGAGGGGAACACAGGACAGCGAGGACCCTCCTGCCAAGGGGCACCCCCCAGCTGTACAGGTCAGCAACCTCACCCCAAGAGCACCCAGGCCAGTGCGGACTGGGAGCTGTGGTGGTTACTGGGGTAAATGACCCCAGGGCTGGAGACCTGCCGCTGCCAGTGTGGCTGTTCCTCCTGGTGTCACCCTGTGCCCGGGAAGGTTGGGCCCAAAGGGACAGGGGCCTCACCGGGTCAACAGCTCCCACTGAGCCCAACATGGGGGGCCGGGGCGCATCTCTCCAGGTGCACACACCTGAGAGTCAGCACAGCAGCCCCTCCCGCAGAGACCTGCTGGAAGGACAGGGAAGCACGAGGTCTGGACCCAGCAGAGGTGGAAAGCTCCAGGGGAAGTCGAGGGACTTACAGTATATTGAACCAGAAGGTACCTCTCCTTTTTTGTTTTCCCCCTTTTTCCAGTACAACTGGTTTTTATATCAGACTATAAATATCCAATTTTTTCTCTTTTCTCACCTTAACTACAATATTTTATCATCAATTCATTTATAAGTTTCTTCCTTTTTGACTTTCATATTTCTACAATAACAGGTCCTAGATATATTTTCCGCTTCTAGATTCCCTTCAACATACTTAATTTGGGGGAGATATACAATTTACATTTTTTTGTTTTGTGTTTTTTGTTTTCTCTGCCTCCTTTTGCTCTACAATGGCAGAAGTTAATACCTTCTAAAACATGACCAGCAGCACCTAGAACCAAGTGGTATACTGTGCTGGTTCATTCTGTGAGGTTCCTCATTCCCATTCTGCCCACCTCTTTTATCATTTATGTTTCTGAGGTCAATGTTGGGGCCCTCTACAAGTATTGCTGGTTTATATAAATTTGGGACTGAGCATCTTCTAATATACAGAACTTAATACACTCAGAACCCAGAGGATCACCCTCTAGGACCCCTCAGGTAGACTACATTCCTCCTCCATTACAACTTCATCACCATCACCATCTTCCACCAACCTCACCTTTGTGTCTTCTCCTTTTCTTTTCTTTCTTTTATTCTCTTCCTTTTGGGGATTCTTGGACTATTCTTTTTTACTACTTTGTTTTAAAATTTGTTTTCCACTTTAGTGATCCTTTTGTTTTATTTTGTTCTGATCTTTGCTTTCAATTTCTGGTCTCTGACCTCATCCGAATCATCTATGGTGAAATTTACTTAGGTCATGGCTGATATTTTTGACGCAGCCCTCTCATACAGCCACTCTGCACTGAGAAAAATGACTAGAAAGAAGAACTCACCACAAAAGAAAGAACAAGAAACAGTACTCTCTGCCACAGAGTTACAGAATATGGATTCCAATCTGACATCATAAGTCAATTTAGAAGCACAATTATGAAGCTACTGGTGGCTCTGGAAAAAAGCATAAAGGAATCAAGAGACTTTGTGACTGCAGAATTTAGATCTTATCAGGCCGAAATTAAAAATCAATTAAATGAGATGCAATCCAAACTGGAGGTCCTAATGACGAGGGTTAATGAGATATAAGAAAGAGTGAGCGACACAGAAGACAAGTTGATGGTAAGGAAAGAAGCTGAGGAAAACAGAGAAAAACAATTAAAAGACCACGAGGAAAGGTTAGGAAATAAATGACAGCCTCAGGGGAAAAATCTACATATAATTGGGGTTCCACAGGGCACTGAGAGAGCCAGAGGGCCAGAAAGCAAATTTGAACAAATCATAGCTGAGAACTTCCCTAATTTGGGGAGGGAAACAGGCATTAAGATCCAGGAGATAGAAAGGTCCCCCCCTAAAATCAATAAAAAACCGTTCAACACCTCAAATTTAATAGTGAAACTTGCAAATTCCAAAGAAAAATTTCTTAAAGCAGCAAGAGACAAGAGATCCCTAACTTATATGGGGAGAAATATTAGAGTAACAGCAGACCTCTTCACAGAGACCTGGCAGGCCAGAAAGGGCAGCAGGATATATTCAGGGTCCTAAATGAGAAGAGCATGCAGCCAGGAATACTTTATCCAGCAAGGCTCTCATTCAGAATAGAAGGAGAGATAAAGAGCTTCCAAGATAGGCAGAAACTGAAAGAATATGTGACCACCAAACCAGCTCGGCAAGAAATATTAAGGGGGACCCTGTAAAAGAAAGAGGAAGCACAAAGAAACAACAACAAAAAAAGGGACTGAATAGGTATTACGATGACACTAAATTCATATCTTTCAATAATTAGTCTGAATGTGAATGGGCTAAATGATCCCATCAAAAGACACAGGGTTTCAGACTGGATAAAAAAACAAAACCCGTCTATCCTCTTTCTACAAGAGACTCATTTTAGACCTAAGGACACATACATCCTGAAAATTAAAAAAGGTTGGAGAACCATTTACCATTCAAATGGTCCTCAAAAGAAAGCTGGGGGAGCAATCCTCATATCAGATAAATTAGTTTATACCAAAGACTGTAGTAAGAGATGAAGAGGGACACTATATTATACTTAAAGGATCTATCCAACAAGAAGACCTAACAATCATGAATATTTATGCCCCTAATGTGGGAGCTACAAAGTATATCAATCAATTAATAACCAAAGTAAAGAGATACTTAGATAATAATACACTAATAGTAGGAGACTTCAACATGGCACTTTCTGCAAATGACAGATTTTCTAAGCACAACATCACCAAAGAATCATGGGTTTGAATAACTGGACCAAATAAACTTCACAGATATATTCAAAACATTCCATCCAAATGCAACTGAATACACATTCTTCTCAAGTGCACACGGAACTTTCTCCAGAATAGACCACATACTAGGTCACAAATCAGGTCTCAACCGATACTAAAAGATTGGCATTGTCTCCTGCATAATTTCAGACCACAATGCTTTGAAACTAGACCTCAATCACAAGAAGAAATTTGGAAGAAACTCAAACAAGTGGAGGTTAAAGAGCATCCTGCTAAAAGATGAATTGATCAAACATGAAATTAGAGAAGAATTTAAAAGATTCATGGAAACTAATGAAAATGAAAAATAAAACTATTCAAAATCTTTGGGATATAGCAACAGCAGTCTTAAGAGGGAAAAACATAGCAATATTAGCATCATTCAAAAAATTGGAAAACAAACCTCAAATACACAAGCTAACCATACACCTAAAAGAACTGGAGAAACAACAGCAAATAAAGCCTAAAGCAAACACTAGAAGAGAGATAACAAAGATTAGAGCATAACTTAATGAAATAGAGACCAGAAGAACTGTAGAACAGATCAACAAAACCAAGAGTTGGATCTTTGAGAGAATTAATAAGATAGATAAACCATTAGCCAGCCTTATTTAAAAGAAAAGAGTAAGACTCTAATTAATAAAATCACGAATGAAAAAGGAGATACCACAACCAATACCAAGGAAATACAAACAATTTTAAAAACATATCGTGAGCAGCTATACTCCAATAAATTAGACAATATAGAAGAAATGGATACATTTCTGGAAAACCACAAACTACCAAAACTGGAACAGGAAGAAACAGAAAACCTGAACAGGCCAATAACCAGGGAGGAAATTGAAGCAGTCATCAAAAACCTCCCAAGACACAAAATTTCAGGGCCAGATGGCTTCCCAGGGGAATTCTTTCAAACTTTAAAGAGGAAATAATACCTATTCTTCTAAAGCTGTTCCGAAAGATAGAAAGAGATGTAATACTTGCAAACTCGTTCTATGAGGCCACATCACCTTGATTCTAAAACCAAAGACTCCACCAAAAAGGAGAATCATAGACCAATATCTCTGATGAACAGAGATTCAAAAGTTCTCACCAAGATACTAGCCAATAGGATACAACAGTACATGAAGAAGATTATTCACCATGACCAAGTGAGTTTTATTCCCGGGATGCAAGGCTGCTTCAACACTGGTAAAGCAGTCAACGTGATAGATCATATAAACAAGAGAAAAAACAAGAACCATAGGATCCTCTCAATAGATGCAGAGAAAGCATTTGACAAAATACAGCATCCATTCCTGATCAAAACCCTTCAGAGTGTTGGGATAGAGGGAACATTCTTCATCCTCTTAAAAGCCATCCACGAAAAGCCCACAGCAAATATCATTCTCAATGGGGAAACACTGGGAGCCTTTCCCCTAAGATCAGGAAAATGACAGGGATGTCCACTCTCACCACTGCTATTCAACATAGTCCTAGAAGTCCCAGCCTCAGCAATCAGACAACAAAAAGAAATAAAAGGCATTCAAATTGGCAAAGAAGTCAAACTCTCCCTCTTCACAGATGACATGATACTGTACCTAGAAAACCCAAAAGACTCCACCCCAAGATTGCTAGAACTCACACAGCAATTCGGCAGTGTGGCAGGATACAAAATCGATGCCCAGAAGTCAGTGGTGTTTCTATACACTAGCAATGAGACTGAAGAAAGAGAAATTAAGGAGCCAATCCCATTTACAATTGCACCCAAAGCATAAGATACCTAGGAATAAACCTAACCAAAGAGGTAAAGGATCTATACCCTAAAAACTACAGAACACTGCTGGGGATTTACCCCAAAGATACAGATGCAGTGAAACGCCAGGACATCTGCACCCCGATGTTTACAGCAGCAATGTCCACAATAGCCAAACTGTGGAAGGAGCCTCGGTGTCCATCGAAAGATGAATGGATAAAGAAGATGTGGTTTATGTACACAATGGAATATTCCTCAGCCATTAGAAATGACAAATACCCACCATTTGCTTTGACGTGGATGGAGCTGGAGGGTATTATGCTCAGTGAAATAAGTCAATCGGAGAAGGACAAACATTATATGGTCTCATTCATTTGGGGAATATAAATAATAGTGAAAGGGAATAGAGGGGAAGGGAGAAGAAATGGGTAGGAAATATCAGAAAGGGAGACAGAACATGGAAGTCTCCTAACTCTGGGAAACGAACTAGGGGTGGTGGAAGGGGAGGAGGGCAGGGGGTGGGGGTGACTGTGTGGTGGGCACTGAGGGGGGCACTTGACGGGATGAGCACTTGGGTGTATGTTGGAAAATTGAACAACAATAAAAAATAAATTAATTATTTAAAAAAACACTACAGAATACTTGTGAAATAAACTGAGAAGACACTAAGAGGTGGAAAAATACCCATGGTCATGGATTAGAAGAATAAATATTGTGAAAATGTCAATGCTACCCAGGGCAATTTACGCATTCAATGCAATGCCTATCAAAATCCCATGGACATTCTTCAGAGAGTTGGAACAAGTCACTTTAAGATTTTTGTGGAACCAGAAAAGACCCCAAATAGCCAGGGGAATATTAAAAAAGAAAACCATAGCCAGGGGTACCACAATGCCAGATTTCAGGGTGTACTACAAAGCTGTGGTCATCAAGACAGCGTGGTACTGGCACAAAAACAGACACATAGATCAATGGAACAGAATAGGGAACTCAGAAGTGGACCCTCAACTCTATGGTCAACTAATATTCGACAAAGCAGGAAAGACTATCCACTGGAAAAAAGACAGTCTCTTCAATAAATGGTGCTGGGAAAATTGGACATCCACATGCAGGGGAATGAAACTAGACCATTCTCTTACACCAGACACAAAAATAAACTCAAAATGGATGAAAGATCTCAATGTGAGACAAGATTCCATCCAAACCCTAGAGGAGAACATAGGCAACACCCTTTTTGAACTTGGCCACAGCAACTTCTTCTACATCCATGAAGGCAAGGGAAACAAAAGCAAAAATGAACTATTGGGACTTCGTCAAGATAAGAAGCTTCTGCCCAGCAAAAGAAACAGTCAACAAAACTACAAGAACACCTACAGAATGGGAGAAGATATTTGCAAATGACGTATCAGATAAAGGGCTAGCTTCCAAGATCTATAAAGAATTTATTAAACACAACAGCAAAGAAACAAACAATCCATCATGAAATGGGCAAAAGACATGAAGAGAAATCTCACAGAGGAAGACACAGACATGGCCAACAAGCACATGATAAAATGCCCTGCATCACTGGCCTTCAGGGAAATACAGATCAAAACCACCATGAGATCCCACCTCACCCCAGTGAGAATGGGGGAAATTAACAAGGCAGGAAACCACAAATGTTGGAGAGGATGTGGAGAAAGGGGAACCCTCTTACACTGTTGGTGGGAATGTGAACTGGTGCAGCCTTTCTGGAAAACTGTGTGGAGGTTCCTCAAAGAGTTAAAAATAGAGCTGCCCTATGACCCAGCAATTGCACTGCTGGGGATTTGCCCCAAAGTACAGATACAGTGAAACAGCAAGACACCTGTACCACGATGTTTATAGCAGCAATGTCCACAATAGCCAAACTGTGGAAGGAGCCTCTGTGTCCATTGACAGATGAATGGATAAAGAAGATATGGTCTATGGGTACAGTGGGTATTAGCCAGTCATTAGAAACGATGAATACCCAACCCACCATTTGCTTCAACATGGATGGAACTGGAGGGGATTATGCTGAGTGAAGTACATCAATCGAAGAAGGACAAACATTATATGGTTTCACTCATACGGGGAATATAAAAAATAGTGAAAGGGATTATAGGGGAAAGGAGAGAAAATGAGTGGGAAAAATCGGAGAAGGAGACAGAATGAGGGACTGGGAAATGAGCAAGGGACTGTGGAAGGCGAGGTGGCAGGGGGGACAGGGTGATTGGATGACGGGCACTGAGGGGGGCACCTGACTGATGAGTCCTGGGTGTTATAGTATATGTTGGCAAATTGAACTATTTAAAAGAAAAAAACAAATATATATAAAAGAAAATAAAAAATAACTTGGTAAATATAAGCCCTACTATATCAATAATTATATTAAATATAAATGGTGTAAGTACATCAATTAAAAGAGATTGGCAAAATGTATTGTAAAACACAACTCCAATAAATACTGTATACAATAAACTCACTTCAAATATAAAGTTATAGGCAGACTGAAAGTAAGGTAAAAGTATGAATAAAACATTTGCCATGCAATTATTAATTACAGGAAAGCATAAGTAGATATATCAATATCAGATAAAGAAAATATGAGAAAAAATTATCAAAAATAGAAACATTATATAATGATAAAAAGATCAATCCACCAAGAACACATAGCAGTCCTAAATGTGTATGCATTTAACAACAGAGCTGGAAAGCATAAGGAGCAAAACTTGGTAAAAAATAGTCAAATCCAGAATCCATAATAACAGCTGAAGGCTTCAATATCCTACCCCTCTCTCAGTAGAAATACATTGAACAGAATGCAAATGAAAATACAATATGAACAACTAGATAGAACAGAGCAAGAATAAAAAAGAACTAAATAATACCATCAACCAACATGATCCTATCAGCATTAACAGAACAGTCCACTGAATAACAGCAGAAAACACAGTTTTTTGGGGGGTCCCCATGAAACATATATGAAAACAGACCATAGACCAGGCCATAAAACAAACTTCCAAAAATTTTTAAAATGACAATCATATATGGTTTGTTATCCTACCACAATGGTATCATACCAGAAATCAGTAATGGAAAGTTCAAAAACCTCCAAATACTTAAAAACTAAACACACTTTTAAATAACCATGGGCCAAAAGGAAAGTCTAAAGAAAATAATTAGTACATTGACATGAATAATAACAGAAATGCAGTGTTCCAGAATTTGGGGAATAATGCTAGAGCAGTACTTACAGGAAATTTAGAACCCTAAATCCATACTAGAAAAAATAAAAAGTCTCAGATCAGTAATCTGCAGTCCATCTCAGAGTCTAGGAAAATGAAAACAAAATAAGCTCAAATCAATAAGGAGGAAACAATAACAGAAGTCAATAAACTTTTAAGCAGAAAAACAACAGAAAAACATCAGTGAAACAGCTTGCTCTCCAATAAAATAATAAGATGGATATATAATGAAATATCTATCAAAATCCCAGCAAGATTTTTCATGGATATAAATAAGATTTTTCTAAAATTTATATGGAAAGGAAAAGGAAACAGAATAGTTTCTAAAACTTTGCAAAAGAAGAGTAAGAGGAATCAGTGTATCTATTTTTAAAACTTATTGTATAACTGCGGTAATGAAGACTATACAGCAGAGGGATCGACGGATAGATAAGTATCATAGAGTCAAGAAATCAGAATCGATCCATGCAGATATGCACAACTAATTTTTGACAAAGATCAAAATCAATACAGGAAGGATAACTTTTTAGTCAAACGGTGCTGGAACAATGAGAAAAATCATCAGCAAATCTTTGACATCTAGGGCAAGGCAAAGAGTTCTCAGATTTGATACCAAAAGGTATAATCCAAAATAAGAAAAATTGGCTAAATGAACTTAATGAAAACTTAAAACTTTTGCATTGTGGAATACCCTGTTAAGAAGATTAAAAGAAAAAACAAGGACAAGAGATATATTTGCAAATCACATATCTGACAAAGGATTAGTACTCAGAATATTTTTTTAAACTGTCAAAACTGAATAGTAAACAATAAACAATTTAATTAGAAAATAGGCAAGAGACATTAACTGATATTTCACCAAAGAAAATATACTTGTGGAAAACAAGCACATGAAAAAATGTTAAATATCACTGACAACTTAAAAATTCAAATTAAACCATATTTATATATCAATACACATTTATTGGAATGGCTAAAATAAAAAAATAGTGAAACACCAAATACTAGTGAGGATGTAAAGAGAAACTGGATTACTCATACACTGGTGGGCGGAGTGTAACATGGTACAACCACTCTGGCAAACAGTTTGGAAGTTTCTTAAAAAACTAAATATGCAGCTGCCATACAACCTAGTATTTGCCCTTCTGAGCACATACAACCCAAAGTAATGAAAACCTATGTTCACACAAAATCCTGTATACAAATCCTGCAGCAGCTTAATCACAGTAGTCTAAAACTGGAAACAACACAGCTCTTTTTCAGTGAGTGAATGGCTAAACAAACTTGTACATTCATATCACGGATTATTCCTCAATAATAAAAAGAAATGGAATATTGATATATACAACAATCTGGATGAATCTCCAAGGAGTTTTAATGTAGGAAAATAGCTAATACCAAAAGAATACAAAATATATCATTCCATTTATGTAATATTCGTGAAATGGCAAAATTATAGTAATGAAATAGAAATAGATTAGTGGCTCTCAGAGGTTCAGTAGGGGACGAGAGTAAGATAGGAGTGATTATGGCTATAAAAAGGCAACATGAAGGATCCTGTGGTGGGGAAATTGTTTGGTATCTTGACTGTATCAGTGCCAATGTCCCAATACGATATTGTATTTAAGGTATAATTATTATTATTATTTCTTAAAAATACATCTTAATCTTCAATTACCTCAAAATTTTTAGTATATGTGCTGCTGAAGCAAGCACATACCTCAAAATTTTTAAAAGTTTAGTTAAAACATCAAGAAGATAATTCAAATTTTTATCATTTTTACATTATCATTGTCAGAACTTTAACATTTCTAATTTTGCCTTTGATGCACTCTTATTTCTTGATTCTGCCCTCTTCTGTTCTGGAATTTCTCCGGGTGCTCATTTTTATTACTCATCTCACCAGCTCAAAATCATCCTCTCAACTGTTTCCACCAACCCCTTTCTGAAGCTCTACCCAAATAGGCCTTTCATGTCCAACACTGTCCCCACATTTAGAAATTAGGTTTCTCTCTCTCAATGTTCCTTTTTTTAAATAAATTAATTTTTTATTGGTGTTCAAATTACCATCATACAGAATAACAACCAGTGCTCATCCTGTCAAGTGCCCCCACTCAGTGCCCGTCACCCATTCACCCCCACCCCCCGCCCTCCTCCCCTTCCACCACCCCTAGTTCATTTCCCAGAGTTAGGAGTCTTTCTGTTCCATCTCCCTTTCTGATATTTCCCACACATTTCTTCTCCCTTCCCTTATATTCCCTTTCACTATTATTTATATTCCCCAAATGAATGAGAACATACACTGTTTCTCCTTCACCGATTGACTTACTTCACTCAGCATCATACCCTCCAGTTCCATCCATGTTGAAGCAAATGGTGGGTATTTGTCATTTCTAATGGCTGAGGAATATTCCATTGTATACATAAACCACATCTTCTTTATCCATTCATCTTTCGATGGACACCGAGGCTCCTTCCACAGTTTGGCTGTTGTGGACATTGCTGCTATAAACATCGGGGTGCAGGTGTCCCGGTGTTTCATTGCATCTGAATCTTTGGGGTAAATCCCCAACAGTGCAATTGCTGGGTCGTAGGGCAGGTCTATTTTTAACTCTTTGAGGAACCTCCACACAGTTTTCCAGAGTGGCTGCACCAGTTCACATTCCCACCAACAGTGTAAGAGGGTTCCCTTTTCTCCGCATCCTCTCCAACATTTGTTGTTTCCTGCCTGGTTAATTTTCCCCATTCTCACTGGTGTGAGGTGGTATCTCATTGTGGTTTTGATTTGTATTTCCCTGATGGCAAGTGATGCAGAGCATTTTCTCATGTGCATGTTGGCCATGTCTATGTCTTCCTCTGTGAGATTTCTGTTCATGTCTTTTGCCCATTTCATGATTGGATTGTTTGTTTCTTTGGTTTTGAGTTTAAGAAGTTCTTTATAGATCTTGGAAACTAGCCCTTCATCTGATATGTCATTTGCAAATATCTTCTCCCATCCTGACGGTTGTCTTTTAGTTTTGTTGACTGTATCCTTTGCTGTGCAGAAGCTTCTTATCTTGATGAAGTCCCAATAGTTGATTTTTACTTTTGTTTCTTTTGCCTTCGTGGATGTATCTTGCAAGAAGTTACTGTGGCCGAGTTCAAAAAGGGTGTTGCCTGTGTTCTCCTCTAGGATTTTGATGGAATCTTGTCTCACATTGAGATCTTTCATCCATTTTGAGTTTATCTTTGTGTCTGGTGCAAGAGAGTGGTCTAGTTTCATTCTTCTGCATGTGGATGTCCAATTTTCCCAGCACCATTTATTGAAGGGACTGTCTTTCTTCCAATGGATAGTCTCTCCTCCTTTATAGAATAATAGTTGACCATAAAGTTCAGGGTCCACTTCTGGGTTCTCTATTCTGTTCCATTGATCTATGTGTCTGTTTTTGTGCCAGTACCACACTGTCTTGATGACCACAGCTTTGTAGTCCAACCTGAAACCTGGCATTGTGATGCCCCCAGATATGGTTTTCTTTTTTAATATTCCCCTGGCTATTCGGGGTCTTTTCTGAATCCACACAAATCTTAAAATAATTTGTTCTAACTCTCTGAAGAAAGTCCATGGTAGTTTGATAGGGATTGCATTAAACGTGTGAACTGCCCTTGGTAACATTGACATTTAACAATATTAATGCTGCCAATCCATGAGCATGGAATATTTTTCCATCTCTTTGTGTCTTCCTCAATTTCTTTCAGAATTGTTCTATAGTTTTTAGGGTATAGATCCTTTACCTCTTTGGTTAGGTTTATTCCCAGGTATCTTATGCTTTTGGGTGCAATTGTAAATGGGATTGACTCCTTAATTTCTCTTTCTTCAGTCTCATTGTTAGTGTATAGAAATGCCATTGATTTCTGGGCATTGATTTTGTATCCTGCCACGCTACCAAATTGCTGTATGAGTTCTAGAAATCTTGGGGTGGAGGCTTTTGGGTTTTCTATGTAGAGTATCATGTCATCAGCGAAGAGGGAGAGTTTGACTTCTTTGCCAATTTGAATGCCTTTAATGTCTTTTAGTTGTCTGATTGCTGAGGCTAGGACTTCCAGTACTCTGTTGAATAGCAGTGGTGAGAGTGGACATCCCTGTCTTGTTCCTGATCTTAGGGGAAAGGCTCCCAGTGCTTCCCCATCAAGAATGATATTTGCTGTGGGCTTTTCGTAGATGGCTTTTAAGATGTAGAGAAATGGGATCCCTGGGTGGCGCAGTGGTTTGGCGCCTGCCTTTGGCCCAGGGCGCGATCCTAGAGACCCAGGATCGAATCCCACGTCGGGCTTCCGGTGCATGGAACCTGCTTCTCCCTCTGCCTGTGTCTCTGCCCCCCTCTCTCTCTGTGTGTGTGACTATCGTAGATAAATAAAAAGATTTAAAAAAAAAAGATGTCGAGAAATGTTCCCTCTATCCCTACACTCTGAAGATTTTTGATCAGGAATGGATGCTGTATTTTGTCAAATGCTTTCTCTGCATCTAATGAGAGGATCATATGGTTCTTGGTTTTTCTCTTGCTGATATGATGAATCACATTGATGGTTTTACGAGTGTTGAACCAGCCTTGTGTCCCGGGGATAAATCCTACTTGGTCATGGTGAATAATATTCTTAATGTACTATAGGATCCTATTGGCTAGTATCTTGTTGAGAATTTTTGCATCCATGTTCATCAGGGATATTGGTCTGTAATTCTCCTTTTTGGTGGGGTCTTCGGTTTTGGAATTAAGGTGATGCTGGCCTCATAGAACGAATTTGGAAGTACTCCATCTCTTTCTATCTTTCCAAACAGCTTTAGTAGAATAGGTATGATTTCTTCTTTAAGTTTGATAGGATTCCCCTGGGAAGCCATCTGGCCCTGGACTCTTGTGTCTTGGGAGGTTTTTGATGACTGCTTCAATTTCCTCCCTGGTTATTGGCCTGTTCAGGTTTTCTATTTCTTCCTGCTCCAGTTTTGGTAGTTTGTGGCTTTCCAGGAATGCATCCATGTCTTCTCGATTGCCTAATTTATTGGCGTACAGCTGTTCATAATATGTTTTTAGAATCGTTTGTATTTCCTTGGTGTTGGTAGTGATCTCTGTTTCTCATTCATGATTTTATTAATTTGAGTCTTCTCTCTCTTCTTTTTAATAAGGTTGGCTAATGTTTCATCTATCTTATTAATTCTTTCAAAGAACCAACTCCTGGTTCTGTTGATCTGTTCCACAGTTCTTCTGGTCTCGATTTCATTGAGTTCTGCTCCAATTTTAATTAACTCTCTTCTTCTCCTGGGTGTAGGATCTATCTGCTGTTTTTTCTCTAGCTCCTTTATGTGTAAGGTTAGCTTTTGTATTTGAGTTCTTTCCAGTTTTTGAATGGATGCTTGTATTGTGATGTATTTCCCCCTCAGGACTGCTTTTGCTGCATCCCAAAGATTTTGAACGGTTTTATATTCATTCTCACTAGTTTCCATGAATCTTTTTCATTCTTCCTTAATATCCTAGTTGACCCTTTCATCTTTCAGCAGGATGGTCCTTAACCTCCACGTGTTTGAGGTCCTTCCAAACTTCTTGTGATTTAGTTCTAATTTCAAGGCATTATGGTCTGAGAATATGCAGGGGATGATCCCAATCTTTTGGTATCGTTTCAGACCCGATTTGTGACCCAGTATGTGGTCTATTCTGGAGAAAGCTCCATGTGCACTTGAGAAGAATGTGTATTCAGTTGAGTTTGGATGTAAAGTTTGCAGATATCTGTGAAATCCATCTGGTCCAGTGTATCTTTTAAAGCTCTCGTTTCTTTGGAGATGTTGTGCTTAGAAGACCTATCGAGGGTAGAAAGAGCTACATTGAAGTCACCAAATATAAGTGTATTATTATCTAAGTATTTCTTCACTTTGGTTATTAATTGGTTTAAATATTTGGCAGCTCCCACATTCGGGGCATATATATTGAGGATTGTTAAGTCCTCTTGTTGGATAGATCCTTTAAGTATGAGATAGTGTCCCTCTTTTCTCTCACTACAGTCTTCAGGGTAAATTTTAGTTTGTCTGATATAAGGATGGCAACCCCTGCTTTCTTTTGAGGACCATTTGAATGGTAAATGGTTCTCCAACCTTTTATTTTCAGGCTGTAGGTATCCTTCTGTCTAAAATGAGTCTCTTGTAGACAGCAAATAGATGGGTCCTGCTTTTTTATCCAGTCTGACACCCTGCACCTTTTGATGGCGTCATTAAGCCCATTCCCGTTCAGAGTTACTATTGACAGACATGAGTTTAGTGTCACCATGACATCTATTCAGTCCTTGTTTTTCTGGATTGTTCCACTGAACTTCTTAAAGGGGAATTTTAAGAGTCCCCCTTAAAATTTCTTCAGAGCTGGTTTGGAGGTCACATATTCTTTCAGTTCCTGCCTGTCTTGGAAGCTCTTTATCTCTCCTTCCATTTTGAATGAGAGCCTTGCTGGATAAAGTATTCTTGGTTGCATGTTCTTCTCATTTAGGACCCTGAATATATCCTACTAGCCCTTTCTGGCCTGCCAGGTCTCTGTGGAGAGGTCTGCTGTTACCCTAATACTCCTCCCCATAAGTCAGGGATTTCTTGTCTCTTGCTGCTTTAAGGATCTTCTGTTTATCTTTGGAATTTGCAAGCTTAACTTTTAAATGTTGAGGTGTTGATCGGTTTTTATTGATTTTAGGGGGGGATCTTTCTATTTCCTGGATCTGAATGCCTGTTTCCCTTCCCAGATTAGGGAAGTTTTCAGCTATGATTTGTTCAAATACATATTCTGGCCCTCTGGCCCTTTTGGCGCCCTCGGGAATCCCAATGAAATGTAGGTTTTTCTTCCTCAGGCTGTCGTTTATTTCCCTTAATCTGTCTTCATGGTCTTTTAATTGTTTGTCTCTTTTTTCCTCAGTTTCCCTCTTTGCCATCAACTTGTCTTCTATGTCACTCACTCGTTCTTCCACCTCGTTAACCCTCGTCGTTAGGACTTCTAGTTTGGATTGCATCTCATTCAATTGATTTTTAATTTCTGCCTGATTGGATCTAAATTCTGCAATCATGAAGTCTCTTGAGTCCTTTATGGTTTTTTCTAGAGCCACCAGTAGCTGTATAATAGTGCTTCTGAATTGGCTTTCTGACATTGAATTGTAATCCAGATTTTGTAACTCTGTGGGAGAGAGGGCTGTTTCTTTCTTTTGAGGTGACGTTTTCCTTGTAGTCATTTTGCTCAGTGCAGAGTGGCCAAAAACAAGTTGTATTGAGAAAAGGAGAAAAAGAGAGGAGAGAAAGAAGGAAAGAAAAGAGAAAAAGAAAAAAGAAAAAAGAAAAAAGGAAGAGAAAAAGAAAAAAAGAGAAGAAAAAGAAAAAGAAAAAGAAAGAAAGGGAAAAAAAGGGTGGGGGAAGCAATCAGAAATCAAAAAGAAAAAACAAACAAACAATCAAAAAACCACGGGGGAGTATCTTCTGATTCTGTTTACTTTAAGTCCCTTGACTTCCCCTGGAACTGGTCCGTCTCGCTGGTCTTCTGGGGGAGGGGCCTGCTGTGCTGATTCTCAGGTGTTAGCACTTGGGGGAGCTGCTCTGCCGCCTGCCTGGTGCAGGGCTCAGTGGGGGGTGTTCACCCCGTGAGGCCCCAGGAGGAACAACCCCAGTGGTGAGGCCAGCTCTGCAGCCCTGGAGTCAGCCCCCGCAGTAACTCCGGAGCTCTCCGTCTGCAGGGCCTGGAGGCTCCGGGGCGGGGCCGCTGATCTGCTCAGTTCCAGGCAGGAGCGTCCTCGCTGTCCTGGGCCCTCCCGGCCTCTGCCTGTCCCGGGGGAGGCCGGATCCTGGGTTGTGTCCCGGCGCCCTGTGCTCCGGCGCCTGCGCTGTTGGACCCGCGCTCCCCCCCCGCAGCCCCCTCCGCGGAGCCGCCGCCGAGCCCCTCCGAGCTGCTCCGGGTCCCGCCGAGCGCTGCAGCCCTTAGGGAGCTCGGCGCATCTCCCCGGGGCGCAGTTCCTCCGCTACTGTCCCAGGGAGCCTGAGGGCATCCCCGCCTTTCTGGGGATCCTGCTCCAATTCCCCGGGAGGCCTTTCCGCGGGGAAGGTTGGTGCAGCTCCTGCTCCTCCGGGACGGGGCTCTCCTGTCCTGGGGACACTCGCCCCGGCCTCAGCCCGGCTCCTCGCGGGGCCCCTCCCCCTTGGAGGCCTTTTGTTTCTTTCTTTCTTTTTCCCCGTCTTCCTACCTTGATAGAAGCGCGAACTCGTCTCACTGTAGCATTCCAGCTGTTCTCTCTTTAAATCTCAGGCCAAATTCGTAGATTTTCAGGATGATTTGAAGGTTATCTAGGTAATTTGGTGGGGACAGCTGATTTGGGGACCCTACTCTTCCGCCGTCTTGCCCCTTCTCTCAATGTTCCTAGTGACTCACCCTTCATCTTACTCCTCCAGTAGTAGAAAAGAAGGTTGTTCACCTCACTAACATGAGCAGTAGTCTACCTTGCATCCTGGTCTTATTTGCTAAAAGACCAGTTTGTTAGCAGAAATCGAGGTCATGAGAAGGAATTGAGGCAGAAAAACAGAGAAATGAAGCATATTCAAATCATATGAAGCAACTCATTTAAGGCAGATCTTCCTCATTATCACATACATCATCTTTTTTAAAAAAGATGTTTGATCCTAGTAAAATAGGATCCATTTTTTTTGGACAATATACCTCAAATCAGAGTGAACCTGTCGGTGCACAAGCAAGAATTAAGAGTTACTTATAAAACAAACAAACAAACAAACAAACAAACAAACAAAAAGTGTTACTTATAAAATAGTTTATCATTTGGCTTTAAGATAATTTCTACAGATATAAACTAATCTCTATATATAATAGATATACAGATATAATTTTTCTTCCATAAGATCTGTTTTAGATGATCTTAATAAATAAAGGTGGTGATTACATTTTAAATACCCTTGCAAAGTTTCTATGGTACATTTTATTTTTTAAAAAGATTTTATTTTTATTTGAGAAAGAGAGCTAGCAAGGGAGAGCACCAGCGGGAGGAGAAGGAGAAGCAGGCTACCTGCTGAGCAGGGAGTCCAATGTGGGCCTTGATCCTAGGACCCTGGGGTCATGACCTGAGCTGAAGGCAGATACCCAATCAATTGAGGCCCTCAGGCACCCCTATGATATATTTTATTTAAAGCTTAAGAATGTAGACATTCCCTGGTGGTTTTGCAACATATTCCCCAGGGATAAGGAGTGACTACTTAAATAATACTGCAAAATGAAATGTATCAAATCAACATATTGTACTAAACTTCCAATGTTATATGTCAATTATATCTCAATAAAAAATAGTCAATTGCATTGTAATAGCACTGTTTGGTGACAGGTAGTACTCACTCTTGATGATCACAGCATAACGTCGAGCTACAAACGACTATTTTGTACATCTGGAACTGATGTAACATTGTATATCAACTGTACTTCAATACAAAAAAAGAACTCAAGAAATAATAATAAATCTTATGAGACTAGAGCTCATCAATTATTACCTCATTTGCTGTTCATGTTTCTGAATATTCTCATTCTTTCTTTGGGATTCTTTGCTTTTCCTCACAATTGTTCACATTAATGAACCATATCTGGTTCATTAAGACAAATGAGACCACAGAAGGACTAAAATCAACTGATTTGTCTATTGGTACCACTACAAGAGATAACACAAGGTTTAATTTGGCTAAAGAACAAAAGAAAAAGTGTTCCAAAAGTGAGAGGCTGAAGTGTTTCCCAGTAAACATCTCATGCTGTGGAAACTTCTAAATAGAGCACTATATACACATATTGAGCAAGGGTTGAAATCACCCTCTAGTTCTAGCAATCAGTCGAGGGCACCATGCTTATCTCCCTGGGACGGTCACTTCCTGCACATATCAACCTATGCCTCGGCTGGGAATTGATTTCTTTCCCACACATAATCCCAGTTGGGATTATGGAAAATTACAATGAGTTCCGCTCCCACATAAGATTCAGTGACTGGCTGAAATGAGGAGAAAAGTAGAGCACAGGTACAGCTGCCTCCCTCACATTTGTTCCTTGTCTGCCTCTTACCTTTACTTTTACCTATTATTGATTTGATTTTATTGTAAAAAAAAATTCTCCATATATTTTTAAGTTTTAGAACATTTTAAAAATATCAAAAGAAAGTTGTAGCAACAGGCATAAACTCAAATATCATATATACAAATACCTACCTATTCTGGTTGGAACATCCTGAAATAAATTCCCATGGTAAGTAAATTTACCTTCCTCACCAAATTTTAGCCTGTGTGCCCAGCCAGAAATCCTAGACTCCAGGAGGCAGCAGAGCACAGTGAAAAAGCTCTGGACTGGAAGTTGGAGGAAGTGGGCACTCGGCCGGATTTCTGCACAGGTTTTACACATAATGTTAAGCAAATTATTTTGTCTTGCTACACCTAGGTGGCCTGTCAGTAAAAGGAGGGTGGGACTCAATGATGACTACATTCCCTTCTTACACCAAAAACTTTTGATTCTAGAAAGAAAATGAAAACTTGAATTAACTCAGAGGAGTTTCAATCACAAAGTTCACAAATCAGCAATTGTATCAAATACTTAACGCTATAGAATGTCACCAAATTGGTAGGTGTTGTACAAACTATGAAAACCATAACATATCTAAGCTCCTCCTCTTTCACCAGTGGGAGAGACACATATTCTGATAACAATGAAATGCCAAATGAAAAACTCTTCTGTTTATTTGCCTTTCCTTATACTTAGAAAGTTGCTGTTTTTCCTTTCTTCTTAGTGTCACTCTAACTCACTGCTCTTTGCACACACCGCTATGGAAAGTTGAACTTTATCAAATTAAAGGAAAACAGCCCGTGGAAGGAAGGATAAAGGAAAATGAAGATTAAATCATATGCATCTCAATACTCACAAAAGGAACTTATAATTGAATTGAAAACTTCAATTGTAGTTTTCAGATGTTCATGCTGGGAAAGGGAAGTTGAAATTAGCATAAAATAGCATTATATGGGGCATCTAGGTGACTCAGTTTAAACATCTAACTTCAGCTCAGGTCATGATCTCAGGGTCCTGGGATTGAGCCCCACATCAGGCTCCCTGTTTAGCAGGGACTCTGTCCCTCTCCCTCTGGCCCTCCTCCCACTTGTGCACTCTCTCTCTCTCTCAAATAAATAAATAAAATATATATTTTTAAAAAATATCATTTTATAGTTATCATATAGTTATATAGCATTATATAGCATTTATATATCATCCTGGATTTCACTCACAGTGTCAGCTGAGGCTGTGGTCCTGTCAAGGTTCAGCTGGAGGAGGACCTAGTTTCAAGCTGACTCACATCACTGCTGGCAGGTTGTTGGCTGAAGTCCTCAGTTATTTGACATCTGAGACTCTTCCCACAGGCACTCACAACATGGCAGCTGCCTTATTTCAGGTCAAGTGAGTAAGAGAGAGGGTGAGACCCCAAGATGGAAACTACCAGGTCTTTGTAACCTAACCTCAGAAGGGATATTCTATAAGTCTTACCATATTCCATTTATCAGAAGTGAGTCATTGTGTCCCACCCACACTCAAGAGGAGAGGGTTACACAGAGTGTGATGCCCCCAGACTGAGATCACCGGGAGCCACAACAGGGTAAAGTAACATGGTTAGTTAGCAGTCACTGTGTTTTAGAACATACAGCCTGTAGGCACCCATTGTCCCAGAATGGGAGTGTAATAGGGCCATGTGCAGGTGAGAAAGCTTTCTTTTTCTCTCTCTCCCTCTCCTTGTTTCCCTCCCTCCCTCCTTCCTCCCTGCCTTTTTACTGGCAAGGAGATTTGCATTAAGCCACATCTTATTAAAAAGAAATTCAGAAAAAGGAGAGATAACTGCAGTCTGGATGAATGTAATAGAGGAGGATGTCCAAGACTGTGGACATTGGTCAAATTGAGGGGAAGAATGGTGTTGGTGAGCGTGCATAGTACAAATAAATATGAAGAGTTGGAAATGGACCAGGTTTATCTGAAGGACTGGAGTTCTCTGAGTGGAAGACTCTTGATGCGAAAGAGGGGCCAAGTTGAACAGTGTCTTTTGTGCCATGGAAGCACTTTTGATTCAAACTGGAGTACAAGAGAAGCATGAACACTAACATAGGCCTCTGAAAATAGACATATTCTTGGTTCTGCCACTAACTAGCCAGGTGATTTGGAACAAGTTATTTCGCTTAAATGAAACTAGAGATCTGATCTAATAAATTAAGTCAAGAAATACTTGGAGCTCATGCCACCTCTACTCAGTACTTTCAATCTCAGGAAAGGCACAGCTACATGGTTCCCCTACTTTTTCCATACAAGACATCACAATCCTGTACAAGGCATTACAACCCTTTCCACCACACGCCATATACCAGCAACCAACCAACTAGAGCCAACACGGAAAATAAAATCCATTTGGCAGCCCTGACAACCTTCTTGGTCTAAAATTACTTTGCTATGTAGATAGAAATGAGGCTGTGAGAAAACTACTGAAAGTGGTTCATGCTAAAGGCAATTCCTCACCCAATGGAGTCCTGAAAAACAGATATACCCTCAGCAAAGCCAGCCACACTGCTTGTGGAAAGAGTTGGGGTGGTTTGGAGCATTGAGCATCAACCTTCACAAGGCTGTCTAGTGTTTGCAACTCTGTGCCATGGCAGATACAAAGGTAAGAGAACTCAAGAAGTGATGTCCTCCTGATTTAGGTTGTATGCATGTGCTAGACCTCATCTCTCCTGGCCACATGCCTCCCAAGCACAGTGTGTCTGACATGGAAAGTTGTGCCTCAAGACCCCTGCTTGTAGGTGTGTTATGAGCTGAGTTGCTTTCTCCCCTATAATCTGTCTTAAAGCAAAGTCAGCCTGGTGATGAGGAAGCCTGTTGTGTCTTTTAAGTTAGTTGATCCAAATTCCAGAGCACTACCACTAGTAATGGAACAGGCATTTCAGATGTAAAAACAAAAACAAACAAACAAAAAATTCTGAAGGAAGAACTGATAAACTCAGTCACTGATTGCATAGAAGATGAAGCTTATGAAAAGTTAAATAAACACTATGATTATTGGAAGAATGGTCCTGCCATCAATAAGGATATTGCCATCAGGTACAGCATTCTATTAACTTCAGCTTAGGATATATTCACTATGAAATGCCATCCCATCGAAATTGATCTCAGAAATGAGTGGGAGCTGAAGACACATAGTAGCAAATTATCCAGAGAAAGGTAATAATTGAGGCATTGAGCCAGGAAAAAAGATGAACTAAACAGTAAAAATGAAACTTTGGGGAATATTAGCTGAGAAGGACAGGAAGAAGGAAAGGAAAAGCAAAAGGGTAGAGAAAACAGTGTAACAAGCTTTATTTTTTAATTCTTTTCCTTGATCTCAATAAATACTAGAGCTGCATTGTGGTCCAATATGAACATAAGCAGAATAATATTTCTTAATATTTTTGGGTCACAGGCAGATTCCCCAAATAATTTGGTGAAAACTATGGACCTTGTCTCAGGAAAACACATATCACACATATGTACAGTACTTCATAAACAATTTCCCATAGTTCATGACATCCTCAAAAGTCATCTGAGACCATTACAGAAATCACAGGAAACCAGTACGAAATTTCTATCCTGGAGGATTCATTGGTCACATTTTCCCCAGTCCTTTTGGCCACCCATTTCCATAGATCTACAATGCTCTCTGCTCTCCTTTCCACCCTTGAAAGCCCTTTCTATCCTCAACCCTTCTGCAAGCCTTTCTAACAACCCCACCCTGAACTGCTCTGCCCCTCCTCAGAATCCTTTATCTGCACAATGCATATAGCTCTAGGACGATCATAAAATACTCCCTGATTTTCTTGTCCAAGACTTAATATCCTATGCAGACCACAAGCTTTGCACAGAATATGTTCTCAGTTTTATAATCCATCAATATCATTTGACTTAGTCCCCTAGTTATAACTCATAGATGTTGAACTTTTTATATCTTTTTCCAAACAGTAACCTCTCTTAAACTAGCTTGCTTTCTGTAAGGTCATCCTTTTTTAACCAATTTTCACATATATTGTAGAACATGGTCCTAAGTTTTTATTACTCTGGGAAAACGTTCTTGGGACTTGTCACAAAAAAACAGCATTTGAGAGAAAAATTGGGGAAAAAAAAGGTTAAAGAATCACATCTCTTTTAACACAACAGAGACAAATGTTGCCTTTAACTGAAACACATCCTGTTTTTCTTATATTCTTCCTTTCTGTATACTGATATTATATACCATATACTGATGTAAAAACTGAGGCACATGGATGCTTCCTCTTAGTCCCATAACATATCTCAGGAGCCCAAACTGATTTAAAAGTGGGTAGTTTGGGCCTTTCAGAGTTTTTGTATCCTATAATGCTGCTAATTAAAAACAATACAAAATGTGAAATGCTGAGACGTGGATAACAACACCTTAAGGAAAGGAGAGATTTCGGGTTATTGCTATTTCACTCCCACAAGACTCATTCTGTTTGGGGACCAGGAGATTTATCACTTACATTTGTTAGGAGCCACCATCTCCTACATATGTAAGATTGAGGGTAAAGAAAAGGTAAAAATAAAACCTACTACCTCTAGAAAGTTTAGTGAGCTTTAGCACAATGCTCAACACTATGCAAGAGGTCACATAAAGAGGGAGATTGATTACTGACCTGGAATAAGACAAGTCTGAATTTGAATCTCATTTCTATGACTTGCTAGCTGTGTGACTTTGAGGAACTTACTTGGCATGCTAAAGCCTCAGTTTTTCTTATCTGTAAAACAAAGCTATTAATAATAACTACCTCACACAGGTTTTATGAAATGAATTCAAATGAAATTTCAAATGAAATGAAGCACACAAAGCACTTAGCTTAATGCCAAGAACACAATATTACGAGATAATTATTTAGGCACATTATCTCATGCAACCCTCACATGCAGCAGTGTAGGGAAATTGAACTCTTGTACAAGAACGTCACCTCACTACATGGCTCAAGAGATTCAGGTAGTGTAATAAAGAGCCTGAAATGGGTTCCAGCTAAGGATATAAGTACACAGACAAATGGGATGCCTCGTGTTTCTACTGAGCAGCAAATCACCAAAGCCCAATGTGGTCTCCAACATCAGGGTAGATGATAAGTTTCATAGAATGATACAAACAATGGCTCTGGAAGTTTGGATGGCGAAAAATACTTAGGTAAGGAGATCAACTGTCATAAAACCTCAGCCTGGCCCTACTCTGAGGAATATGGTAGCCGAGGGCAACTGAGGCAACTAGGTGCTTTAGGGAGAAAAACATAGAGGTAGCCTCCAAGCTGACCTCAGGCAGCATCTGAGGAATGATAATAACTAATTAGAATTCTGGTTTAAGCCAGAGGGGTTTAGAGAATCAAGGTGTGAGGATTTCGGAGGGTTGAATTTTAGCCAGAACTTACAATATGTGTTACCATCAAAGAAGAGTTGTTTATACTCATTAACTAAAGGTAGAAAGTAAAAAAAATAAAAAAATAAAGGTAGAAAGTGAATTTTGCCTAATCTACAGATAAAGGAGAGAAAAAAAAAACATGAAAAAAATGTCAGACTTATGTGGGTAGTAAATCCAGCAGAGGAGACTACAAAGATACTGTCTGCCTATCGCATGCCCACCTATCTCTGGTATGTATGTAGGTTCATTTTCCACTATGTAGTAAAATTGACCAGGTGCTATGAATTGCGGGCCAAGTATGTGATGACAAGATGGGTCCCCATAAGGGAGCAGTGGCTAGAAGTGGGATACACTTAAGGAGGCATGGAGGACATCCCCCTTGACTCCTTCAGTGGTGGCCGTGAGCAGGACTAGCAACGAAGGTGGATGATCCACTCATTGAGCTATTTTTGCCTTCAGAACAACTAACACGTAGAGTCACAATTTGCAAAGAATGCCACAGGCATGATTATATTATTTTTCTTCTGGTCACTGCCAACCTGCCATTTGTGACCTGAAATGTAGCCTCATTACAATCAAGGTCTCAGGTCCAGAGTCATGATGCCTGCTCTGGCCCCAGAGTCTGGGCAACGTGGAGCGGGGAGGTGGTGGGAAGAAAGAAGGGTCTGGCGAGAAAGAGATCAGCTTCCACGTCCTGTGTGGATGATCCCCAATGAGGAATGTGACTGATGAAAATAAAGCCAGATGTTTGAGTTACCAGAAGCTCCCTACAACAGCCAAGACCCATAAGGCCAAGGACTGACTTAGACAGATGCACCCCTACGAGGACAGTGTTTTATTGCAGCAAATGAAATATAACAGTTGGCTGAAGTTTCTACAGAGCAGTGAGGCGCATTATAAGCTACCTCCACTGTGGCCTCAAACTCTTGCCCCAGGCCCGATCTTGCCCCTTATGCTGCCCCTGACTCCTGTTTGTCAACCAAAGCCTACCACTTTGCCCTCAGGACCTCTGCAGGTGGAGATGGCAGACAGTCCTGCTACAGTGCTCACCTGGAAGCCAGCCCCAACCTCATCCTTGTCAGCAAACCCCCTTTTTCCAATCATGATGCACCTATGCCCTGCTGATGCCAGCCTCACCCCAGCTTAACATCCTAGTACATATCTTCTGCCCCGATTGACACAGGCTCATTGTCTCCAAGGCTAAGACATGATACACCAAAACCCCGAGGCGATTACATTGCCAGGTAAGAGAAGAGCATGCTGCCATATGCTGTGGTGCATCTGAAGGCTGATTAAAATTGTTGTCACTAAAGAGAGGTTGTCAGAGAAGAGCTTGAACCCTAGGAAAGGTCACGAGGAAGCCCAGTGTGGCAGTCAGTGCCCTCCTGTCTGGCCACTTGACAAAAGAGCCACACAGTCAGCCTCAGACTGAAGGGGGCTACAAATGTGGGTCCCACTTTTCACTAAATGATCATCAATTACGATGCCTCCAGCTTTGCTTTTCTTTTTCAAGACCGCATGGGCTACTCAGGCCTCTTGTGGTTCATACAAGTTGCAGAATTGTTTGTTCTAGTTCTGTGAAAACTGCTGTTGGTATTTTGATAGGGATTGCATTAAATGTGTAGATCGCTTTGGGTAGTAGAGACATATTTTTTTTTTAACAGGAAATCTTTCATTTATTTAGTTCTTGGTTTTTTTGTTTTGTTTTGTTTTGTTTTGTTTTGTTTTGTTTTTGTTTTTGTTTTTGTTTTTTTAGCTTTAAGCAACAGAAATTTATTCTCTCACAATTCTGGAGACCAGAAGTCTGAAATCAAGGTGTTGACAGGGTTGCATTCCCTCCGGTAGTAGAGACATTTTAACAACATTTGTTCTTCCAATCAATGAGCACAAAATGTCTTTCCATTTCTTTGTATCATCTTCAGTTTCTTCCTTATTTTATAGTTTTCAGAATACAGTTCTTTCACCTCTTTAGTTAGGTTTATTCCTAGCTATCTTATTGTTTTTGGTGGGACAGTAATTCCTTAATTTCTCTTTCTGCTCCTTCATTATTAGTATATAGAAATGCAACACATTTTTGTGCATTGACTTTGTATCTTGCAACTTTACTGAATTTGTTTATCAGTTCTAGCAATATTTGGAGTTTTCTATATAGGGCATCATGTCATCCGCAAAGAGTAAAAGTTTTACTTAATGATTTAATGATTTAAATGCCTTTTATTTCTTTTTGTTGTCTGATTGCTGAGGCTAAGATGTCCACTACTATGTTGAATAACAGTGGTAAGAGTGGACATTCTTGCCTTGCTCCTGATGTTAGGGAAAAGCTCTCAGTTTTTCTGAATTAACGATAATGTTAGCTGTGGATTTTTAATATATGACCTTTATTATGTTGATGTATCTTCCCTCTAAACTCACTTTATTGAGAGCTTTCATCATGAATGGATGTTATACTTTGTCAAATGATTTTTTTGCATCTATTGAAATGATAATATGGCTCTTACCCTTTTTCTTATTGATGTGATGTATCACAACTGATTTGTAGATATTGCACTACCCTTGAAGCCCAGGAATAAATCCTACTTGATCATAGTGAATGTTTTTAATGTATTGCTGGATTTAGTTTGCTAGTATTTTGTTGAGGATTTTTACATCTATATTTATCTGAGATATTGGCCTATAGTTCTCTTTTTCAATATATTTATGTGGTTTTAGTATCAGAGTAATGCTGGCCTCATAGAATGAACTTGGAAGTTTTCCTTCCTCTTCTGTTTTTTGGAATAGTTTGAGAAGAATAAGAGTTAACTCTTCTTAAATGTTTGGTAACATTTACCTGTGAAGCCATCTGTCCCAGACTTTTGTTTATTGGGAATTTTTTGGTTTCTGATTCAATTTTTTTGCTGATTATGAGTCTATTCAGATTTTCTATTTCTTCCTGTTTTAGTTTCGGTAGTTTATACTTTTCTGGGAACTTACCTGTTTTTTCTAGGTTGTCCAATTTTTTGGCATATAGTTTTTCATAATATTCTCTTATAATTGTTTATAATTCTGTGGGATTGATTGTCATTTCTCCTCTCTCACTTGTGATTTTGCTTGAATCCTTTCTCTTTTCTTTTTGATAAGTGTGGCTCAAGGTTTATCAATTTTATTGACTTTCTCAAAGAATCAGCTCCTGCTTTCCTAGATCTGTTCTATTACTTCTTCAGTTTCTATATCATTTACTTCTATTCTGATCTTTATTATTTCCTTCCTTTTGCTGGTTTTAGGCTTTGCTTTTTCTTCTTTTTTTAGTTTCTTTAGGTGTAAGTTTAGGTTGTTTGTTTGAGGTTTTTCTTGCTTCTTGAGGAAGGCCTGTATTGATATACACTTTGTTCTTGCCACTACTTTTGTTGCATCCCAAAGGTTTTGGGTGTTGTGTTTTCATTTTCATTTTTTCATTGTTTCATTGCATGTTATTTAATCACCATTTATTTGTGGCCTTTCCAGATTATTTCATGTGGTTGATTTCTAGTTTGATAGAGTTGTGATCAGAAGAGATGCATGGTATGATTGCAATCTTTTATTAATTTTTTAAGGCTTGTTTTGTGGACCAATATGTGATCTGTTCCAGAAAATGTTCCATGTGCACTTGAAAGAAATGTGTATTTTGATGTTTTAAAGTGGAATGTTCAAATAGATCATTCAAAGCCATAGCTTCCTCGTTGATTTTCTGTTTAGATGACCTATCCATTGACGTAAGTGGAGTAAAGTCCCTTACTATTATTATATTATCATCAATTAGTTCATTTAGGTTTGTTATTAACTGTTTAATGTATTTGGGTGGTCCCCTGTTGGGT
Organism: Vulpes lagopus; assembly: GCF_018345385.1. NCBI lineage: Eukaryota > Metazoa > Chordata > Mammalia > Carnivora > Canidae > Vulpes > Vulpes lagopus. The sequence continues at coordinate 34,615,193 of NC_054847.1, read as the reverse complement.
TCATAAATATTTACAATTGTTATATTTTCTTGGATTGTCCCCTTTATTATATAGTATCCTCCTTCGTCTCTTTACAATCTTTGGTTTAAAATCTAGTTTGTCTGATATAAGTATAGCTAATCCAGCTTTATTTTGATATCCATTAGCATGACAAATAGTTCTCCATCCTCTCCCTTTCAGTTCTCTTTATGCCTAAAATGAATCTCTTATAGTCAGCATATAGATGAATCTTGTTTTGTTTTGTTTTGTTTTTTCCATTCTGTCACCATATCTTTTGTTTGGAGCTTCAGGTCCATTTACATTGAAGGTAATTGTTGATGGATAGATATTAATTTTCATTTTATTACCCATTTAGTGGTTGTTACTGGTGATTTTCTTCTGATATTTCCTTTCTCTCTTTCATACTTCGCTGATTTTCTTTAGTTATATATTTGGATTTCTTCTTCTTTATTCTTTGCATGCTTATTGGTGGTTTTTTATTTGTGGTTACCATTTAGGTTTGTATATGACCTTCTGCATATAGCAGTCTATATTAAGCTAATGGCCATTTAGTTTTGAGTCCATTCTTCTCTCCTCCTCATTTTTAGCTATATAGCATCCTAATTTATAACCTTTATTTAGTGAGATCCTTGACCAACTTTTTACAAAAATGTATTCATTTTTATAGTTTTTGTGTTTCCTACTTTCATACTGTCACTTTTAGCTTTTCCTTTCCACTCAAAGAATCCCCTTTAATATTTCTTTCAGGGCTTGATACAAAATCAATGTACATAAATCTGTTGCACTTCAATACACCAATAATGAAGCAGCAGAAAGAGAAATTAGGAATCAATCCCATTTACAATGTCACCAAAAACAAAAAGATACCTAGGAATAAACCTAACCAAAGAGGTGAAAGAACTGTACTCTGGAAATTATACAACACTGATGAAAGAGATTGAAGATGAAACAAAGAAAGGGAAAAACATTCCATGCTCATAAATTGGAAGAACAAATATTATTAAATGTCTATATTACCCAAAACAATCTACACATTTAATGCTATCTGTGTCAAAACACCAACAGCATTTTTCACAGAGCTGGAGTAAATAATCCTAAAATTTGTGTAGAAACATAAAAGACCCCAAATAGTCAAAGCAATCCTGAGAAAGAAAAGAAAAGCAGAAGTATCACAATTCTGGATTTCAAGTTGTATTACAAAGTTGTGATCATCAAACAGTGTGGTACTGACACAAAAATAGACACAAAAATCAATGGAATAGAATAGAAAATCCAGAAATAAACCCACAACTATATGGCCAATTAATCTTTGAAAAAACAGGAAAGAATACCAATGGGAAAAGGCAGTCTCTTCAACAAATAGTGTTGGGAAAGCTGGGCAGCAATATGCAAAAGAAGGAAACTGGACCACTTTCTTACACTATCCACAAAAATAAATCCAAAATGGATTAAAGACCTAAATGTGACATAGGACACCATTACAATCCTAGAAGAGAACACAAGCAGTAACCTCTTTGACATTGGCCATAGCAACTTCTTTCTAGATACATCTCCTTGGACGAAGGAAAGAAAATCACTAATAAACTACTGGGATTCCACCAAGATAAAAAGCTTCTACACAGCAAGGGAAACAATCAACAGAACTAAAAGGCAACCTCGAATGGGAGAAGATATTTGCAAATGACATCTGATTAAGGATTGGTATCCAAAATATATAAAGAACTTACCAGTCAATACCCAAAAAAAAACAAACAAAAAACCAAATAATTCAGTGAAAATATGAGAAGACATGAATAGACATTTTTCCAAAGAAGACATAAAGATGGCTAACAGACACATGAAAAGATGCTCACCATCACTCATCATCAAGGAAATACAAATCAAAACTACAATGAGATATCACTTCACACCAGTCATAATGTCTTAAATTAACAACACAGGAAACAACAGGTTTTGGCAAGGATGTGGAGAAAGAAAAACACTCTTCCACTGTTGGTGAGACTGCAAAGTGCTACAGCTATTCTGGAAAACAGTGTAGAGTTTCCTCAAAAAGTTAAAAATAGAACTGTCCTATGATCCAGCAATTCCTACTGGGTTTTTACCCTAATAATACAAAAATACTAATTCAAAGGGATACATGCACCCTGGTGTTCATAACCAGCATTATCAACATTAGTCAAATTAAGGAAAGATCCCAAACTTCCATCAGCTAATGAATGGATAAAGAAGATGTTGTATATATACACAAAGGAATATTAGCCATAAAAAAAGAATGAAAGCATGCCATTTGCAATGACTTGGATGAAGTTAGAGAGTATTAGGCTAAGTAAAATAAGTAAATCAGAGAAAGAGAAATATCATATGATTTCATTCATCTGTGGAATTTAAGAAACAAGACAAATATAAGAGGGGAGAAAAAACGCAAATCAAGAAACAGACTCCTAAAAAAAAAAAAGAAAGAAAGAAAGAAAAGGACTCTTAACTATAGAAAACAAATTGATGGCAACCAGAGCAGAGGGGAGGGGATGGGTTAAATAGGTGATGGAGATTAAGGAGTGCACTTACTGTGATGAACACCGAGTGTTGAATGGAAGTGTTGAATAACACTATATTGTACACCTGAAACTAATATTACACTGTATGTTAACTAACTTCAACTTAATAAATAACTTGAAAAAATGTATTTCTTGCAGGGCTGGTTTAGTGGCCACAAACTCCTTTAGCTTTTGTTTGTCTTGGAAACTCTTGATCTCTCCTTCTGTTCTGAATGATAGCCTTGCTGGATAGAGTATTCTTGGCCACAGGTTTTTCCCATTCAGTACTTTGAATATATCATGCCACTTTCTTCATGCTTACAATGTTTCTGCTGAAATATCTGCTGATAGGTTTATGAGATTTCCCTTGTATATTTTGTTCTTTTGTCTTGCTGCTTTAATTTTTTTCTTTATCATTATTTTGGTAATTTAATTACAATATGTCTAGGTATGGATCTGCTTTTGTTGATTTTGTTGGAGGTTCTCTGTACCTCCCAAGTCTGGATATCTGTTTCCTTCCCCAAATTAGGGAAGTTTTCAGCTATTATTTTTTTCAAATAAATGTTTTGCCCCCTTTATTTCTCTTCTTCTGGGACTCCAATAATATAAATGTTGTTATGTTTGATAGAGTTACCTAAGTCTAATCTTGTTTTGCATAATTCTTTTCTCTCTCTTCTGCTCAGCTTGATTACTTTCCATTTTCTGTCTTCTAGGTCATTAATTCATTCCTCTATTTCTCCCATCTTATATTCCTTCCTTCAAGCATGTTTTTCATTTCATTTATTGAGTCTTTATCTCTGCTATGTTATTCCTTATCTCTGTGTTAAGGGTCTCATTGAAGCCTTACACTCCTTTCTCAATTACAGTGAGTATCTTTATGATCATTACTTTAAATTCTCCATCAGGCATGTTAATTATATCTGTTTCACTTAGGTATCTGGCAATGGCCTTGTCCTCTTCTTTCAATTGGGACAAATTTCTCTGTCTTGCATTTTGTCTAAGTCTCTGTGCCTGCTGTTGTGTGTTAGGAAAGTTAGCTACATCTCCTGTTCTTGAGGGTAATGGCTTTATGAAGAGGAGGTCCTATAGTGCCCTGTTATTTAACATCCCTTGTTCTCCAGGTCCTGGCACTTCCAGGAGTATCTACAATGTATGCTGCATGCGCTCTTCTGTTGTTTCCTGGCCTCTTTATCCTTAAGAGCAGTCTAAAAAGGCCTTCCTTGTCTGTTGTGGACAGTGTTGGTCCCTGGCCTGAATGTGGCAAATTTTACTAGGTACGCTCTGGTCTCCTTGTGAAACGAGACCTGTCACCACCGCCACTGCAACCAAAGCCTTGCAAATCTCCTAGGTTGGGAGACAAGGTGTGGACAAGCATTTGAACCAGACTTCTGAGGAAAAGGGTCCTCCATGCTGGAACTGAGGCAAACATGACTGGGAAGGGCAGTTCTACTAGGAGGCAGAGGGGTGGAGTTTGTTGTAAGCAAGTTAGGCAGTGAGAGTCTTCTCTGTACTGGTTCCCACAGGTTTCCCAGTGTTATGCTGAGGGGCAGGAAAGGGTAATGGTGCCTACCAGTTCCTTTGTCCCTAGAAGGGTCTTTCTTTCTGTGAAACTTGCCTCTCTGGGACACATTCTGAGATGACCAAATAACCTCCTCACCATGTGAGGCACTCTCCAGATCACTGTTTTCACTCTGTAAGTCTGTGAGCTGTTTGCTCTGACTTCTCTCCAAGAGCAGCCTCAATGCTTTCCAGATTTTATCTGAGGCAAGCCTGTTGACCTTTAAAACTCCAGGCTTTAAGCCCCAGTGGTTGCAAGAACTCACAGAATTTGATCCCTCTCACTTTCTAAGCCAATTTCTATAGGAATTCACCTTCCCCATGCACTTCCCTATGTGCTAGTATATCTTTTGCCCTTCTCTGTGGCCATGACCCCTGCCCCACCACAACAGTCATACCTGTTTATCTCCCTACTCCATTTCTGCACTTTCTACCTTCTTCAGTGTGGCCCTCTTCTCTACCTTCAGTTGTAGAGCTTGTTGTCAGTCTCAGGTTGATTTCTGGGGATCCAAGATGTTTCTATAGTTATCTAGTTACATTCCTGGGACTAGGTGAGCCTAGGAATCCTCCTACTCAGCTGTCCTTCTTCTTCTTCTTCTTCTTCTTCTTCTTCTTCTTCTTCTTCTTCTTCTTCTTCTTCTTCTTCTTCTTCTTCTTCTTCTTCTTCTTCTTCTTCTTCTTCTTCTTCTTCTTCTTCTTCTTCTTTTAATATATTATATCCATTCTATATTAGTCTACTCATGACACCATAAAAAATACCACAGACTGAGTTGCTCAACCAACAGACTAGAAGTCAAATATCAATGAGCCATCAGGGTTGGTTTCTGATGAGAGCTCTTTTCCTGGCTTGTACCCTCATATGGCCTTTTCGCTATATGGATAGGGAAAAAGTGATATTTCTGGTGTCCTCTTTTTAAAAGGACACCAGTCCTAAAAGAGTAAGACCCCATCCTTATGACTTCATCAACCTTAATGACTCTACCTTTAAATTCAGTCACAGTGGAGGTTAGGGCTTCAACATATAAATTTGGAGGAAACCTAGTTCAGTCCATAACACATTCTAATGCAAAGACTCATAATCCATTCTATGCATACCATATATGGGAGGAAATTAACATTAAGCATGTGCCATTTATAAGATACATTTAATTATGGCCAACTTACTAAGTGATAAACTTAGTAAGCATAGAATTAGTGATAAAACATAGATCTGACTACAAAATATATGTTATTTTCACTACACAAACTAGGATAGATTTATTGTAAATATGGTGGAAATTCTATACCCATCAGGAGGTAGAGGTGATTCTCTCATTTCTTAAATTTGGGTGGTCTTAATACTTGTTTTGGTCAATAGAATGTGAGGAAACTGATAATATGCTGATATCAAGCTAATGGCTAAAGACACTTGTGTAATTTTGCTCCATCTAGAACACTGCTATTGCCATGTAAACAAGCTGAGGTTAGCCTGCTGAAGGATGAAAGACAAGGGAGTGAGCATGGAATATTTTTCCATCTCTTTGTGTCTTCCTCAATTTCTTTCAGAAGTTTTCTGTAGTTTTTAGGGTATAGATCCTTTACTTCTTTGGTTAGGTTTATCCCTAGTTAACTTATGCTTTTGGGTGCAATTGTAAATGGGATCGACTCTTTAATTTCTCTTTCTTCAGTCTCATTATTAGTGTATAGAAATGCCACTGAATTCTGGACATTGATTTTGTATTCTGCCACACTGCTGAATTGCTGTATGAGTTCTAGCAATCTTGGGGTGCAGTCCTTTGGGTTTTCTGTGTACAGTATCATGTCATCGGCGAAGAGGGAGAGTTTGACTTCTTCTTTGCCAATTTGAATGCCTTTTATTTCTTTTTGTTCCCTGATTGCTGAGGCTGGGACTTCTAGTATTATGGGGTTTTTTTAAATAATAAATTTATTTTTTATTGGTGTTCAATTTGCCAGCATACAGAAAAACACCCAGTGCTCATCCCATCAAGTGCCCCCTCAGTGCCCACCACCCAGTCACCCCAACCCCCTGCCCTCCTCCCCTTCCACCACTCCTAGTTCATTTCCCAGATTTAGGAGTCTTCCATGTTCTGTCTACCTTCCTGATATTTCCTACCCATCTCTTCTCCCTTCCCCTCTATTCCCTTTCACTATTATCTATATTCCCCAAATGAATGAGAACATACAATGTTTGTCCTTCTCTGATTGACTTATTTCACTCAGCATTCCCTCCAGTTCTATCCACGTCGAAGCAAATGGGGGGTATTTGTTGTTTCTAATGGCTGAGGAATATTCCATTGTATATGTAGACCACATCTTCTTTATCCATTCATCTTTCAATGGACACCGAGGCTCCCCCCACAGTTTGGCTACTGTGGACATTGCTGCTAGAAACATCGGGGTGCAGGTTTCCCGGCGTTTCATTGCAGCTGTATATTTGGGGTAAATCCCCAGCAGTGCAATTGCTGGTTCCTAGGGTAGATCTATTTTTAACTCTTTGAGGAACCTCCACACAGTTTTCCAGAGTGGCTGCACCAGTTCACATTCCCACCAACAGTGTAAGAGGGCTCCCTTTTCTATGCATCCTCTCCAACATTTGTGGTTTCCTGCCTTGTTAATTTTCCCCATTCTCACTGGGGTGAGGTGGGATCTCATTGTGGTTTTGATTTGTATTTCCCTGATGGCCAGTGATGAGGAGCATTTCCTCCTGTGCGTGTTGGCCATGTCTATGTCTTCCTCTGTGAAATTCTTGTTCATATCTTTTGCCCATTTCATGATTGGATTGTTTGTTTTTTGCTGTTGAGTTCAATAAGTTCTTTATAGATCTTGGAAACTAGCCTTTTATCTGATACATCATTTGCAAATATCTTCTCCCATTCTGTAGGTTGTCTTGTAGTTTTGTTGACTGTATCCTTTGCTGTGCAAAAGCTTCTTATCTTGATGAAGTACCAATAGTTCATTTTTGCTTTTGTTTCTTTTGCCTTCGTGGATGTATCTTGCAAGAAGTTCCTGTGGCCGAGTTCAAAAAGGGGGTTGCCTGTGTTCTCCTCTAGGATTTTGATGGAATCTTGTCTCACACTGAGATCTTTCATTGATTTTGAGTTTATCTTTGTGTCTGGTGCAAGAGAGTGGTCTAGTTTCATTCTTCTGCATGTGGATGTCCAATTTTCCCAGCACCATTTATTGAAGAGTCTGTGGTTTGCCCAGCGGATAGTTCTTCCTGCTTTGTCGAATATTAGTTGACCAAAGAGTTGAGGGTCCACTTCTGGATTCTCTATTCTGTTCCATTGATCTATGTGTCTGTTTTTGTGCCAGTACCACACTGTCTTGATGACCACAGCTTTGTAGTACAACCTGAAATCTGGCATTGTGATGCCCCCAGCTATAGTGTTCTTTTTTTAAAATCCCTGGCTATTCGGGGGTCTTTTCTGATTCCACACAAATCTTAAAATAATTTGTTCCAACTCTCTGAAGAAAGTCCATGGTATTTTGATAGGGATTGCATTAAACGTGTAAATTGCCTTGGGTGACATTGACGTTTTCACAATATTAATTCTTCCAATCCATGAGCATGGAATATTTTTCCATCTCTGTGTCTTCCTCAGTTTCTTTCAGAAGAGTTCTAGTTTTTAGGGTATAGATCCTTTCCCTCTTTGGTTGGGTTTATCCCTAGGTACCTTATGCTTTTGGGTGCAATTGTAAATGGGATTGACTCCTTAATTTCTCTTTCTTCAGTCTCATTGTTAGTGTATAGAAATGCCACTGACTTCTGGGCTTTGATTTTGTATCCTACCATGCTGCCAAATTGCTGTATGAGTTCTAGCAATCTTGGGGTGGAGGGAGGCTTTTGGGTTTTCTATGTAGAGTATCATGTCATCGGCGAAGAGGGAGAGTTTGACTTCTTTGCCAATTTGAATGCCTTTAATGTCTTTTTGTTGTCTGATTGCTGAGGCTAGGACTTCTAGTACTATGTTGAATAGCAGAGGTGAGTGGCTATCCCTGTCGCATTCCTGATTTTAGGGGAAAGGCTCCCACTGTTGTCCCATTGAGAATTATATTTGCTGTGGGCTTTTTGTAGATAGCTTTTAAGATCCTGAGGAATGTTTCCTCCATCCCTACACTCTGAAGAGTTTTGATCAGAAATGGATGCTGTATCTTGTCAAATGCTTTCTCTGCATATATTGAGAGGATCCTATGGTTCTTGTTTTTTCTCTTGCTGATGTGATCTATCACATTGATTGCTTAATGAGTGTTGAACCAGCCTTGCATCTTGGGGATAAATCCCACTTGGTCATGATGAATAATCTTCTTAATGTATTGTTGGATCCTATTGGCTAGTATCTTGTTGAGAATTTTTGCCTCTGTGTTCCATCAGAGATATTGGTCTATAATTCTCCTTTTGGGTGGGGTCTTGGTCTCCTATTGGAATTAAGGTGGTGCAGGCCTCATAGAATGAGTTTGGAAGTATTCCATCTCTATCTTTCAGGACAGCTTTAGTAGAATAGGTATTGTTTCTTATTTAAATATTTGATAGAATTCCCCTGGGAATCCATGTGGCCCTGGACTTTTGTGTCTTGGAAGGGTTTTGATGACTGCTTCAATTTCTTCCCTGGTTATCGGCCTGTTCATGTTTTCTATTTCTTCCTGTTCCAGTTTTGGTAGTTTGTGGTTTTCCAGAAATGGGTCCATTTCTTGTAGATTGTCTAATTTATTGGCATATAGAATTAATATTGTGAAAATGTCAATGCTCCCCAGGGCAATTTACACATTTAATGCAATTCCTATCAAAATATCATGAACTTTCTTCAGAGAGTAGGAACAAATCATCTTAATATTTGTGTGGAATCAGAAAAGACCCCAAATAGCCAGGGGAATATTAAAAAAGAAAACCAGTGCTGGGGGCATCTCAATGCCGGATTCCAAGTTGTACTACAAAGCTGTGGTCATCAAGACAGTGTGGTACTGGCACAAAAACAGACACATAGATCAATGGAACAGAATAGAGAATCCAGAAGTGGACCCTCAACTCTTTGGTCAACTAATATTCGACAAAGCAGGAAGAACTATCCGCTGGGCAAACCACAGACTCTTCAATAAATGGTGCTGGGAAAATTGGACATCCACATGCAGAAGAATGAAACTAGACCACTCTTTTGCACCAGACACAAAGATAAACTCAAAATCAATGAAAGATCTCAATGTGAGACAAGATTCCATCAAAATCCTAAAGGAGAACACAGGCAACTCCCTTTTTGATCTTGGCCACAGGAACTTCTTACAAGATACATCCATGAAGGCAAGAGAAACAAAAGCAAAAATGAACTATTGGTACTTCATCAAGATAAGAAGCTTCTGCCCAGCAAAAGAAACAGTCCACAAAACTACAAGACAACCTACAGAATGGGAGAAGATATTTGCAAATGACGTATCAGATAAAGGGCTAGTATCCAAGATCTATAAAGAACTTATTGAACTCAACAGCAAAGAAACAAACAATCCAATCATGAAATGGGCAAAAGACATGAACAAGAATTTCACCAAAGAAGACATAGACATGACCAACAAGCACATGAGAAAATGCTCCTCATCACTGGCCATCAGCCAAATACAAATCAAAACCATAACGAGATCCCACCTCACACCAGTGAGAATGGGGAAAATGAACAAGACAAGAAACCACAAATGCTAGAGAGGATGTGGAGAAAGGGGAACCCTCTTGCACTATTGGTGGGAATGTGAACTGGTGCAGCCACTCTGGAAAACTGTGTGGAGGTTCCTCAAAAAGTTAAAAATAGAGCTGCCCTATGACCCAGCAATTGCATTGTTGGGTATTTACCCCTAAGATCCAGATGCAGTGAAATGGCAGGACGCCTGCACCCAATGTTTATAGCAGCAATGTCCACAATAGCCAAACTGTGGGGGGAGCCTCGGTGTCCATCAACAGATGAATGGATAAAGAAGATGTGGTCAACATATAGAATGGAATATTATTCAGCCATTAGAAACGACAAATACCCCCCCATTTGTTTCGACGTGGATGGAACTGGAGGGTATTATGCTGAGTGAAGGAAGTCAATCGGAGAAGGACAAACATTATATGGTCTCATTCATTTGAGGAATATAAAAAAATAGTGAAAGGGAATAAAGGGGAAAGGAGAGAAAAATAAGTGAAAATATCAGGGAGGGTAACAAAACATGAGAGACACCTAACTCTGGGAAAAGCACAGGGGTAGTGGAAAGGGAGGTGGACGAGGAGATGGGGTGACTGGGTGATGGGCACTGAGGAGACACTTGGCAGAATGAGGATTGGGTGTTTTACTATATGTTGGCAAATTGAACTCCAATAATAATAATAATAATAATAATAAAAAGAAAAACAATGGAGTGGAGGAGAGTCATGTTGAGGCCAGCTGAAATCATCCTAGGTCAGCCTACAGCCAGCCAACCCCCTGCTTATGAAATAGTCCAACGAAGATTGGCAGATCCATCTTTCTGACCCACACCTGATTTGCAATTTCATTACAGAATCTAGCCAAGGTCAAGAGAAGTGCTTGTCAAAACAGTTTTATTATTTTAAGACATTAAGTTTTGGGGTGATTTGTTATGCTGATAAACAGCTTTTTTTTTCATTTAATTCCAATTTTCTAAGTATTATCATAAGATTTTTCCTGTTAGCCAATGTATCTACATAATCATATTCATAATATTATATACCCCAGCCTCTGGGCATCTAAGATATAGATGAATATAGAGCATAGAGTTTACTTATTGCTACATAATAGAAGGTATCCAGTGAACAGAATCATCAATGGATACAAATTTAACTCTGATAATGCTTCCTTAAAGTCAATCTATATTTTGGTAGGTTTCTACGTAATTTGTTATAGTCCCAGAGCTACCTGAGTTGTAATTTTATTCTGTCCCCACTTGGCTGTATAACCTTGAGTTTGTCACTTTAAGTTCTTTGACATTTATAAACAACATGGCTGAATTTGAACATTTTTAGAGACCTTTCTGTTTTAATAGTTTCTCTATAGTTTCTACATATAAATCTCTATTTTAACTTTCCTTTTAAAGGTGTCTGGGACACCTGGGTGGCTCAGTGGTTGAGCATCTGCCTTCAGCCCAAGGCATGATCCCAGAGTACTGGGATTAAGTCCCACCTTGGGCTCCCCGCATGGACCCTGCTTCTCCCTTTGTCTGTGTCTCTGCCTCTCTCTCTGTCTCTCATGAATAAATAAATAAAATCTTTTAAAAATTAAAAAAATAAAGGTGTCTAAGGTGGTGGCATAGGAAGACCCTAAGCTTGCCTTCTTCCATGGACACATTGAATCTACATATAGAGCAATTCCTCCTGAAGAACTGAGGATTTACTGAACTGCTTTTGCACTACAAATGATATAAAGAACACACAGAGAAAGGTAAAAGAGATAGAGATGCAGTAATTGTGGGAACCCATCCCCAAATAAGCCACCAGCATTAGCTAGCATATTACTGTGGCACCTGTGTGCATACTTACCTCCCTGGGAACACAGAAAAAAAATAATGGTTTGAGGGGTAACTATATTATAAGTAAATTAAATCCATTTTCTGACCCTAAAGCCTCCACCAAATGGATGGGTAACTGCTGGAACTCTCTCGGGATTGGAGGTGCTAGTAAGCACCATTTTTATGTTCCCACTTCATCTTGATAGTGCAGGTGGGAGCAGAGTCCAAGCTTCCTAGTTGGCTTGCCAGGGCTACACCAGTGTACCCGAGGCCTTTGGCGCACATCAGTTCTCACATCCCCTTCAAGGCTACCCAAATGCAGCATGCCCCAGGTTTCCCCTAGTCATGCTCTAGCTCTTCCTCCAGGGTATCCTTGGCATGGTAAGTCCTGTACTACACTTACTCCAGCTCTTGCCATCCCCTTGGGGCAGCCCTATGTGGCACATCCCAGGGCCCCCAGGGCACTTACTCCAGCTCTAGCCACCCCACCAGAGTGGCCCTAGTGCAGAGCACACTGGGACACCCTCTCTAGCCCATGCTCCATCTAGATCCAGCTTTCCTGCTAGAGGCCCCAGCACTGACATCCTCAGGACCCTTTGGCTCACACCCACTTCAACCACCCCACCAAGGCAATCCCAACACATGTGCTCCAAAACCTTGTAGTCCATGCCTACTCTACCTCTAGTTATTTTATCAGGTGACCACAGTGCAGAGTTCTTCAGAACCTCCTGATCCATGCCCACCTCAGCTTCAACTGTCCAATCACAACCATACTGGTGTGGTGTGCCCAGGAACCCACCCAAAACTGTTCCCACACAAGTTCTGGCTATCTTGTACAACATGCTTCAGAAACTCCTAGCTCACAGCTGCTTTACCTTGAGCCATTATGCCAAGGCAGACCCAGCACATCACACACTGGGAACCCAAGGTTACCACATGCTCCAGCCCCAGCCATCCCACAAAGGTAGCCTTGGCATAACATACCTTGGGACTCTCCAGTTCATACCTGCTCCAGCTCCAACTGTCCTACAAAGATTTCCTTGATGCAGTGTGTCCCAGGACTCCCTAAGTTCATGTACACACCAGCTATAGCCAGAATGCCAAAGCTGCCAATCCTATTCAGCCTACAAGGGGGATGTTCTTATATGAGGTCACTCCTTCAAGACTAGTAGTGGTAGCTGTTCCTCATATCCCACAGAAACAAACAAAGAAAGTCAAACAAAATGAGGATAAAGAGGAATATGTTTCAAATAAAAGGCAAGATGAATCCCCAGGAAGAAAAAAAAAACCCTAATGAAATGGATATGAGTATTTAATTGATGAAGAATTCAGAAGTCATGGTCACAAAGATTATTACTGAACTTGGGATAAACATGGAGGAACAAAGTGAGAACTTCAACAAAAAGACAGAAAATATGTGAAAGAATCAATAAGAGTTAAAGAAAAAAATACATTAGAGGGAATCAGCAGAAAATTAGAAGATACAGAACAAACCAGCAAACTGGGAGACAGAATATGCAAATCACTCACAAAACAGCACAAAATAAAAATAATTTTAAAATGAGAATAGCTTAAGGTACTTTGGGGACAACATCAAACATACTAATATTCACATTATAGGGGTCCCAAAAGAGGAAAGCAAGAGTCAGAAGACTTACCTGAAGAAATAATGGTTGTAAACTAACTTAACTGTGGAACATCAAGTTCCGGAAGGCACAAAGGCTTCCAAACAAGATAAACTCAAAGAACCATACCAAGACATTCTATACCTAAACTGGCAAAAATTAAAGAAAGAAACTTTAATTCAGCAAGAAATAAACAGTCACATACAAGGGAAATTCATAAGATTATCATAAATTCATAAGATTATCAGCTGATTTTTTTTTATCCATTTATGATAGTCACACAGAGAGAGAGAGAGAGGCAGAGACACAGGCAGAGGGAGAAGCAGGCTCCATGCACCGGGAGCACCACGCGGGATTCGATCCCGGGTCTCCAGGATCGCGCCCTGGGCCAAAGGCAGGCGCCAAACCGCTGTGCCACCCAGGGATCCCATCAGCTGATTTTTTTAGCAGAAACTAAGCTAGAAATGATTGGCAGGATATATTAAAAGTGCTGAAAGGAAAAAATTTACTACCAAAAAATGTTCTATTTTTCAGAATATTTTTCTGAAATTTTTCAACATTTTTTAATCATTCAGAATTGAAGGAGAGTCTACCAGAAAAGCAAAAATTAAAGTTCATCATCCCTAAACCAGCCTTATAAAGGATGTTAAAGTATCTTTTTTTAAGCAGAAAAGAGAAATAAAAACATTTTGAATTCATTTTTGTATATGATGTAAAAAAGTGATGAATGGATAAAGATGTGGTCTATCTATACAATGGAATATTACTCAGCCATCAGAAGAGACAAATACATACCATTTGCTTCCACGTGGATGGAACTAGAGGGTATTATGCTGAGTGATGTAAGTCAATCGGAGGAGTACAATCATCATATTGGTTTCATTCATTTGGGGAATATAAAAATTGTTAAAGGGATTATAGGGGAAAGGAGAGAAAATGAGTGGGAAAAATCAGAGAGGGAGACAAACACGAGAAACTCCTAACTCTGGGAAACGAACAAGGGGTAGTGGAAGGGGAGGTGGGCGGGGGGATGGGGTGACTGGGTGATGGGCACTGAGGGGGCACTTAATGGATGATCACTGGGTGTTATACTATATGTTGGCAAATCGAATTCCAATAAAAAATAGTAAAAAAAAAAAAGAAGCTAGTCTGAAGGTTAAAAACAAAAATAATAAAATCAACCATAACTACAATAAATAAAGGATACACAAAATAGAAATTGTAAAATATAATGTAAAAACATAAAACATGGGGGAAGAGTAAAAATGTAGTGCTTTTAGAATACATTTGAACTTAAGCTGCTATCAGCTTAAAATAGACTGCTATATGTATAGGTTGAGGTGTAAGAACCTCATGGTCAACCAACAACCAGAAACCTATAATAGAGTCACAAAAATAAATAAATAAAAAGAAAGAAACCTAAACATAACACGAAAGAAATTCATCAAACCACAAGGGAAGAGACCAAGACAAAAAGGAAGAACAGAAAATAACTACAAACACAACCATAAAACAAGTAACAAAATGGCAATAAGTTAATACATATCAATAATCACTTTAAATGTAAATGGACTAAGTGCTTCCATCAGAAGACATAGGGTGACTAAATGGATTTAAAAAAAAAAAACAACAAGACCCATTCATAGGTGACTGAATGAATAAAAAAACAAGACCCATCTACGTGCTAATTACAAGAGACTTACTTCAGATCTAAAGACATACACAGACTGAAAGTGAAGGATGGAGAAAGACATTCAGTGCAAATGGAAACAAGCAACAGCAAAAGCTGGAGTAAAAAAAAAAAAAAGCTGGAGTCACAATATTTGTATCAGACAAAACAAACTTTTTTTTTAAAAAAGCCTGTAACAAAAGACAAAGAAGGGCATCGCATAATGATAAAGGGGTCAATCCAACAAGAGAATACAGCACTCATAAATATTTATACATCCAACATAAGAGTACCTAAATATGTAAAGCTAGGATTAACAGACATAAAGGGAAAAACTGACAATAATACAATATGGTAAGGGATTTTACTATCCCACTTACATCAATGGGTAGATCATCCATATAGAAGATCGATAAGGAAATATTGGCCTTAAACAACACACCAGACAAGACAAACTTAATACTATGCAGTTGATTCTTGAACAGCATGAATTTGAACTGCACAGGTCTAGTTATACACTGATTTTTAAAAATACAGTACAGTACTGTAAATGTATTTTTCTTCCCTATAATTTCCTTGATGACATTTTTTCTCTAACTTATTAAGAATGCAGTACCTACTACATACAATATACAAAATATGTGTTAATTGACTTGTATGTCATTGGTAAGGCTTCTGATCAGTTATAGGCTAATAGTTAAGTTTGAGGGGGAGTCAAAAATTATCCGTGGATTTTTGACTGCATGGGGGGTTGATGCCCTAACCCCTGCATTGTTTAAAGATCAACTGTATGCGGAACATTTCATCCACAACAGCAGAATACACATTCTTTTCAAGTGTACATAGAACATTCTCCAAGATATGTCACTTCTTAGACCACAAAAGCAGCCTCAATAATTTCAAGAAGGTTGAAATCACTCAAGCATTTTCTTCTGACATAATTATGAAGCCAGAAATTTCAAGAAAACTGGTTTAAAAAAAGAAAAAAGCCCCAACAAACATGTGAAGACTAAACAACAGTCTCTTCAATTAATGGTGTTGGGAAAACTGGACAGCTACATGCAAAAGAATGAAAGTGAGCCACTTTCATTCTTTTCATTACACCATATACAAAAATTAATTCTAAATAGTTTAAGGACTTGAATATAATACCTGAAACCATAAAACTCCTAAAATAAAACATAGGTAGTAAGCTCTTTGAGTAGTTAGCAATTTTGGGGAGGGGTATATGTCTCCTCAATCATAGGCAAAAAAACCTAAAATAGACAAATGGGATTATATCAAATTAAAAAACTTTTGCACAGTAAAGGAAACCGGCAACAAAACAAAAAGACAACCTACTGAATGGAAGAAGATATTAGCAAATCCTATACCCAATAAGGGGTTAATCAAAATATATTTAAAAACTTACACAACTTGGTATAAAAGACAACTAAAAAACAATTTAAAAGAATTTGAACAGACATTTTCCCAAAGAATACATAGAGATGGCCATCAGGCATATGAAAAGTTGCTTAACTTCTTTAATAATCAGGGAAATACAGATAAAAACCATAGTGAGATATATACCACTTCATATCTGTCAGATTGGCTATTACAAACAGACAAAAAATCAAAAGGATTATCAAGGATGTAAACAAAAGGTAACCCTAATAAACTGTTGGTGGGAATGTACATGGATGCAGGCACAATGGAAAATAATATAGAGGTTCCTCAAAAAAAATAAAAATAGAACTACTATATGATCTAGCAATTCCACTACTGGGTATTTATCCAAAGAAAACAAAAACACCAATTCAAAGAGATATACGTACCTCTATACTCATTGCAGTTATTTACAATAGCCAAGACATGAAAGCAACCTCTGCCCATGATACACGTATGGATAAAGAAGTCGTGCTATATAAATACAATAAAATAATACTCAGCCATGAAAAAAATGAAATCTTGCCATTTGTGACATCATGGCTGGACCTAGAGGGTACTATGCTCAGGGAAATAAGTTAGACAGAAAGACAAATACCGTATCCTTTTTCTTATATGTGGAATCTAAAAAACAAAACAAATGAATAAACAAAACACAAATGAACTTATAGTTACAGGAAACAAATTACTGGTTACTAGAGGGGGAAATGGTGGGGGGTGAGTGAAATAGGTGAAGGGGATTAAAAAGTACAAACTTCCGGTTATAAAATAAATAAGTAATGTGGATGTAAGACGCAGCAAAGGGAATATAGTTTGCAATATTATAGTAATTTTGTATGGTGACAGATGGTCACTAGACTTATTGTGGGGATTGTTTTGTAATGTTATAAAAATACTGGACCACTATGATTCTGAAAACTAATAGGATATGGCAAACTAATAGGATATGGTACATCAATTAAAGTTCAATAAAAAAATAAATTTAAAAAAATATATGTTTCAATTTTCCACCAAACGTCCCTACATCACAAAGGTCTTCTCTGTTGCCTCCTATATTTTCTTGCACAAATAAAAAAGGCAAATACCTACTGGCTGCTTACAAGGCACCAGGCCTATTTCCTTTGGTTCTCACATCACCAGGAGACCAATACTATCTTTATCATTATTAAGTTACAAATGAAAAAAGTGAGGCTTACAGAACTAAGTAATTTGCCCAAATTCTAATGACCATCAAGTTGCACAAATACATTTTAACCAATTGTCACTCTAGACCCCCAAAATTTGCCCCTCTCTCCATGCCTCCCATATGCATGTAGGCTGTACTTTGAGGAATTATTTGTCTATTATTTTATAACACAAGTAGAGGAGACAAGGAAAATAGAAAATTTCAGTAGAAAGTCTTTGTTTTATGTGGCTGGAGGGAGATACACTGAAAAAAATGATGAACGAATAATGGTCTTCAAATTCCAAAACAATATCCGAATAATGACCAGCATTTTCTGTTCTTGGTCTTTGTTTCATTTTATCAAATAAAACAAAAGTATATCTTTAAACACCATTCTTACTGCATTTTGGGAGAAAATGATATAATTATCAGAAAATGAACCCTTTGAGGACAGAGAAATATTGTACCTTGGCACCAAGCATAGGAGTGTTTTTCAAATTAATGATTCTTTAACAATGTTCTTCACCTGACAGTATGGACACTGCGCATAATGTAACATTCGCTGTACTCTTCTTATTTCCAGTATTCAGGACCTCCAGACCCTCAGCTGGCCTGGAACATCCCCACTTACAAAAATAATTTATCAAACTTTCATCATCATTATTGCCATCAGCCCAGTGCTGAAGCCAGAGTTCCCCTAACTTTTGGCTGATGATCCCTGCGTTTGGTTCCAATTGATGTTTAAGACTTATAGAGATTCCATATCCACTCTTCATTCCTCCTGTTGCTAAAAAAAAAATGAGAATTTAGTGACTGTGCACCCACATACTATGTTAATAGGCACAGTTCCTGCTAAAATGAACATGCTAAATCCTCACTACAGAGTCCACAGTGGGAAAATAAAGTTTAATCAGAACACTCAAGGCAGGTTGTTTCAGGTGAGCGAAAGCAGGTAAGTTGGTTACTGTATGAAAGTGCAGGTCCACCCACAAGCTCTTCAACCAGCAGCCCCAGCCACCTCCCCTCTCCAACTTGGCAAGAGACTTGCTTGTGAAATCAAGGACAAAGATCAGATCCACACAAGACAATGGTTCCAAAGATTCTAAGTTATATCAAGTTGGGATAATTATGAAACTGAAAAAAAATTATGAAACTGAATTATTTTCCACTGTCTGAAGCGAGTTACAGTATTCGGGAGAAATAAGACAAAGAAGCAAACTGGTAATTCTAAAGGTTATTCCGCGGGTATTTCAGGAGCTTCATCTGGAGAACTTCACTTATACGAAGCAAGAATTAATGTTTCATGATGAAGTTATGGAGGCATATGGAGAGGTGGGTGGTGCTATTTTAAAACACCCGTATCTCCAATTACATGAGTCTGTTAGTTTTCTGCTAAAATGTTCATATCCTTCTAGTGCTGGCCTCAGTTAAAAGTGATGAAACAAATCCCCATAAATCTTAGATCACATCCAATGGGGATGTTGATTTTTCACTTTCAGCCATATTCATATGTAAAAAACCAATACAGATCCTTTCCTCTCTGCAGCTTAACACTCAATTGATTCAGCTAGCCTCAGAATCAGCTATGAAAATAACCAAAATGAACATCTGTTCAATAAGATTCAATTTTCAGAAAGCTTATACGATATGCAATTGAAATAAGAAAAAAATATTCTTTAGGGGGCACCTGGCTGGCTCAGTTGGTACAACATGTGACTATTGCCCTCAGAGTTGTGAGTTCAAGCCCCATATTGAGCATAGAGCCTACTTAAAAATATAAATTAAAAAATGAATAAATAATTCTTGTTCTTCAATACTGAGAACCAGCAATCTCAGTTCTGGATCTAACCCTATCACTCTCTTGCATGCTCTAGGTTTATGATTTACTCTCAAAAAAAAAACTTATCTTTTGCATGTGTTTTCTTTCAAATAATAATATTCCATTTTTCAAAGATGTTTCCTTTAAGATGGACAAGTCTCACATAGATCAAATTCATATTTTATTATTTTATATTAAAAATCTAAGAGCTCCAAAACATATTATTCTCTTCCAAAAAACATACTCAATTACCCTTTTACCTGCCTCCATTCTCTAGTTGTTTTTAAATCTGGTTTTTTTGTTTGTTTGTTTGATTTTTGGGTATTTTTGGTTTTGTTTTTTTGTTTTTTTGTTTTTTGTTTTTTGTTTTTGCAATCCCCTCTTAGTCACCAATGCCTTCCATTTTAAACTCATTGTTGAGAATTTTTGGAAATAAAATTCTCAGAGAAGAAAATTACTTCTGATGTAGGTTGTCTGTTGCTACATAACAATTTATCCCAAAATTTAATGGCCTAAAAAAAAAAAAAAAGGTCATTTACTTACTCAAGAATTGCAATATAGACAGGTTCAGTGGGGACTCACCTTTGCTTTTTGCCCTTGTAGAATCAGAGTTTCTCAGCTGGGGCTCTGGTGGCCATGCCCAAGGCGGTTCACTTACGGGTAGGCCAGCACATTGCTCCTGGAAGCAAGGGGGTTCCGCAGGACGTTGGGCTGGGCCTTTCATTCATGTCAACCTTTTCACAGAACTGACTAATTCTAACTCCCACCATAACAGCTTTCTCAAAAGGGAAGATGCTGAGTCTGTAGGTACTGCTAAAATATTAACTCAAAAGTTCCAAAACTCACTTCTTCCATGTTTTTACTGGCCAAAGCAGTCACAGACCCACTCCAGAATCAAAGGGAAAAGACATAAGCTCTATTTTTGCTATATTTTTTAATTGGAGTTCGATTTGCCAACATATAGGATAACACCCAGTGCTCATCCTGTCAAGTGCCCCCCTCAGTGCCCATCACACAGTCACCCCATCCACCCACCCTCCTCCCTATCCACTACCCCTTGTTCATTTTACAGAGTTAGGAGTCTCTCATGGTTCATCACCCTCTCCGATTTTTCCCACTCATTTTCTCTCCTTTCTCCTACTATCCCTTTCACTATTTCTTATATTCCTCAAATGAGTGAAACCATATGATGATTGTCCTTCTCCAGTTGACTTACTTCACTCAGCATAATACCCTCCAGTTCCATCCACCTCGAAGCAAATGGTGGGTATCCGTCCTTCCTGATGGCTGAGTCATATCCCACACATAGACAACATCTTCTTTATCCATTCATCTTTTGATGGACACCGAGGCTCCTTCCACAGTTTGGCTATTATGGACATTGCTGCTATAAACATCAGGGTGCAGGTGTCCCAGCATTTCACTGATTCTGTATCTTTGGGGTAAATCCCCAGCAGTGCAATTGCTGGGTTGTAAGACAGCTCTATTTTTAACTCTACACTATTTTCCAGAGTGGCTGCACCAGTTCACATTCCCACCAACACTGCAAGAGGGTTCACACTTCTCACATCCTCTTCAAATTTGATGTTTCCTGTCTCGTTAATTTTCCCCATTCTCACTGGTGTGAGGTGGGATCTCATTGTGGTTTTGATTTGTGTTACCCTGATGGCCAGTGATGCAGAGCATTTCCTCATGTGCATGTTGGGCATGTCTAGGTCTTCCTCTGTGAGATTTCTCTTCATATCTTTTGCCCATTTCATAATTGGACTGTTTGTTTCTAGGGTGTTGAGTTTAACAAGTTCTTTATTGATCTTGGATACTAGCCCTTTATCTGATAGGTCATTTGCAAATATCTTCTCCCATTCTGTAGGTTGTCTTTTGATTTTGTCTGTTTCTTTTGCTGTGCAGAAGCCCTTTATCCTGATTAAGTCCCAATAGTTCATTTTTTCTTTTGTTTCCCTTGCCTTCGTGGATGTATATTGCAAGTAGTTGTTGTGGCTAAGTTCAAAAAGGGTGTTGCCTGAGTTCTCCTCTAGGATTTTGATGGATTCTTGTCTCACATTTAGATATTTCATCCATTTTGAGTTTATCTTTGTGTCTGGTGTCAGAGAATGGTCTAGTTTCATTCTTCTGCACATGGCTGTCCAATTTTCCCAGCATCATTTATTGAAGAGACTGTCCTTTCTCCAGTACATAATCCTTCCTGCTTTGTCGAATATTAGTTGACCATAGAGTTGAGGGCCCATTTCTGGGTTCTCTATTCTGTTCCATTGATCTATGTGTCTGTTTTTGTGCTAGTACCACACTGTCTTGATGATCTAGTATAACCTGAAATCCGGCATTGCGATGTCCCCGGCTCTGATATTTGATGTGGGCTTTTCACAGATGGCTTTTAAGATGTTGAGGAATGTTCCCTCTATCCCTGAACTCCAAAGAGTTTTGATCAGGAATAGATGCTGTATTTTGTCATATGCTTTCTCTGCATCTATTGAGAGGATCATATGGTTCTTATTTTTTCTCTTGTTGATGTGATCTATCATGTTGATTGCTTTATGAGTGTTGAACCAGTCTTGCATCCTGGGGATAAATCCCACTTGGTCATGGTGAATAATCTTCCTAATGTATTGTTGGATCCTATTGGCTAGTATCTTGTTGAGAATTTTTGCATCTGTGTTCATCAGGGATATTGGTCTATAATTCTCCTTTTTGGTGGGGTCTTTGTCTGGTTTTGGGACTAAGGTGATTGTGGCCTCATAAAACGAGTTTAGAAGTACTCTGTCCCTTTCTATCCTTGGAACAGCTTCAGTAGAATAGGTAATGTTTCTTCTTTAAACATTTGATAGAATTCCCCTGGGAAACCATCTGACCCTGGACTTTTGTGTCTTGGGAGGTTTTTGATGACTGCTTCAATTTCCTTCCTGGTTATTGGCCTGTTCAGGTTTTCTGTTTCTTCCTGTTCCAGTTTTGGTAGTTTGTTGTTTTCCAAAAATGCTTCGATTTCTTCTAGATTGTCTAATTTATTGGTGGAAAGCTGCTCATAATATGTTTTTAAAATCGTTTCTATTCCTTGGTATTGTTTGTGATCTCTCCTCTTTCATTCATGATTTTATTAATTTGAGTCTTTTCTCTTTTTAATAAGGCTGGCTAATGGTTTATCTATCTTACTAATTCTTTCAAAGAACCAACTCCTGGTTTTGTTGATCTGTTCTATGGTTCTCCTGGTCTCTATTTCATTGAGTTCTGCTCGAATCTTTATTAACTTTCTTCTTCTGCTTGTGTGGGTTTTACTTGCTGTTCTTTCTCCAGTTCCCTTAAGTGTGAGATTAGCTTGTGTATTTGTTTTTTTCCAATTATTTGAGGGATGCTTGTATTGTAATGTATTTCTCTCTTAGGACTGCTTTTGCTGTATCCAAAGATGTTGAATGGTTGTATCTTCAATTTCATTAGTTTCCATGAATCTTTTAAATTCTTCTCTAATTTTCTGGTTGACCCATTCATCTTTTAGTAGGATGCTCTTTAACTTCCACATGTTTGAGTTTCTTCTAAATTACTTCTTGTGGTTGAGTTCTAGTTCCAAAGCGTTATGGTCTGAAAATATGCAGGGGGCAATCTCAATCTTTTAGTATCAGTTGAGACCTGATTAGTATGTGGTGTCTTCTGGAGAAAGTTTCATCTGCACTTGAAAAGGATGTGTATTCAGTTGCATTCGTATGCAAAGACCTGTATATATCTGTGAAATCCATCTGGTCCAGTGTATCATTTAAAGCCCTTGATTCTTTGATGATGTTGTGCTTAGAAGATCTGTCATTTGCAGAAAGAGCCTTGTTGAAGTCTCCTACTATTAGTTTATTACTACCTAAATATGTCTTTACTTTGATTATTCATTGATTGATATACTTGCTTTTTTATTCAGTCTGAAACCCTGTGTCTTTTGATGGGATCACTTAGCCCATCACGCCCAGAGTTAACTATTGAAAGACATGAATTTAGTGTCATCATAATACCTATTCAATCCCTGTTTTTTGGATTATTTCTTTCGGCTTCCTCTTTCTTTTAAAGGATCCCCCTTAATTTTTCTTGCAGAGCCAGTTTGTTGGTCACATATTCTTTCAGTTTCTGTCTATCTTGGAAGCTCTCCTATTCTGAATGAGAGCCTTGTTGGATAAAGTATTCTTGGCTGCATGTTCTTCTCATTTAGGACCCTGACTATATCCTGCCAGCTCTTTCTGGCCTGCCTGGTCTTTGTGGAGAGGTCTGCTGTTAAGCTGATATTTTCTCCCATATAAGTTAAGAATCTCCCATCTCAAAAAAAAAATAAAGAAAAGAGAAAAGAAAAGAAAAAAGAAAAAAGAAAAAAAAAATCTCCCATCTCTTGCTGCTTTAAGGATTTTCTCTTTATCTTTGGAATATGCAAGTTTCACTATTACATGTCGAGGTGTTGAATGGTTTTTATTGATTTTGAGGGGGAACCTCTCTATCTCCTGGATCTGAATGCCTGTTTCCCTCCCCAAATTAGGAAAGTTCCCAGCTATGATTTGTTCAAATATACTTTCTGGCCCTCTGGTCCTCACAGTGTTTTCTGGAGGCCCAATCATACTTAGATTCTTCCTTCTGAGGCTATCGTAATTTCCCTTAACTTTTCCTCATGGTCTCTTGTTTTTCTCTTTTTTTCCTCAGCTTCCTTCCTTGCCATCTACTTGTCTTCTATGTCTGTCGCTCACTCTTTCTTCCACCTCATTAACTCTGGTCGTTAGGACCTCCAGTTTGATTGCATCTCATTTAAATGATTTTTAATTTCAGCCTGATTAGATCCAAATTCTGCAGTCATGAAGTCTCTTGAATCCTTTATGCTTTTTTTCCAGGGCCACCAGTAGCTTTATAATTATGCTTCTGAATTGGCTTTCTGACATCAAATTGGAATCCATATTCTGGAACTCTGTGGCAGAGAGTACTGTTTCTGGTTCTTTCTTTTGTGGTGAGTTCCTCCTTCTAGTCATTTTGCTCAGTTGCAGAGTGGCTGTATGAGTGGGCTGAGTCCAGAATATCAACCACAACCAAAGTAAATTCCACCCTAGATGATTCTGACAAGGGATGCTGAGTGAAGTAAGTCAATCGGAGAAGGACCATCATCATATGGTCTCACTCATACGGAGAATATAAGAAATAGTGAAAGGGATTATAAGGGGTAGGAGGGGAACTGAGTGGGGAAAAATTAGAGAGAAAGACAAACTATGAGAGACTCCTAACTCTGGAAATGAACAAAGGGTGAGGAAGGGGAGGTGGGAAGGGGGTTGGGGTGACTGGGTGATGGGCATTGAGGGGGGCACTGGATGGAATGAGCACTGGGTGTTATACTATATGTTGGCAACTTGAACTCCAATAAAAAATACACAAAAAAGTATGTATGCCAAATATAAGCAAGAAGTTCATAAATATATGCCTCTGTGTTGAGGCATAAAAGAATGATAAAATAAAAATAAATCTCAGGTGAATTTGTAGGTGTTCAGGATGTTTTGAAAGTTATCTAGGTAAGTTGGTGGGACGAGGTGAGTTGAGGACCCTACTCTTCCGCCATCTTCCACAGGGTTCCATCTTAGCCAGGTTGACATAGTTCACCCCACTTCAACTTCAACCTCAGTGATATCTGGATATATGTGGGGAAAGTTAAAATGTTCTCTGGATTATTCTTCTGGATATTAAAAGTGTTGTCAGTAGTAACCAGCTTATTTCTCCTGTTTTCTTTCTGAAGTGAGGTGATTCCTGGGAAGAAATAAAGCCATCTTGACCAGCAGGTAAGATATGTAGACCTCTATTGAATGTGCTAAAACTCATCCTTCTTCAAATTTTATCACTCCCAAAAACTAAATAAAACTTACATTTTAGGGGCACCTGGGTGGCTCAGTGGTTGAGCATCTGCCTTTGGCTCAGACCATGATCCTGGCGTCTTGAAATTGAGTCCTGCCTGCATCAGGCTCCCTGTGGGGAGGGAGACTCTGTCTCCCTCGGCCTTTGTCTCTGCCTCTCTCTCTGTGTCTCTCATGAATGAATGAATGAATGAATGAATGAATAAATAAATAAATAAATACACTTAAACAAAAAAGACTTAGATTTTAGAATGATGATCTTAGGCCAACTTATTCGTGTGTGGCTGTCTTTATACCATACAGCCATGTTACCAAGGGAAAATAGTGAAGTTGGGTGACAAGAAAGGAATGGTGTGCTAGTCATATTTTCATTAATCTTAAATGCAGGTGGATCATGTCACTTCCTCACTGAATCTGCCCATCGTCAACATTTCTGTTCCTTCCTTAGCTCCAGCTATACAGCCCAGAATTGGGTTCTCCACATGCACTTGGGGCCCATGCTCCTTCCCCTCCCCAGGTTGTCCTGTACAACCTTCCATTCATTCTATAAGTGCCCCCTTTCTTCCTAGAAGATTTCTACTCCTCACTTCAGATCCTGCTCCACATCACTTCCCAGGAGAACTTTCCTAGCTCCCCCAGCCCCACATGTAGAACAGAATTAATTACTTCTTCCACTTCCGGGGTGCTTCATGTCAGTCTGTGTTATAATGCATATGACATTCTAGTAAAGTGCATACTTTGTCTGACTCCAGACCTAGCTAATGAGCTCCAGGGAGCAGATATGGATCTTATTCTCCATTAAGGATATCTACAGCTATAGGACAAGATTGGCACATAGATCACCACAAATATTGGTCAAATATGGTGGGTAGCGCAAAAGATGGATAAGCTGGTAAATGAGAAAGTACATAAAAAAAATAGTGAACATTTCCCCTAAGCCTTGCCCTGTACCTTACTGCCAACTAAAATACCAGAATTAATGTGCAAACCTGAGATGAGTGGCAGAGTTAGAGTGAGGAGGAGGTGCTCTCCATGACTACCCATATAGTTCTTGGGAGATCAGGAAGGCCATATGGGCAGATGCAGCATGACAAATCTAATGGTAAAATCCATAATTCCACCAGAAAGGTAAGTGCCAAGTGCTCCCTTACCCCGTCCCTGACTACCTCTATCCTACATAATAAGTGTAACTGCATTTGTCATCAATGGGACTGAGCTGTCTTCTTCACTATGGGAATTCTCTGGTACAGGCTGACACTACTACATTTCCTTAAACCAACCAGTTTATGAGGCAAATATGAGGCATGTAGAATCCTTAAAAAGGAAAGACTCTGGTCCTGCCATTCACTGATTCAGACATTACTACACCCACAGTCCCAGCCACGTACTCACATTCACACATTCAAAAACACACAGCATTTTCTTCCTTCTACATTTACCCTGTCAAAAAATTGGCATACCAGGGATGCCTGGGTGGCTCAGCGGTTGAGTGCCTCCCTTTGGCCCAGGGCGTGATCCTGGAGTCCCAGGATAGAGTCCCACATCGGGTTCCCTGCATGGAGCCTGCTCCTCCCTCTGCCTGTGTCTCTGCCTCTCTGTGTCTTTCATGAATAAATAAATAAAATCTTGTTTAAAAAAATGCATTTTTAAAGAAAAATGAGAAAGTTTTGATGCAGACAAAATACATCTAAAGGTCCTAATGCAAAAATAGGAAACGAGTCAATACAAATCCCATCCTACACTATTGGTTTTTAAAAATCTCGTTATAAATGCAACCTGCCACATTTTAAAGGCAAAAAAATTTGAAGTGTATGAAATAAAAACTTATTTCATTACTTTATCTCACCTCCAATCCACAAAGCCCTCTCCCTAGAAGTGTCCACCATTAAGATTTTAGTATCTTTCATGATATACAATTGACCTTTGAACAACACAGGTTTGAACTGCTTGGGTCCATTTATAGATGGATTTTTTTTTTGTCTATAAATATACTATGGTACTGTCAATATATTTTATCTTCCTTATGATTTTCTTTTTTTAAGATTTATTTATTTATTTGGGAGAGAGAGCATGAGCAGAAGGGGCAGAGAAAGCGAGAATCTCAAGCTGACTCTGTGCTGAGTGCAGAGTCCAATGTGGGGCTTGATTCCAGGACCCTGAGATCATGACCTGAGCTGAAACCAAGAGTTGGATGCTTAACCAACTGAGCCACCCAGGTGTCCCCTTATGATTTTCTTAATATTTTTTCTAGCTTAATTTATTGTAAGAATACAGCATATAATATATATAACATATAAGATATGTAGTAATTGTTTATGTTATTAGTAAGGCAACAGTTGGCTATTAGTAGTTAAGTTCTCAGGGAGTCAAAAGTCATGCTCAGGTTTTTAACTGTGTGGAGGGTCAACACCCCTAACCTTCAGGTTGTTCAAGAGTCAAGTGTCTTTAGATACATATATAAAGACATATGGTTTTGAATGCAGTTGTAAACAAGTTATACATATTGTTATACAACTTTTTTTCATTTAATAATTCTTCCCGTACAAATATATATGGATTTACTGATTTCTCTGTTATCATTCTTTTCCTTCTTACCCTCTTCCATACAGTTATACACTCATAGACACATACACGCATGCACATACACATACACACATAGTTTTTTCATTGTTTGTTATCCCAATTTGGTATTATATTGCATATTTTATGCATCTTGTTTTTCTGACCCAACAACATCTCATGAAAACTGGTTTAGCTCTAGTTCATTCTTCTTAATGGCCAGACTATTCCATTCCATAATGTCACAAATATTCCACTGTGAGAACACACCATGGTTTATTAAATCATTTCTCATCTGATGTATGTTAATTTTCTATTTGTTGTGATCACAACCAATGCTGCAGTCAATGCATATGCACATTCTTAAACACTAGTGTTTTTAATTATGCTATAAATTCTCAAGAGTCAGCTCACTGATTCAAGGGTACATTATATTTTATTTTAAACAATAATGCTGCTGGGGTGCCTGAGTGGCTCGTATGGTTCAGTGTCAGACTCTTGGTTTTGGCTCAGGTCATGATCTCAGGGTCATGAGATGAGATTCCCTAGAGGGGAAAGAATGCACATGCCAACTATTTTATGGATATTCAGCAAAATAAATGCTTTGAAAACCAAAATAGATTAGTTTGACAAATGTGCAATACATGATTTGCAGAGAAAAATAGGATAGTAACAAAGTGTGACATATACTGACATCTTAGAAAAAATGCTAGAGCTACTACCTAAGGTAAACTTAAACTGCTTGATGGGTAATTCAAAAATATCTGTGGTAGAGAGGGGACAAGATGAGGGAATCCATGGTCCCTACCCCTGTGGAGCCCATGACCTAGTAGAGGAACTGGGCAAATTGTCACAATGCAAAGAGATAAACACTATGTGTGTCCCAAGTGGTAGGCTGAGTAGCAGGAGCACTCCCTTTTGCAAGTTTCTTAGGGTAGGTGGAGATAGGGTGAATATACTAGCCCTACCCTGTAGGAAATTGGAAAGGTGAGCCGAAGCCATATTACAACGGTATTTGCATTAAGAAGTGTAGCTTTGATACTGTAAATTAGTTGTTTTTGAATATTTTTTGCTCAAGAATCTCAGAAGCCTACTTCTCCCATGTACATTTCTCATGGAACTTCAAACATTTTTTGTCATAAGCTTTGTTATAAGCATAAGCTTAACTGCAAAAGATATCATTCCTGTTATGTTGTAAATATTGACAACTATAATATCCAGGGGAGTCTAAATATTTCATACCTACCTATGATCTGTTTTCAAAGATACAGGACCACTGTGTTTCTAAAAGTCAGAAATTTTACATCTTCTGTCTTTTTTTTTCCCTTAAACTTACTAAAAGTAATTTTCCTGTCTTTACGAAAACACTGTATTGGATCTGTTGGTTATGTTAAGAAAAGGCCCAGGCCTAGAAGGAACAGAAGGTTGAGACAAGTGGGAGTTGAATTGCTCTGCAACTGTGGTTTTCAAACCTTCAGAAATCAGGATCACCTGAAAAGTTTAAGACATAGGTGGCCAGGTTCCCTCACCCCCTACATCCACCCTAGGATTCTGACCTAGCAGGTTTGCTGAGTTCCTGACATGTTTCCAGATAATTTTCAGGCTGCTCATCTGCAGACCATACTTTTAAAACTACTGTTTAACAAAATCAAGTAAACAGATGTTGTTTGGGGACAGACTTTTTAAAAAGAAATTTTTAAAGATATTTTGAATTTTCCTCTGACCCACTGAAAATAAAAGGAATTTGAGGAGGCCAGGGATTGAAACTGTAAAAGATATAACACAAAATATTGTACTTTAAGGGATCAGACCCCTATTTAGGTGGTGACACGGAGGGAAAAGGGAAAGAAAAGGGCCTTTCTGATAAAGTAGACTGGCCCTAATAGGAAAGCTACATGAGAGTGGTGACCCGTTTTGTTAATTGCCAAATTGCCAGCAACCAAAATATTGTCAGGCACAGCAAGCTCTGAACAAATGTTAGGTGAATAAATAATGCTGACAAGTGGAGGCTCTGAGCTACAATACTTCTCTAGCAAGTCTTCTGTCCTGCACGGAAGCCTAATGCTAGGAGAGTAAGGAGCCTTTACTGGCTTAAGGCAGCGTAGGACGGGTCAGCCTGGGCCGAGATGGTTGGGCAAGGCAGCAAGGAGATGCCAGGGGCAGCAGAACAAGTGGAGGCCACAGCAACCATTCCTCCTAAGAGGAATAGTCAGAGAAAGACAAATATCATATGATTTCACTCATATGTGGAATTTAAGAAACAAAATAATAAATGAGGAAAGGTGGGAAAAAAGAGAGAGAGAGAGGTAAGCCAAGAAACAGACTCTTAACTATAGAGAACAAACTGATGGTTACTAGCGGGGAGGTCGGTGGGGGATGAGTTAAACAGGTAACAGGGATTAAGGTGTGTGCTTGGAGTAAGCACCAGGTGTTGTATAGAAGTGTTTAGTCACTAAATTGGACACCTGAAACTAATAAGTAGCTTAACCAATTGGAATTTAAATAAAAACTTTAAAATATACAAATATTTAATTGCTGAGAGAGAGAGAGAGAGAGAGAGAGACAAGACAAGCAAAATTTGGGCCTTCAATGAAACATGTGTTAGGTATGAAAGAGAATTACTTGGCCTTACAGGATGGCATTGAATCATTTCACCTCCCTGGGCATTAGTTTCCTTACCTGCAAATCAAATTTAAATTCAATTTAATTAACATATAGTGTATTATTAGTTTTAGAGGTAGAATTTAGTGATTCATGAGTTGCTTATAACATTCAGTGCTCATCACATCAAGCTCCTCCTTAATGCCCATCCCCTACTGAAAATCAAAGTTTTTAAACCAAAGGACTTGTGAGTGCCCTTCCAATCCTTAGAGTATGGGATTTGCTAAAGGTTTCTCATTAAAAGTAGCAGTGATCAGCCCTGTGCATATGGACTTGCTCTGAGACAAAACCAAGGGTCTTATTTTTCCTTTTTGGGAGAAGCTCCAAAACCAAAAAAGATGGACAGTATGCCTATGCCCAAACCAGAATATGTACTAACAGTTCCTTATGTTCTCAATTTTTTGGAACCCTATTATTTGTTTACTTAAATTAGCACAGATAGGCTATGTTTTCTGATCGAATCTCTCCCTGGTGAAGACAGAAAGTGCTAAGATCTGGAAGCATTTTAGACAGTTCGGCCAAGTGGAAAAGGAGCATTCTGGAATGTTGTGTGCTTTCGACACAGGAACTGGACACAGATCTTTGCAGAGCGTAGAGCACCCTCTCCCCACCTGCAGACTCCTCAGGCATAGTCCCTGACTTGAAGCTTCACAGACCGCAGAGTGTCCGTGTTACAGAACTGCTCTGTTGCTGTGTAATGAAAGCCAAGATGCGGACATGGCAGTGCTCGGTAGACGAGGAGCAGTGTGTGGGGGGGAAACAGGGGCACGGACATAGCACAGGCCAGTGACTACTTACGTGCGGCCCTGGGAGGCTCAGGCCGATATGTGCCAGGTGGCAAGCACACAGTGACCTCTGCAAACCCTTTCCAAGCCCGCTTTTGTTGAACTTGATGGTCTGTGCAGAAACTCTTCCATTTGTCCCACCCATCCTTCCAGCTGTGTGCCCCAGGGGGCTAAGCAGTGGGACAAGTCAATAACTGCTTGCCCTGTGGCTACGGGTTGGATTAAACCCATGAGGCTGAGTAGAGGAAGGAACAGGGAAGGGGGGTCCTCCTGATCCTCCCTGTGGGGTCACCACAGTCATACATCCCCTCACACACAGCTGGTCACCACACTCTCTGCTCTCCCCTCAGGCCCAGGACCACAGATAGGCAAACAGGCACGACTGTCTCAAGGATCTGTGGCGGTTTAACTATAATCTGCCCCAATTTTTGTAAATAGTCCTTTCATTTGACACTTCTCAAATAATCCAGTGTGACGGGCCATCCTTACAGGACTCTGACTGTCTAAACAAAGCTCCGTAATCTGGGAGGGATATGAGAATGCTACAGAAGTTCAGCAAGAGAAAAACATAAAT
This sequence comes from Vulpes lagopus, assembly GCF_018345385.1. NCBI lineage: Eukaryota > Metazoa > Chordata > Mammalia > Carnivora > Canidae > Vulpes > Vulpes lagopus. Next base: position 34,583,471 of record NC_054847.1, on the reverse strand, counting down.
GACCACTGGGATAAAGCGAAGCAGGAGAACGGAAGTTTACTGGAAGAAGGAAAGACCAAGAGAAAGTCTTTATTACCATGGGCTCCTTGAGAATATGAAGAGCAGTAGGCAATGGTGAGGAAGTGCAGGCTTAACTTTTGTCTGGCGCACGATAGCTACTTGACCTTGGGCACATCAGTCTCTGGAGTCACTTTCTTCCCGTGAAACCCGGAGAGCTTGACCAAGATAAAGAGACTCTGCCTTTTGGTTCTAAATAGGCTTTTCCCATGCTGGCTGTGTGGCCCACCCTTACACACTCCTTTATTTTATGGCTTCCCTTAACCCTAAGGGTGATTATCTGCATGTAGGGGGCTGAGGTACAAATCCCTACTTCAAAAACCTTTTTATTCTCTCTGCCTATGCTACCAAAATTCTTATCTACTTTTAATATATTCCTCTAATTACAAATAATATTTTGGGGCACCTGGGTGGCTTAGTGGTTGAGCGTCTACCTTCAGCTCAGGGCGTGACCCAGGGGTCCTGGGATGGAGTCCCACATCGGGCTCCAGGAGTCTGCTTCTTCCTCTGCCTGTCTCTGCCTCTTTCTGTGTCTTTCATGAATAAATAAAAATCTTTTTTAAAAAAATCACATTTTCGGGCAGCCCGGGTGGCTCAGCAGTTTAGCACCACCTTCAGCCAGGGCCTCATCCTGGAGTCCCAGGCTCGAGTCCCACTTCGGGCTCCCTGCATGGGGTCTGCTTCTCCCTCTGCCTGGGTCTCTACCACTCTGTGTGTGTCTCTCATGAATAAATAAATAAAATCTTTTTTAAAAAATCACATTTTTATATGGCATTCAAGGTTTTTCATGATCCAACATCATGCTGGTTTTACTTACCCCCATGTCTTCACCAGTCCCCACTGTCTAACCCTGTATTTAGCTTAGCAAATTCTTACATAGTACTTACAATATGTCAGGTATCATTCCAAATGCTTTACAAGTGTTGATTCTTTTGACTCTTATAATATTACTAACTGCTAATGTACTAGTTGGAACAGGCAGGCAAAAATACAGTAACAACTTAACCCAAAAATATCAGTGGCTTAAAACACAATAGACTTGTTGCTCATTGTTTGTATGGTATGGGTCAGAGAGGTCTCTGCTCCACATTGTCATTCCACGTTGTCATTCAAGGACCCTGTGGTTTTATCAGAGGTCCCTGTGGCCTCTGAGGACCCCACAAAAGTGAAAAAGAAAGTGAATGGGGAGCCACAGTGACCTTCACTGGCTCAGTGTGGGACTGACTCCTATCACCTCACTCATAGCCTGCTGGCCAGAAGCAGTCACATGATCAGTCCCAACTGAACTATAATAGAAACTGGAAAGAGAGAGCACACATGGGGTTTGGAGAGCCCAGGATCCCTGCCACAGATAGGAAATCTTAGCATACTTTCCAGAGAGAAAGTAACCAAAAAACTAAGTCCTGGAAAGTTTATGTAACAGGTTCAAGCTCACACAGATCATCAGTTGCAAATCCAGATCCATACCCAGACAGTGTAGCTTAGCTCTAAGATCCATATTATCTGCTGTGGTAGGCTACCTCCTTACCCCATTCCTCCCTATTCCCTCTCCACCCCTTCCTACCCTCGAGTATATGCTTTTATCATCACTTTCCTTCTTTTTCTGTAATGCTCTTCTCAACTGTCTGCCTAGAAAAATCTTATTTACTCTTCCCAGTGCCACTTCAACAATATGGGAAGACGTCCTCACACTTACCTAATGCAAAGACAGGCACCTTAATACCTAAATTCTTCAAGTGTTGTATACACTTAGGCTATAGCACTTTTTACACATAACCTTTGTGTGTTGCACCTTGATTCCTCTATGATCCTTCTTCCCAACTAGATGAACCCTGCTAGGTCAGAGAATGTCATACTCATCTGTCTTCCTGGCACCCAACAAGGGGCCAGGCATGAGATGCACACAATAAAAGGAGTGTTGGAGGTGCTGGGTGGCTCAGGTCACAAACTCAGAGTCCTGGGCTGGAGCCTCACATCAGGCTTTCTGCTCAGAGGGGAGTCTGCTTCTCCCTCCCCCTCTTGCCCTGCCCCTCCCCCAGCTCATGCCTGTTCATTCTCTTTCTCTCTCAAATAAATAAAGACTAAATAAATAAATAAATACATACATACATACATACATAATTTTTTAAAACCAAAGGGGTGCTGAATAAATGAGCAAGTGAGTAGATAAATCTTTGCCTTGCTGTACATGCTGTTGGTATGAGGATCCAAGGGCCAAATGTATGTGGACGGGCCAACAACAGAAAGGTTTGAGTGGGGATGGAACCAAAATCTTTTATTGAGTACGAGCTCTGTGCCGATTGTTATTGCTGGGCTTTTTGTGCAGGTAGAGGTTTCCTGCAATCGGATTTTAATATATTCCCTTTACCACGGGAAATGGGGTCAAATAGGAAATGTAAACCTATAAGAAATTTGCACCTTTTGGTTTCACGGGCAGAAAGCTGAATTTACGTCTGTAGTTGACCCTCTATTCTGGGTGGCATGACGTTAGCCAGCCCCTTTGGTCAGACACATATGCTAAATGCGTACTCCTAATTCACTAAGTAGCTCAGAAATTGGCGAAATCACTCAAATGTTAGATCAGACATTGCTTCATATTTCTGTGAGAACGTAAATGACTAAGCAGGCAGGCTTTCATCTTTCCATAGTCAGGCCATTGCCTCCCACAGGCCATCTTGTCATTCTGGCTGAAGGGTCCCACTTCTGTCCACGGTCCCCCCTGCCTTCTCAGACTGTGTCTTGCAACCTCTCTGGCACTGTCACCTGCCTCCCTAGGGCCCCCTCCCTAGTGGATGTTCCCATCAATACACACACATGCCCATGAGACCCTTTCCTGAAGAGATGTCTCCTTTTCCCCATGCTGACACCCACCTCTTGCATAAAAAACTGGAAATACTTGTCCATACTTGCTGTTACTGCAACCTCGCTCTCCATTACCCACTCAAGCAACTCCAACTGGGCCCCTACCTGTACAGCTGCTCCCCATTTCCCCTCCTGCTCCTGAAATCCATTCTCTAAGAAGCCAGAAGGATCCTTTGAAAACCTGAACCATGTCATGCCACTCCCCTGCCTAAGAACCCAGGGGCTTCACATCATTCTCAAAATAGAATTTTAAGCATGTATCATGCCTCCAGCCAGTGACTGCACTTTGCTGCACCTCCTGTGTAAATGAAGCCAAAGAGCCCACCTCCCACATTTGTTGTAAAAATCAAATGTCCACACGTATAAGGCACTTGGAACAGCTAGTGGCCAGCACAAAGGAAGTGAGATGGATAGTTTTATTATTGCTTCAGTGGCATATTTCAGCAAAGATGTGAATTTGTGAAGCAATAGAGAAAATATATATTGGCCTCTGTTTCCAGTTCCTGGCACAGAGCTACTAAAATCCTCATAAATTCCTAAGTGATAAGTGCACAAGGGGCATCTTTCGTTCTAATATTTGGTCTTTGACCTTGGTTCCTGACGCAGAGCTTCTAAAGCCCTTGGGTGACCCTGAGTGATAGGAGTGTCTTTTCTTCTAATGAAGCAACTCTGAGATCAAGCCTCCATAAGTACCCCAAAAGTACAGAGTTGGAAGAGTTTCTGGGCTCTGAACGCATCTACATGCCCGAGGGATGGTACACGCCAGCTCCACAGGGACACAAGCTCCTGCACTCAGGTACTCCTAGACCTTGGCCTATGTATATTTTCCCTTGGCTATTCATTTATATCCTTTATAATATTCTTTATAATAACCTAATAAACCTAAGTATTTCTCTGAGTTGTGTGAGTCATTCTAGCAAATTACACAACCCAAGGAAGTAGCTGTGGGAACCTAGATTTACAAATTCAGAAGCACAAGTGACAACCTGGGACTTGCAATCAGCATCGCAAGTGGGGAGCAGGTTTATGGAATCTATAGGGCCCAATGCCGTCTCCAGATAGATAGTGTCAGAACTGAATTGAATTATAGGACACCAGCTGGTGTCAGGTCATTGCTTGATGTGTGAAAACCTGGCATTGGAGGTATTCTGAGCATGTGAGTCAAGGAGAAATACAAGAGGAGTGTGTGTGTATTTTTTACCAAGTTACTTTCCAACTCCCAGCGTTTTACGTGTTGTGCAAATGGCATGGCCCTGCATGCAAAGGATACCTGCGCCTGTCTCTTCTTGCTCCCCATTCCACATCCCTCCCCAGGCCCTGTCTCTTGGCTCAGTCACACCCCCCAACTCTCTCCCTCTCTCCTTCACTCTCTGTCTTCTCCCCTTCTCTCTGTCTTTCTCCTTCTCTCTCCTTCTCCTCTCTTTCCTTCTCCCCCTTTTCGCCCTCTCCCTTTCTCTCTGTCCTCTTCCTTCTCTCTCTTTCTCTCTCTGTCCCTTCCCCCCTTTCCTTCTCTCTCTCTCTGTGTCTCTCTTTCTCCCCCCACACTCTCTCTTACCTCTCTCTCTGTGTCCACCCCCACCCCTTCCACAAAGGCAGCATAACACTGAGAAGGGTGGTGGAGCTGTGAAGAGCAGAAGAAAAGTGTCTGGGCTGCTGGATTGTACAAGAATAGAGAGAGCTCCAAGCGTGCTCCCTACAGTCCCCTTTACCGGCCTCTCAGAGGAAGAGGCATGGGCTGGTGTGGCATGCGGTGCACCCCCAGCACCCAGCATTGCAGTTGTTTGGCCAGCATCTCAGTTCACAAGTTTGCTTTTAATGGTTCACTAGCTGAATGAGTTTCCCTCCAGCTAAGGTAATTTTAAGAAGAGACCACTCTTTCAATTATATCTTGGGCCTTGCTATAAGGAGAACCACAGGGATTGGCGTGTGATTGATTGCACAGTTCTCTAAACAGTTTCGCAGACCTAATCTCATTTAATCTCCCCAACAAACCACTTCACACGAGGAAACTGGAGACTCAGAGACCCAGCAGAATCAGAACCCTAACCCATGCCTTCTGGCTCTAAAGCTCATGTCATTTCTACTCTGCTCCTTCCAAGAGATTTTTTTTTTTTTTGCTCTATTTTCTTGCATAATGGGAGGAAGATCAGCCCTCCCACCCCCGCAAAAAAGGAAGAACTAAAATAGCAAAACCAACTCTCTTTCCTAGGGCTTAGCCAAACCCTTAGGTCACCTTACCCATCCTTGACATTTCATGTCTCCTAAACTGAGCAGCCCAGGACTGCACACAGAGGGCAGCTGCTGAGGCTTGCCTTCTCCCAAGAGCGCCCAGTGCTCCAACACCCCCTGCATCTGCCAACCTGCCTGGGGCTCATTCCCTAGATCTTGCCACCAGTTTTCCCAACTATCTAATCATATCTGCAGATCTTTGACAAAGGTTCCATAATGCTGCAAGTCTAAGGGTTGAGGACAACGTGTCTCTTCTTTTCCAGGTAACATAAACAGTGGCTTTCTGGAGGCACCGCCCAGCTCTCATATACTGTCTCATCCATGTGATTCTGGTGAGGCCTGTGAAACACCCTCGTCTGGGCCCCAGGGCACGTTGCTGGGGCGCTCAGCTAAGCCTGGAATGACCTCGACTCAAGCAGCACTCAGGGAGAACATGCTTTGCTTCAGGGACAAGCCAGAGGAAAGTAACTTTAATAAGAAGTATTTCCATGCCTGGGAAGTCGGACTCCGACCTCTGTCCTCAGCCCTGTCCAGACCGCCCACGTGCGGACAGCGCTCAGCTCGGGGCTGGGGCGGATATCCTCAGAAATGGCTACTGGTTTGGAGTCCACCCCAGAGCCCCAGGTCCATCCCGAAATCTGGCCCCAGGCTGCACTGAAACATGCAGGTTGTTGTGCCTGGTACCAACGGGACTCCTTCCCTGCAAGTATTGGCAAACAGAAAACCAACGATATTGTAACTAAACTAAACAATTTTGCTTTGAATAATGGGATGATTGATGGCGGTTTCTGTGCAGTTTTATGACAGAAAAGAATTGGCAGGACATAAGGGTTTTTCCTTGACTTGGCACGTGCTCCATGAGGTGCCCTTGAGCACACAATTCCCCGGTTTCACTGTTTGAACTTGTGAAATATGGACAATAGGGTTATTTCCTTCTGCTTAATAAGATGAGTGAGGCAAATGTTTGCAAGATGTCTTGAGAAGTTTGCTGGAAATTTTAAGACAAATTCTTCTGAAATAATTTTCTCAAAACCCCAGTTTATTGAATTCCCTAGCACAAAAATTAAATGCAATTCTAAAATGATGTTAAAAAAGAGAAAGGTCTCAATTCCATAATATGCCATAAACCCTGTCATAAACATTGGAGGTGGCCTTGTCTAGCTGAGGCCATGGAAACTATGTCCTAATCAAATTGTTTCTTTCCATTTCCCTAACTTCAGATCACCAGAAATATGCAGTTCACTTCATAATGACATTTATTCAAGGTTATGATAACAAACTAACTGTCTCTCCCAGTGATGCATATGTTCTGGTGCTTTCCAGCCCAAGGCCTACTTGCTTGCTTTTCTTTCAAACCTCATTCATTCTCAGTCTTCTCAGCCAGAAAGTTCATGCTTCAGAACTGAAGGTAAGTACATCTTTTTTTTTTTTTTTTTTTTTTTTTTTTTTTTTTTTTTTACTATTCCTCGGGTTCTTGAGTGCTTTCGGACCCTATATAGAACAGTCAAGAACAAATCTGGGGAAAAGTTAAGCTCAGCATTTCCCTTTAATTATGGTCTTCCATTCTTCTTGAGGGAATTTGTTATCTTTCTAATTAAACTATTATAATTAAATCTATTATTTGTTTGTCTAAAGCAGCCTTCCTTATTAATGACTTCTTTAGCTTCTCTATATATGTATTCTTTAAAGTCTCATCAAGCTCTATGCAAGGACTATGGCCAGGTTTATCCTCATATTTCTTTTGCTCCTTCATGAGAGTCACCCTTTTACCTGATTAGCTTTTCTGTTTTTACAAGTGCTACAGTTTTGCTGCCATGGTGATCAGGGATGCTGGCATGTGGTTGGCTTCCTGTACCTCTGGCATGAGTGTCTAAGCAACTCTGCCATCAGCATTTATAGGTGTATTATTTGTGGTTCTGGGGCTGATCTTTAAGATCAACAGTCCTCTGATTTCCTAGGCAGTAATACAGGATATAATATAAACAAGAATTAAAAATACATTTACTATCACATACTCCTTCAAAGTGGTTCTCATTTGGGAATGAGTCACGGCAGATTTGAGACATCCCGTCTTTGCTTGGTTAGCTCTGTTATGGAGGACACGCGTTCTCCAGAGGGGAGGTTTCAGTCTTTTTGTAAAAACAACTGTTCTTCATATTTTTGTTTCCTTGGGCTACCTTGAGATAACTCTACCACTCACCCTCCCCTAAATACATGCATGTACACATATATACACACAGGTACACATACATGCACAGAAATAAACATATACACACATACAAAGCCCAGGAGGAGTAGAGATGGTAATGGGGTAAGAGAGGTGCTGAGAATAAGATCTTGAGAAAGACTGGGAAAAGGAAAACTCCTTTCAGTGCACGCGGGGCAAGAGTGTGGAAGAGACGGTTGTAAGCTGTGCTCATTCGTTTACATATTGATCAAAAATGTCCGCTGATACTTAGGTGCCAGGCTTTGCTGCAAACCACAGTGAGAGCGCCTGCTGCTTGCCTCCAGAAGCTAGGGGCTGAGGACACAGGTGTAAGACAGTATCTCACACTACCTCCTACCTGGGAACACATGCGGCCGGGGAAGCACAGAGAAGGAAACCTAACTGTACCTTTTGGGAACCTCAGCCCAGGGTAGAAGGGGGAGGGAGGGCCCCTAGTAGGGAATGTAGTAGACGGCGCTGCAACAATCTTTGCTTTTCAGGGAACCCTGCATCTCTTATGATGGGGGAGAGGTTCGCTCCAGCAGAAATTGCCGCCTCACTGCCTCAGAGCAACTCAAGGCAGTTCGGTGTAAAAAAAAAAAAAAATTGTTTTAAGCCATCCTATTCTTTACCTTGATAATTTTTCCAAATGTGTTTTCCATATGAATACTTAATGGTTAATTAACTTTTAATGAGATCCTTCTGCTCAGTGTAAGCTCCCATCTTGCATTCATTGTACAGATATCAGTATGGCCAGGTTCTCTGCTGGGTACTACAGAGATGGTGAGGACAGTTCTTATCCTAGAAAGCTCAGAATCCATTTATGAGGGAAGATTGTGTTTTCTAATGAGAGTAATGCCATCAGAGAAATAAGGACATATGGTCTATAAGAACATAGATGGTAAGCTCTCTCATCCTCCTTCAGGAGAGGGGAGGCAGCGTAGGAAAGTCTGCACGGAGGAAATAATGAATGTGCTGAACATGAAAAGGTGATGAAGAAGATGAGGACGGGGCACCACACAGACATTATACCGTGTGCACAGGCTCAATGGGAACATAAGAGCTGAAAGACAGATGGCCTGGTGTACATGGAGCTCAGGTGGACTTGGGGCTCAGAAAAGTGAGAGATAAGAAAGAAGGTATGAAAAGAGTGTAGATCTTAAATTTGTGCTTAGTTCTCTAGCTATGAGGAGCCATAGTATTAAAATTTAGAAAGTGGCTTTAAAGTAAGTGCTCAGCTCAAAATATGCATGTTCCAAACACTGTGCCAGCAACACATGTAAGACTTACATGGGGGCAACTGGGTGGCTCAATGGTTGAGTGTCTGCCTTTGGCTCTGGGAGTGGTCCCAGGGTCCTGGGATTGAGCCCTGGACCAGGCTCTTTGCAGGGAGCCTGCTTATTGCTCTGCCTATATCTCTGCCTCTCTCTGTGTCTCATGAATAAATAAATAAAATCCTTTTTTTAAAAAATAAGACTTATATGAACCCTGAGTTGGTGGGAAAACAAAATATATGCAAGCAATAGACACTTAAATGACCTAGCATGTGTTCCAGTGTCAAAGTGTAGAGCCAGCAAGCATTTTTGAAACTGCTACAGCAACCAGCCTCAGGGAAAGGTCAACATAGAGACACATTCAGGAAGGGTCTTGGAGAATGTGTACCGCTGGAGTAGAACTTCAACAAAGGGAGCTCTAGAGTCAACGGAAGGTCAAGTCAAGGATCAGGGTGAAGAGGAGAGAAAATAGAGGATGGAGATACCCCACACCTAGCAGGAGCCTCCCCAGCTGCGTAAACATGGGCAAAACTTCACTTCTTGGGACCTCCATGTTCTTGTCCTAAAATGTGGTAGCATTGTCATTCCTGCCTAATTCCAGTCTCCTTGTGAATGTCAAATAGGACATTAGAGTCTAAGAGCAGAGCTCTGCAGAACGTTATAATGTCTTTACTCTGGCCACCCACAGGGGCCTTTGCCAGCTGAATGTTTACCCTGACAGTGCTCCTGCCTACACTATGCATTGGGAAAGAAAAGAACACGGCTGCCTCATACTCCAATAGACAGGGTTACCAAGCGTCCTCTTACAATTGATCCTAGATGTACTTCAAAGAAGAATATGCACTGGATTCAGATGAGCGATTATCATTAAATAACACTGCCGTGTGAATAGGCAATGTCTAGAATTAGGGGCGCTTCTGTTCAGTCAGATCAAGAAAATTGGCATTAGCTGGTAATGGTGATGTGATGCCAACAAAGGCTGTTTGGAACAGCCCAGGGTCAGTAAGTAAATTAAAAATTTATCTATCACTGGAGTTCCTTTTTCCCTCTTTCTTTCAACAGAGTATAGATTAATAATATCCACAAGTCTTATTATGATGCTCATCTATTCTATTATTCTATTTCATTCTATCCTATTCTATTTAGCACCCAAAAGGCCTAAGAGCGGGACCCCCCAGTCTTCAGCAACTCCTACTGCTCCAGGTCCAAACTTACATACCCCCTAAATGTCCATATGCTTGAAGAGTCAGTATCATTACCTGGTCAGACTAGCCTTGTGGTCCAGAATCCTGCTGTTCCCACTTATGCTCAGCTTCCCGAGACTGTATGGAATAAAAGGAGAGAACATGGGCCTTGGAGCAAGGCAAATTTAGTAGCTAGTTGACCTTGAGAAAGTTACTTAATCTCTCTGCGCCTGTTTTCTTATCCATGAAATGGGTGGGAAAGCAGGGAATAGGTATAGTACCTCTTATGTACTTTGTATTAGAGAATACTAAGTTATGCACCAGTATCTGCATATACTGTGAACCCTTTCTGACCTCTAACATAGAGATTATTGTAAGAGAAGCCATACAAAATCAAATTGTCCTTAAAGTACAGAATTTTAATGAAGTGCTGATGTACTGGGAATTTGCTTTTTTATATTATATTTTTTTAAGTCAGAGTATTAATTAAAATTGCTAGGCGTACATTTTGGGCTCTACACAGTAGACAGTGAATTACCTATGTCACTTGTAGGTAAAGCCAATCTTTTCTCATGCCATGTACACCATGTGGAAGCCATGACTCAGGTTAGCAAGTCAATATAGTTTTATCTATTCTTTTTCTTGTGTGTGCATGTCACATTTCCCCAATTAGATTTTGGTGGACAGCACGGTGTTTCTTTTTTATTCCCAGCCACATATAACCTGAAATTGGATCTTAGAAGGTACCCACAGATAATTCTTTATTTGACTACTTGGATTAAAGCCAAAAAGTCAAAAAAAAAAAAAAATAAAGCCAAAAAGTCCTAAAGTTTTCCTCCTTTCCATACCCTTCCATACACCCGCTCTCATCACTCTTCTTGGATAACAACTGCCCCCAATTAACAGTCCCTCATCCTCTGGGACTAAGACCTACTACAGAGTGCATGAAGCACAAAGTCAGTGGCCACTAGTTCCTCAAAATGCCAGAGCAGGGCAGCCCGGGTGGCTCAGTGGTTTAATGTGCCTTCAGCCTGGGTTGTGATCCTGGAGATCCGGGATCGAGTCCCACGTCAGGCTCCCTGCATGGAGCCTGCTTGTGTCTCTGCCTCTCTCTCTCTCTGTGTGTCTCTCATGAATAAATAAAATCTTAAAAAAAAAAACAAAACAAAACGCCAGAGCAGGATCCAAAGACCAAAGTTGCTCATTGTGCTCATGGCAGCTTTGAGGTCCATTTAGGTTGGAGTCAGCCCATTTCAAAGGCAGCAATAAGAGGAGCCAGGTGAGGCAAAGAAAGCTTCAGGGAATCCATCCAAAGATATTAAGAGTTTAAAATTCTTCATCTGGAAGAGGAAAGAAATTGTTTATATTGTTTTATTTAATTGCACTTGTTCCAGTTAGAAACCATTAGAAACCAGTTAGAAACCGTTTTATGCTTTGGAAAAGAAGTATCTGGAGCTATTTCAGAAATGGGAATAGAAATGGAATTGTGCAGGAAAGAATCTATACTCATTTTTTCTTTCTTTCTTAGATTTTATTTATGAGAGAGAGAGAGAGAGAGAGAGAGAGAGAGGGAGAAGCAGGCTCCATGCAGGGAGCCCGACAAGGAACTCGATCCTGAAGGCAGCACTAAACCATTGAGCCACCCGGGCTGCCCTTCAATACTCATTTTTAAGGAGAACTGCAACAAGGGTTTGATTGGAGTTTCTTCATTTGCTAAAAATGAAGTTCCAGGAGAGATCAAATGACACCAAGTTTGCTCCCTGATATGCCCACCTTTGCTGGGGCCCTCAGCTCCCATTATGGGCATGTACACTCGGTCCCCAATACTGTGGCGTGCCTCCTTTTCATAGCAATGATACGACTCTGGGGTCTTCCTACTTCACACTCTCACCAAAGTCAACTGCCCCTGCACATATTCCCTTCTGAACTATCTGACAACTTTCTATAAACCATAAATAATGGGATTAAATGAAATTGTGTCAACCTTGCCTCAGGTGTAAATCATAAAATATATTGAAAAAGAAAGCATTATCTGAAGATGATACTTTGACCCAAAGGAAAGCACCAGGATGGGAGTGGCAAAGTGGTGTTAGTTTTGTGCAAGATAGTTGAGGGCACCTGGGGCTATCCAGAAATCTTCCCATGCTAAGGCTGAGATTATTTGAGGCAACAACTCTTATAACGAGAAGCAGAGATGGTTTGAAAGAGACTCCAAGGCATGTGCTTGGTTCACAGAAGCAAACCACAGTGCTAAAGAGTGGTGAGAGTATCCACCCAGTGTCTACAGGTTCCTGTACTTCAGTGGAAGCTGAGGGTAAACTGTCTAAGCTCCCCTCGTGTATTTTTGCAGTACATGTTTTATTTTATTTTTTTCTTTTAATAATACATTTATTTTTTATTGGAGTTCAATTTGCCAACATACAGAACAACTCCCAGTGCTCATCCCATCAAGTGTCCCCCTAAGTGCCCACCACCCAGTCACCCCCACTCCCCACCCTCCTCCCCTTCCACCACCCCTAGTTTGTTTCCCAGAGTTAGGGGTCTCTCATGTTCTAACTCCCTTTCTGATATTTCCTACCCATTTCTTCTCCCTTCCCCTCTATTCCCTTTCACTATTATTTATATTCCCCAAATGAATGAGACCATACAATGTTTGTCCTTCTCTGATTGACTTACTTCACTCAGCATAATACCCTCTAGTTCCATCCACGTCGAAGCAAATGGCGGGTATTTGTCATTTCTAATGGCTGAGGAATATTCCATTGTATACATAATGGAAGACATCTTCTTTATCCATTCATCTTTTGATGGACACCGAGGCTCCCCCCACGGTGTGGCTATTGTGGACATTGCTGCTAGAAACATCGGGGTGCAGGTGTCCCGGCATTTCATTGCATCTGTATCTTTGGGGTAAATCCCCAGCAATGCAATTGCTGGGTCGTAGGGCAGATCTATTTTTAACCCTTTGAGGAACCTCCACACAGTTTTCCAGAGTGGCTGCCCCAGTTCACATTCCCACCAACAGGCAGCACATGTTTTAAATACCAAACTCAGAAAACTCAAAAAGCAACAAAAAACACACATTCAAAAAAAAATCTTTCCTACTTGGTCTATAGATTCAACACAATCCCAATCAAAATCCCAGCAACTTGTTTTGTAGGCTTTGATAAACTCATCCTAGAATTCATATGAAAAAGCAACAGATTTAGGATAACCAACACAATACTGAATAACAAAGTTGGAGGTTTGATATTATCTCACTTCAATACTTACTATAAAGCTATAGAAATCATGACAATGTTGGTATTTTTTTCTTTTTTTTTTTTTGCTTTGTTTTTAAAAAAAATATATATATATAGAATGTTGGTATTAACAAAAGAATAGATAGATAAATAGATCAGTGGAACAGAATAGAGAGCCCAGCAGACCCACATAAATGTAGCCAACTGATTTCAACAAAATGAAAGAGCAATTCAATGGAAAAATAAGCTTTTCAACAAATAATGCTGGAACAATTGGATATTTACATGCAAAAAGAAATCTAAATATAGGTCTAACACACAGAAAAATTAACAGGAAATGTAAAATACAAAACTATACAACTTCTAGAAGTAAAAAGGAGAAAAAATCTACATAACATGGATTTGATGATGTGTTTTTAATATAATGCCAAAAGCACATCCATAAAAGAAAAAGTAAATAAATTTACTTTATTAAAATTTAAAACTTTTGCTCTGTGATAGACATTACTAACATAATGGAAAGACAAGTCATAGACTGGAAGACAATACTTGCAAAATAAATATTAAAAACTGACTTTTTTCCAAAAGTATTATTATTTTTTCCAAAAAATAGCTCCAAAGAACTATTAAACTCAAGAAAACAAGAAATATAATTTTTAAATGGACAAAAGATCTGAATAGATATCTACCAAAGGAGATTTACAGATGGTAAATAAACATATAAAAAATGATGCTCAGTCATCTTTTATCATTAGGGAAATGAAAATTAAAACAACAATGAGATACCACTACACACATCAAAATGGCTAAAATCCAAAACACTGACAATACCAATATTGGTAAGGATATAGAGCAATAGGAACTCACATACATTGCTGGTACAAATGCAAAATGGTGCACTTTGGAAATCAGTATGGCGGTTCTTATAAAACTAAGCAAACTCTTACCATATGATCTAGCAATCATGCTCCTTGATATTTACCTAAGTAAGTTGAAAACATGTTCACACAAAAAAACTGCACATGCATGTCTTTGGCAGCCTTATTCATAATTGCCAAAACTTGGAAGCAACCAAGATGTCCTTCAACAATCATTTAGCACTCAAGCCCCCCCCCCCAAAAAAAAACACTCAAGCCTTGGGAAAGGCAAAACCATAATAGAATAAACAGATAAGCTGTTACCAGTGGTTTGAGGAGGAATTGAGGGTTGAGTAGATGAAGTACCAGGGAATTTTTAGAGTATAAAACTATCATTTTTGACAATGTAATAGTGAGTATATAACATTATGTATTTGTATTTGTTAAAACCTACATAAATTTATGGCATAACAGTGAATCTTATGTATGCAAAATTCTTACAAGTCATTTAAGAGGTTAGGGGATCTCAGGATGAAGTGAAATGAAAAAATCTAATTGTATTATAAAGATGCTCAATGAATGGGGGAATGAAGGCGGTGCTGATTAAGTAACTTTGAAAATGAATGGAGACTATAAGATAAAGATAAAAACACTGTTCTCTAGTCAATAAAGTCCACAACAGTGATATGGATTAACAGTTTTGTTAATGTATACTAGAATTGTACAATTAAGTAATGCATGGAAAAGGGCCCTAGCCAAGTTTCCCAGTGTTGAAGTGTGTGTGTGTTTAAAACATACTAGGAAATTGTGTTTTGGTATATGTGCTGCCGAAGTGAGCACTAGGAATTGTGGTTTAAACCGTGGCATTCTTCTGCCCCTTGATTTATCAGATTTTTAAATTTTTACCGTATCCTGGGAGAGTGTGTCACTCTTTTATAGTTGTCTAATGTTCTATGGAATGTTCTGTTGGATATGCTAAAATTGTGTAATCACTCCCCTGTTGATGGATATTTTGGTCATTCTCAGTTCTTTGTTGTTACAAATATGAATGTAGGGAACATCGTTGTCCGTGTACCCTGATAAAATTTCCTGAACATAGATGTTCCCAGAAGTGGGATTGCTAAGTCTCAAAGGGTATATGCATTTTTTTGTGTGCTTGCATTTTCAATTCTGATAGACAATAAAGATGGTGATACAGTTAAAAAAAAAAAACAAGGAGATAAACAAGGAGAGAAGTCTAGAGGGATCTATGAGGTAATGGATTGGAGTTGGAAACATTAGTATGAGCTCATGTTTAGCTGAATATAGGTAGAGATGGATAGAGAAAAATTTGTATATATATATATATATATATATATATATATAAAATGCACACACATTGCTAGTGCACACATGCGTATTTTCTCTGTTAGCTGAAAAGGGCCTAGAAGCTATGGCAACCCAATAAAACTCAGATCTTGGTTTCTAATACAGTTCTTTAGGAAAGGAATCAGGAATCCTTGGAACAACAGCTGATTCCATGATGAGGGCACAAAATAACAAGAAGAGCCTAGAACATTTCTTAGTGTCAAAAAGTAAATAATGATTCCAAAAAGCCATCATTATGAGGGTATGTTCAGAGGACACTGGTGCCAACTAAAGAGCTCCCAATGAACAAAGTTGGAATAATTCAAGCCAAAGTCATAAATAAAAATCTACATATTCATGTTGATACGAACAAATGATAGAATGAATAAACAGAAGAAAATAGACATATATCCAATGGAGAACTGTAAATAATTTATGTAGATACTCGACTCTCACAGCGGGGGACTAGCTCTCTACTCCTTAAATGTGGGCTGTGCACAGATGGGCAGGGGTGCTTCACAGTAAAGAAACTTAATAGAAACTATCTTAGCCAGGTGAGGGTGGGCAATGTCAATTGTAATAAGTTGTGTTGATACTATGCTGTAATGACAACATTACCGTATCTCTTGTGGTCTTCCCCAAAATCCATAACCCCAGTCTTATCATGAGAAAAAAACAACAACCAAATACTAATTGTAGGACATTCTACAGAATACCTGACCAATACTCCTTAAAACTGTCAAGATCATCAAAAACAAGGAAAGTCTGAGAAATTGTCACAGCCAAGAGGAGCATCGGAGACATGCTACCTGTAATCACACCTATATATCATTTGGGGTCCTAGAACAGAAAAAGAGCATTAGGTAAAACAAAGGAAGTATGAATAAAGTGTAGACTTTAGCTAATAATAATATGTCTGTATTGGTCATTAATTGTGGTTAAAGTACCATACTAATGTAAGATGTTAATAATATGATAAACTGAGTGTACTACCTATGGGAACTCATTGCACTATTTTTACAGTTTTTCCATGAATCTAAAATAAGTTTATTTTAGGGGTGCCTGAGTGGCTCAGGCAGTTAAGTGACAGACTCTTGATTTCAGCTCAGGTTATGATCTCAGGGTTGAGAGATCAAGCCCTGGGTCTGGCTCTCCAACAGGCATGGAGCCTGCTTAAGATTCTCTCTCTCTCATTTTCCCTCTCTGTTTCTATTTATAATGAAAAAAAAAACTAAATTAACTTTATTTCTTAAAAAATTATTCTGGGGCACCTGGGTGGCTCAACTGGTTAAATGACTAACTTCAGCTCAGGTCATGATCTCAGAGTCCTGGCATCAGCCTCCTGTCCACTCCATGCTCAGCAAGGGAGTCTGCTTGTCCCTCTGCCCACCCACCCTCATATATATGCTATTGCACATATCACTGATTATTTGTTTAGGGCCATGGAGTCACAGATAAGTCAGTTTTTTAGCTCCTAAAGGCAGTGTGATAGTGGAACTATTATCTGTCACCTTCTATTGGGTTAAAGTGTGTGACTAGGATCATTACTCTAGACTTTTAGTGATGATACATTTTCTAATTAAGGGGTTTGAAGTGCACCCCTTAATATTTAACAAAAAATTGGTACCTGAATTTTGAACAACCTATAGTTATTAAAATTTAACTAATGAACTGTGATTATGATCTTTCACATCACCTTAATTTATATATAAATATTTTTTCATCTTCGTTTCTTCGATTTTGATTTCTCTGAACTGTCATTGGTCAGATAAGTCTCCAACTATTTGCTTTAATCACCATATTCCTCTTTCCCTCCAACTTGCACCCAAAGCAGAGAATAATTATGTCTTGGACATTCCAACCAATTATCAGTATTTTTCTCTTGGATGAATAGACTTTGTACAAAGACAAGGAGGGACGATCTACTTCTGGGAGACCCATTGCCTTTTACAACTCACTAGGCCATTTTTTGATTTGTATCATATAGAACCCCAGAGATCTGAAATTAATGAATAGTTTAGTCCCTGTATATTGATAATATTGAGCTTAAACTTTTTGATCATGGCGTGTATTTCCTGTCTTATTCACTAAAACAGTGGTTTTTATCTTGAATATATGCCATAGACTTCATATATTAATATAAATCTCATATACCAGTTTTTGTCGCTCCACAAAATAGTAGTAAAAATAGTCACATCTCTTAATACTTGAATTAAATGTTCAAGTACCAATATACTATGTCAGGGGAAATATGGTATCACCGTTGGGAAATGCTCCAGTTTTTTTTTAAAGTTTTTATTTAAATTCCAGTTAGTTAACATAATGTAATATTAGTTTCAGGTATAGGAGTTTATTGATCCAGGCAGCCCTGACTCCTCCAGACACAGAACCAGGCCAAGCATGCCTTATTGGGATCCACACAGCAGGCTTCTCAGTCCTCAGCATTTTCTTAGACCTCAAGAGCTACCCACAGGGACTAACTGCCCTAGAGCACTGGGCCAAAACAAGGTCCAACATTCACCTTCTCACTTTTTCTAGATAAGGACTGTGTCTCTTTTTCTCCCTGAGAGTAAACATTCCCAGAGATTGGGCACTTTTTTCCTTTTCAACTTTCAAAAAATAAGACATCTAATTTCAACTATTTTCTTTTTTTTAAATAAATTTATTTTTTATTGTTGTTCAATTTGCCAACATATAAAATAACACCCAGTGCTCATCCCGTCAAGTGCCCCCCTCAGTGCCCGTCACCCAGTCACCCCCACCCCCCGCCCTCCTCCCCTTCCACCACCCCTAGTTCGTTTCCCAGTGTTAGGAGTCTCTCATGTTCTGTCTCCCTTTCTGATATTTCCCACTCATTTTTTCTCCTTTCCCCTTTATTCCCTTTCACTATTTTTTATATTCCCCAAATGAATGAGACCATATAATGTTTGTCCTTCTCCGATTGACTTATTTCACTCAGCATAATACCCTCCAGTTCCATCCACGTCGAAGCAAATGGGGGGTATTTGTCGTTTCTAACGGAATATTCCATTGTATACATAGACCCCATCTTCTTTATCCATCATCTTTCAATGGACACCGAGGCTCCTTCTACAGTTTGGCTATTGTGGACATTGCTGCTAGAAACATTGGGGTGCAGGTGTCCCGGCGTTTCATTGTATCTGTATCTTTGGGGTAAATCCCCAGCAATGCAATTGCTGGGTCGTAGGGCAGGTCTATTTTTAACTCTTTGAAGAACCTCCACGGTTTTCCAGAGTGGCTGCACCAGTTCACATTCCCACCAACAGTGCAGGAGGGCTCCCTTTTCTCCACATCCTCTCCAACATTTGTGGTTTCCTGCCTTGTTAACTTTCCCCATTCTCACTGGGGTGAGGTGGGATCTCATTGTGGTTTTGATGTGTATTTCCCTGATGGCCAGTGATGCAGAGCATTTTCTCATGTGCTTGTTAGCCATGTCTAGGTCTTCCTCTGTGAGATTTCTGTTCATGCCTTTTGCCAATTTCATGATTGGATTGTTTGTTTCTTTGCTGTTGAATTTGATAAGTTCTTTATAGATCTTGGAAACTAGCCCTTTATCTGATAGGTCATTTGCAAATATCTTCTCCTATTCTGTAGGTTGTCTTTGAGTTTTGTTGACTGTATCTTTTGTTGTGCAAAAGCTTATCTTGATGAAGCCCCAATAGTTCATTTTTGCTTTTGTTTCCCTTGCCTTCATGGATGTATCTTGCAAGAAGTTGCTGTGGCCAAGTTCAAAAAGGGTGTTGCCTGTGTTCTCCCCTAGGATTTTGATGGAATCTTATCTCACATTTAGATCTTTCATTCATTTTGAGTTTATCTTTGTGTATGGTGCAAGAGAGTAATTTCAACTATTTTCTATAGACAAGGGTACTCACTTGTCCCTTTCCCTTTAAGCAAAACCCTCTTTCTTTCTTTCTTTCTTTCTTTCTTTCTTTCTTTCTTTCTTTCTTTCTTTCTTTCTTTCTTTCTTTCTTTCTTTCACAAAAGGTCTGATTGTTTTCTGCTTTTACAACCCAGGAGACCTTGGACCCTGCACATGCACCTGCAAATAAAGTTGTTTTATAAGAGTCTAGATACTTTGCCCTAAGAAGAGAGTGAAGGTTATGCATATTACTGGCACCACTTCAAAAGAAATCTCTAGCAAAAGTACTCATTTTACCACAAGATTTCAACTGTAATATTATCCAGTAAAACTTTTAAGCTCTGATATATGAAAAAAAATGAAATCACTAAATCTGTTTCTTGCACATTTTATTTATCTCCCCCAAATATACTTTTTTTTAGAAACACGAACTGCTGATTATTCAATTGATGGTGGTCACATTGTAACACATCAATAAATAGCTATTGGGCACCTCAGTGAGTTCCTGGGATGATGTAAAAAGGAGGGATACAGAATGTGCCAGCCCTCCAGGGTGTTACCCAGCTTCTCAGAAGACAGAACATAAACACTCAAAGTTGACCTTTCTCATAAGTGGAGTGCCACATGCCAAATGCTAGGCAAGAACAAGACACGCTGCAGGACATGAAAGCAGAGAAAGGTCACAGGGGTTGAGGTGGTAACTAGGGACACTCAAGACATTTTATTTTGACTTTGGATTTAAACAAAAGTGGGATTTAGATAGGGGAGATTAGAAAATTCCAGAGGGAATACAGTAGTAAAACAGGAAGGCAAGGATGTGCTAAGGTTCCTGGAGACAAGACACTTGCTGGCTGGCTGACATGCAGGTCCTACATGGAATACAGGAAAATATGGCAGGAAAACATTACCTTGGAACTGATTGTAGGGAGCCTTAAATGCTGGGGATTTTTTTTAATTGGATTTTATTCTGTAAGCAATGATAGTTCTTTGAAGAAATATAACTTTTATGAAGCCCACACCATGTGCCTATGTATGCATATGAAAACAAAACCATAATGTAAGAACTTTATGAACTAAGTAGTATTAGCTCCACCTACATATGTGAGAACTAAAGATGACAAAGGCTAAAGATATTTATTTATTTCTTTAATGCCTTTTCTTGATTTCAATGATTATTTTTCTAAGACTAAAATAAAAATTAACTTCCACAAAGTTTTTGTATTTTTTAGGATAAATTAGATATAGGACTCCCTATTAGTACCCAGGAAGTTACCTGTCCCTAACGAAAATCAAATTTTAGTTTGATCTTAGTATATCTTTTCTCATTCTCTCTCTCTCTCTCCCTCATTCTGTCTCTCTGTCTCTGTCACGCACGCACACACACACACACACACACACAATTTCTCAGATTTCCCTTCTGGGAATATTTGAAAATTTCCAAGAATATTAGGGATTTTTTTAAAGATTTTATTTATTTATTCATGAGAGATCCAGAGAGAAAGAGGCAGAGACACAGGCAGAGGGAGAAGCAGGCTCCATGCAGGGAGCCCAACGTCGGACTCGATCTCGGGTCTCCAGGATCATGCCCTGGGCGGAAGGCAAGTGCTAAACCGCTGAGCCACCCAGGCTGCCCTAGGAATTGTTTTAAAGAGAAAGAAATAAAAGTAGAAACACAAGATATGTCATCACTAAAAATATTAACTACTGCAGAAGCCAAATATCTCATCATGATGAGGTGTTTAGGGATGAGATTTAGTATTTTTTAGGTAATCCCTCTGTTGAGCATCCTCAATTGTATTCTTATGAACATATCCAGCTCTTTTCCCAGAAAAGTGCATCATTTCTCTGGAATATGGTTAAACCAGAAAGCAGACCTAAGTATCCTAGAGACTCAGCTTTTCCACTTCAGTGATTGACTCTTTTAATCTTTATTCATATTATATAATGTAATTTTAGAAAAACTGACATCTATTTAGCTATCTGTATAAGACTCAAAAATGTGTTCATTCAGGACAGTTTTTCTTTGGCTACTTTTAATTTATGTAAGACTTAACTTGCTCCTGCATGTTGATCTTTAAGATTACTGTTGTTTCTTATTTTTTAGCTCTTCTTTCTGTACTATAGATCAACAGTAGTGTATTTTGCTACTCATATTTTCTATTCTTTTTCTTCTCTCTTTGAATTCAAGAACAAGAAATAAAAGCATAAGTCAGTTATAAAGACAGTTTGTGCCCAAACAGGAAACATTTGGTGCCTGTCTCAGCCAAATATTGATGCAAATCTGGTGTGTTTATGGCACTGAGACAGAAGTAGGAATCTAAAACCAGAAAAACTGAAATGCCTTAAAGGGCAGGAGTGGCAGAGAACATGACCCAATTGAGATACCTAAGTAATACAAAGAAAGATAACAAAATTCATGGCAAGTATGCAAACCAAAATCCAGGTATTTCATTGGCAACAATCCAAAAGTTTGCTAACCATGAATTGAAGAGACTATGGGAGGAAACGTACTCCTATGCACTACTTGGTGAGAATATAAATTGGCACAATTCCTTTGGAAGTCAATTTCACATTATCTGTGAAAACCACATATACGCTTTCACTAAGTAATTCCACAAGTCCACTTATGTGAACATAATAAGTTCACATACATGCACATAAGTAAGTACATACTTACAGGATCCCTGGGTGGCTCAGCGGTTTAGCGCCTCCTTTGACCCAGGGTGTGATCCTGGGGACCTGGGATCAAGTCCCACATTGGGCTCCCTGCATGGAGCCTGCTTCTCCCTCTGCCTGGGTCTCTGCCTCTCTCTCTCTCTCTGTGACTATCATAAATAAATAAAAATTAAAAAAAATTAAAAAAATATTTATACATATATAAATATATACATATATAAATATATATAAATATACATATATATACATATATATATTTATAGTACCTATTCTGTAGTACCTATTCAGAGTGAAATAGAAATGTTAAAAACATCTAGTGAAAACAAGGAGAGAAGGCAGCAGAGAAGCTGAAATACAGAGAGGAGCCCTGTGATACATAATAAGAATAATGTATAGTCTTCCTTCCCTTTTCTGGTACAGAGCTCCTAACACCATTGGAATTTTCTAAGAGATGGGAGCAATAAGGTGTCTTTTGTTAGGGTAATGAGGTGACTTTTGGAGAGGCTCTCTGTAACCCTAAGGATAGGGGCTGGTTACCAAGGGGCTCAACCATGTGAGGGTGTTGAGAACTTTCAATACCAACCTCTGACCGCCAAGGAGGGGAGCAGGCCCCTGAGGTTAAATCAATTCCCAGTGGCCAATGATTTAACCTATCGTGCACATGTAATGAAGCCACCATAAAAGCCCGAGAGGATGGGGTTTGAAAGCTTCTAGGTTGGTGTACACATGGAGACTCAGGGAGAGTGGTATTCTCAGAGCATGGAAGCTCCATACCCTTTCCACATACCTGCCCTATGCATCTTTTCCATCTGGCTGTTCCTGAGTCATGTTCTTTTATAATAAGCTGGTAAACTAGTAGTATAGTAGTAGTAGTACTAGTACTACTAGTAGTACTAGTAGTAGTAGTAGGTATGCTTTTCCCATGAATTCTGTGAGCTGCTCTAACAAATTAATCAGACTTGAGGAGGGGGTCATTGGAATCTCTGATCTATAGCCAGTTACGTCAAAAGCATAGGAAACTAACTGGACTTGTGATTGGCATCTGAAGTGGGGGAGGGCAGTCTTACAGTACTAGGCCCTGAACCTGTGAAATCTGATGCTATTTCAGGCAGACAGTGTCAAAATTGAGTTGAATTGTAGGACACCCAGCTGGTGTGTGAGAATTGCTTGATGTGGAACCCCCTCTCACATTGGGATTGGAAGCTATCAATTCACTCAGAAGTAGTCCAGAACTTCAACCCACATATACACCTCCACGCAGCTCAGTCCCAGTCATGCCTGACAGCTCACACAGACTCCCTCAGGCCCAGAGCCCAAATCCTAGGCTGGCTCTCCACAAAGCCTATATTACAAAACTCTTCCAGCTGGAATAACCTGAAAGCCCTATAATAAAAATCACTCATCTGCCTAGTAAAAAAAAAAAGAAAAGAAAAAAAAAAGGCCATGATATCCTCCTTCCCAGCTGTCCTCCTTTAGAGCAAATACAAGACCCCAGCACCATAGACAGCAGCTGGCACAGTGTCGCTAACTTACCTTTGGAAAGATTCAGAGGAACCCCCAGTACACAGCCCACCATCTGCAGGATATATACAGCCTTTCTGCTTAAGGCGTCCCATGGCATCAGTATCCTTTCTCAATCCAAAGCGGGGACTGTGGGCCTTTCTGTTCTCTGAATTTCTTCAATAATTTTTCAAAGAGAGGGTTGAGAAAATCATTCTGAATTGGTTAAATATGTTCAGGTTTAAGGTTTTTAAGTTATCATGTTCTCATTTTCTACTAAAGCCAATAGAATTTCCTTAACAGATGCAACAAAGCATTAGGATTAACTGATTTCTTGTAACAAATTCTCATTTGGGGAGCCAAATAGACATTGATTTAAATCCCAACTCTGCAATTAAATCCTATGGAAATTCAGACCAGTAGTCTGAAGAGGTCTGATTTCCCTGCCTCAATTCCTCAGAGAAGCAAATTGGGAAGAATATAACTGCCTTATATTGTTGACAAAAGGATAAAAATGGTATATGCCATGTACAGCATGTGTCATGGTACCAGTTGGCACATAACAGGGATTTAACAAATAACAGAGCTTTCTCTTTTCTTTTAGGGCTCTTTGAAAATATTAAAAATTATATGTTTAAACTTTCTGGTCCGTAATAATCAATATAAAAATCTCATTGGTGCCCGGGTGGCTCAGCTGGTTAAGCGTCTGCTTTCAGCTCAGGTCACAATCCCAGGGTCCTGGGATTTAACGCCATATCTGGATCCTTTCAGTGGGAAGTCTTCTTCTCCCTCTCCCTCTGCCCCTCCCCTTGCTCATGCTTTCTCTCTCTCTCTCTCTCAAATAAATAAATAAAATATTTTTCAAAAAATAAAAAATAAATAAAAATCTCATTTTACAGTTGCCCAGTCTCTTTGTTTCTGCAAGAAGCATCTGTCAAGTTGAGCTACATGACAGTAGTTGGGGCCACATTTGTTTGTCCCGTGATGCCATTAGCTCTGATAATTCATGTTTTCATAGACTCAGTCAAAACAAATTTGATTTCACCTCTAGTCCTTATATGATTATGATTGTCCATAATTCTCTACTTCAGGGCAAATGAGTCAGCAAAGGTCATTTCTGGGTACAGAGTCCACAGCTATGAAAGACTTCCCTCACTTCTCCATCACTCACCGTACTGGCTGACTCCTAGGGCAACACCATAGGGATGAAGCCTTGTTTTTTATTTTTATTTAATTTTATTTAAATTCAATGAATTAACATATAGTGTATTATTAGTTTCAGAGGTAGATTATAGGGATTCATCAGTTGCATATAACACCCAGTGCTCTATTACATTTTCTTTTTCATTCATTCAGTTCTTCAGAGTTTCTCTTTGAAATTTTCTTTTAATTCAATCTGCTAACATATAGTACACCATTATTATCTGATGTAGTTTTCAATATTTCATCAGTCACATATAACATTCAGTGCTCATCACATCACATGCCTTCCTTAACGCCTGTCATCTAGTTACCCCATCCTTCCACTCACCTCCCCTTCAACAACCCTGTTTGTTTCCCTGGGTTGAGTCTCTCATGGTTTGTTTTCCTCTCTGATTTTTCCCGATTCAGTTTCCCCTCTTTCCCTTATGATCTTTTGCACTATTTATATTCTACATGTGAATCAAACTGTTTGATAATTGTCTTTCTCCAATTGACCTTTTTCACTTAGCATAATAGCCTCCAGTTCCATCTATGATGATGCAAATTATAGGTATTCATCCTTTCTGATGGCTGAGCAATGATATATATATATATATATATATATATATATATATATATATATATATATATATTGCTATATATATAGCATGCCATGGGACGCCTTAAGCAGAAAGGCTGTATATATCCTGCTATATATATATTGCTATATATATATCAATGATATATATATATATATATATCTTCTTTATCCATCATCTGTCGATGGACACCGAGGCTCCTTCCACAGCTTGGCTATTGTGGACATTGCTGCTGTGAACTTCGGGGTGCAGGTGTCCCAGCGTTTCACTGCATCTGTATCTTTGGGGTAAATCCCCAGCAGTGCAATTGCTGGTTTGTTGGGTAGCTCTATTTTTAACTTCTTGAGGAACCTCCCTACTGTTTTCCAGAGTGACTGTACCAGTTTGCATTCCCACCAACAGTTTAATAAGGTTCTTCTTTCTCTGCATCCTTGCCAGCATTTGTTTCCTGACTTGCTAATTTTAGCCATTCTAACTGGTATATAAAGTGGTATCTCATGGTTTTTGTTTGTATTTCCCTGATGCCAAGTGATATGGAGGATTTTTTTCATGTGTCTGTTGTCTATTTGTAGACTTATATATAGGTCTTCTTTGGAGAAATATCTATTCATGTCTTCTGACCATATCTTTTTTTTAAGATTTTATTTATTTATTCATGAGAGATACACAGAGAGAAGCAGAGACACAGGCAGAGAAGCAGGCTCCCCATGGGGAGCCCAATGCAGGACTTGATCCCAGGAACCTGGGATCACGCCCTGAGCCAAAGGCAGATGCCCAACCACTGAGGAACCCAGGCATCCCTTTCTACCTATTTCTTGACTATATTGGTTGGTTTTTTGAGTGTTGGGTTTAATAAGTTCTTTATAGATCTTGGATACTAGCCCTTTATCTAATATGTTATTTGCAAATATCTTCTCCCATTCTGTAGGTTGTCTTGTAGCTTTCTTGACAGTTTCCTTTGCTGTGCAGAAGCTTTTTATCTTGATGAAGTGCCAATAGTTCATTTTTGCTTTTGTTTCCCTTGCCTTTAGAGACGTGTCTTGCAAGAAGCTGCTGCGGCTGAGGTAAATAAAGGGTGTTGCCTGTGTTCTCTAGGATTTTGATGGATTCCTGTCTCACATTTAGCTATTCTGTCCACTTTGAGTTTATCTTTGTGTCTGTAAGAGAATGGTCCAGTTTCATTCCTCTGCATGTGGCTGTCCAATTTTCCCAGCACCATTTGCTGAAGAGACTGTCCTTTTTCCAGTGGATAGTCTTTCCTGCTTTGTCGAATATTAGTTGAGCATAGAGTTGAGGGGCCATTTCTGGGTTCTCTATTCTGTTTCATTGATCCATGTGTCTGTTTTTGTGCCAGGACCACACTGTCTTGATGATCCTTCCAAGACATCAGTTTCTAAAGCTCAAGATTGAGAGACAAAGAATTTATCCCAATGGTGAACAAAAATATAATAATGACTAAAATTTAAAGATCACTCATAAACCAAGGCTTAGCCAAACTAGCTGGATTAGTCAAGCTGCGTGTGACCTCCCTTAGGGGGTATGCACAAATAGCTGGTCAATCAATAATGTCATGGCCATACTGAGGCCAGGAATCAAATGCTCGATTTGTGTAGACAAGGCCAGAGTCAGCAAGAAGCAAAAAGAAAAAAAAGAAAAAGAAAAACACCTGCTAGTTTAAATGTATTCTTTCTTTATTGTGGGATAATAATTCTTAATAATTCTTGGTGTTATTTTCTAAAATTCTTTGCTTAGCCATAACTTTAGCAACTGTTCCAACTGACCGCAAACATTCTGGGGAACATTAATGCTTATCACACTGTGTTGTTCCCTGGCAGCATGATATAGAAATTCATCATTTATTATCACTTAAGTCCAGATCCCCCTGTTTTATTTATTTATTTATTTATTTATTTTTTTTTTACATGAAAGAAAAATTTTATTCAAGTACAGATTACTGGTTTAAAAAATACAAGGGAAAAGACAAACATATAAAAGCATTATTATACAACTGATTTCTAAACTCAATACTTTGGAAATACAAAACAATGATCAATACCCCTAGAAAGTCAGTTTATTGAAATAAATTGATTTTTCAGTTGGTCTGTAACTCTCTTCACTCAGGTTTACAAATACTACTGGATTTTTCAGTTTCATCCCATATCAGAACTTTGTTTTTGACATGTTTTCTTCTCAAAGTAGTATATAGTTATTTGTGGCAATTAATGTCAACTATAGGAAGATTCTCTAAGTTACAGGAATTCAATATGGTTGCGGCTTTGGAGACAGTTACCACTTGGGTTAATCTACACCAAGACTAAGACCCATGTAATGAAAGGCAAAAAAAATTAATGGGCAAAATATGGGTATTGAGAGCAGGGCGTCTAAGAAAAGACAATGTTTTCTTATACTGCAGATCTGCTAGAGAAGACTCCATTATTTACTTTGGTATTACTGCTAGAAAAGCAGTTTCTGCTAGACCACAGGTTGGCCGTATAGTTCTCCATTTTATGTTTCTTTTTCTAAACAGCAGCAGACTTTAACAATTAGACTGAACAATCAAATAAACAGACACCTTTAAATTACCATATATCTTAACTGTGAAATAAATTATTTTCTTAATTGGTTTAGCAGCCTTGTGTCTGGAAAGGCAGCAAAACCCATTCTGTTCCAAAATTAGAAGGCTGACTCAGAGGCTATTTGTAAGATAAGATGCCTGGCTGTCTTCTATCACCAGTCATGAAGGTAGGGCCTCATGAACCCAGTAATTAAATAAATGTAAAATGACCTCATCCATCAATACAATGTTGAACCAGCAAAAGCAAAAAAGTACAATCATAAAGTAGGGATTGGCCTGTATAAAACAAGAGGGAAATATCCTCTTATATGACACAAAAGGAATACATATGGTAATAAAAATTACAATAAACTTATGATTCTGGTTTACACGCATGTCTGCTTAAACTGAGTGATTGGAAATTTTCTTTTCCTAACATAATGCCCCCTCGTTATAAGCTAAGCTGGTCTTAGTGTCTTATGAATCTCTTATTCCTTGGATTTATCTACTATACCCTCACTTTACAGCCATTTAACTTATAAGCTGGGCCTGCCCAGCCTGCCTATAAAGCCTCTCTTCAGAAAGATACCACATGCATTAAACAGCGGCATCTTCTAGTAAATATCTGCACTTCAAAACAGCCTATGAAGAACCAGCAACTGGCCCTCCAATGTAAATACTTCTCATTTCACATTTTCACAGAAACAGTGCAGTTTACTAACCACTCCTTATAGAAAACTGAGTAGCTATAAAAATTTTTGTTCCATTTCAAAACACTTCAATACTTGTTAATTCCAAAGATCCGAACACCATGTAGCTGTGGCATTTTAGGAATCAGCACACTCAGGAGGGAAGCCGTGTTTAGGATGAAGTGAGTTGGATCATACTTCGTATAGAAACTTGCCAGAAAATATCTGACAAATGATGATCAAATAAGAAAATATGAAAGCACTCTGAAAAGTATCAATGCTATATAGATGGCTTTAATGTTGTCTCTTCAGTTATATATGGAATTTAATCACAGAAATTTGAAATCATACACCAAATGGGAGTTGGGTGGCAGTAAAATATTCACATAAAGGTAGGAACCATTTTGTGGAGGGCCAGAATTATTGGAGAAATTGTGAAAAACTTCCGTGAAGATGTAAACTGTACTCCATAGTCCAGTTGTTCCCAGTGAGTTAGAAGCCTTGCTTTACCCTGGTCAGGAGTTTCAAAAGGTGTTCCTTTTACTGCATGCAAAAATACATACATCCCCAGATTATGTATAACATTCGTTAAGGTCCAAGCAACAGGAACACTGAAGAAGGGAATACTGAGTAGGACAATATGAAGCAAGCCAACTCCTAACCCGTATGTCAGCCACATACCCCGGCTGTTCATTACACGGGTATTTGGATTCACCTCGCTGTGAGCAACTCCAACATTCATGTTTGCTCCGGAGGCCGGCCGGCACCGGAGCAGCCCCGCGGCGGCGGCGTCCCCCGAGGCCCAGCGGCTGGCGGAAGCGTCGCGGGCCCAGCGCGCCGCCCGGGCATTGGCCCAGATCCCCCTGTTTTAAATTGCACCTTCTACTACAACTGTAAAAAGCAAAATGTTTACAAAGAAAACTGTTGCTTCAAGGAATGTGTTTCTTTATTAATTTGGAAAATAATCTCACATTTGGTACATTGAAGCTAGAAAATGAACTAATAACATTTTGACAGGTGTTAAGGAACACAAGTAGGCTTGCTTTTGTTTTCTACTAAATATCCCATGAATAGTTAATGTTATTTTGCTTTTCACATCACACTGGTTTTCAAAAAGACTAGCCAAAAATTTTCAAGCATGCTCTAGGTTTTCCTACTATGATGAAGAATTTAAATTTGTCTTTAAAGAGTATTAAAATGGGGCAGGGTTTTTTAAATCAATATTTAAGATATTGTAGTAGTCTATGGCTCTGCCAAACTAAAAGAAAACAAATTTATAAACAGTGTTTCCAATTAAAACAAAACTTCTTTAACCTAAAATATAGAATATGACTGTAGATGCATAAGTGCTTAGTGGTGTTAATGCAAAAGGGATCATAGTGGAAGAGAGAGAGGTTTAGCTGAAGCTGGGCTCCTGACCCATTTTGTTTAGCAAGAAGCAGGTTTCAGTAGAATTCTGGTTGGAGAGAAGCAGTATGGTTTTGTAAGGTGGACACTTATTGCCCAGCAAACTGCAAGCCAAGGAAGGAAGCAAAAGTACTCTAAAACTGTGTTGTTTGGAGTAAAGAAATCAAGACACAAAAGCAAACAAGAAAGAAGCAATAGAGAGTTTTTAATTGGTGCAAGCCAGACCACAGCAAGTGGAGATTATTATCCACATTCTTTAAGCCAAAGAACATTCTCTCCTGAAATATTTGGATCATTGAGATCAGTTAACATAGAATTACTGTAAAGTGTTAATAAAAAGAGTTTTGTTTCTTCTGTTACTTAATGTTTTCTACAATAATACCTTAGTTTGAGCAACAGGAGCATATAAATATATTATAACATGTGATCCCTATAGAGCTCTGAGAAAGACACTGAACCAATAAGCAGATAATACATATCGGTTTTTGTTGCAGTTTGGGTTGGGGTGGGGAACTATTTGTCTAATTTTTGCATATTATTACTCTTGCTATTTAAGAAAGGGATGCAAGTATGGCAGTTAAGAGGTGGCTCGAGTACACACCCGCCCAGAGTGTGGCACTGGGCAGTTACCTAACTTTTTGGATGGTTTTCTCAATTGTAAGGGGGATAATAACATTACCTACCTACAGAGTTGTTGTAAGAGTTAAATGAATTAATGTGTGTGGAGTATGTAGAAAGGTGTCTAGTATATAGTAAGCACTCATAAACACCTATTAGTGTCATCGCCCTCTTCAACCAAGAATGAGGTTGCACTCTGGAGGCATGAAGATGGTAGCGGAATAGGACCCTAAGCCCATCCATGAATATAACTAACTATCAATTCATCCTAAATACCCCAGAAATCAACCTGAAGACTGACAGAACAAACTCCTGTTCTGGGAGAGAAGAGGCCACATTGAAGAAGGTCTGAAGTGCAGAGACGTGGTTTAAGGTACAAATAGATCATGGCTGCTGTGGAGAGAAGGGAGTCATGGTAGCAGAGAAGGGTGATAGAGAGAGAGGGAAACACACAAGGGAATGCACAAGGAGAACATTTCCCCATCACCACTGGCATAGAAAATGAGCTGAGCTGAATTTCTTGAGTATTTGCAATGAGTGAGGCTTAAAGCTGGAATTTTAAAGGTCAGCAGGCTTAGCTTCAATTGACCTAGAGGTCAATGTGTTGGTCTTGGAGAGAAGATAGGCAAAAAACCTGGGAGTAGAGAGCATGGAAACAGTAATCTGAAGAGTTCCTGGGGCGCACAAAGGGGAGAATATTTGTTCTCAGAGTACATCCCTGACAGGCAGCATTCATGGAGTCACTTCTCTGAACAAAGGAGTTGGTTGGATCCATCCCCTCCCACTGCCCCTTAGCATAAACATAGAGCCACCTGTGCGAAGCAGCAGAGGCTAGAACTGGCTACCTAACTTGTTACCCTTAGCCCCACATACCTGTGCACTGATGAAATTGCCCTTCCAGGAGACCAACACAAATTTCTGCTCACATCATGTCTCCCAATCAGAGAGTTCAGCAGGGTGTCATTTCCAGTGGAGATGGTACTTAGATCAAAGCACAACTAACTAAACTCACCACATTCAGGCCAAGGACCAAACATGGCCCGCAATAGGAAACAGAACTTCTGCAGGTGACTGGCCAGAAGGATAGAGCAGCCGAAACATAACAGCAGAGCACAGAGAGCACACACTGAAGACATTCCCTGAAGTGCTGGCCTTGAGTACTACATGATCTCTTCTTCATAAGGCCATTACTTTTAGGAGCAGGAGACATAACTCGCTTTTTAAAACGCAGACACAGGCAGACGTAGACAAAATGACAAGACAGAGGAATTTATCCCAAACAAAAGAACAAAATAAGACAAGGGCCAGAGAGAGGTCTCTGGGTGACTCAGTCAGTTAAGCATCTGACTTTTGATTTCAGGTTAGGTCATGATCTCAGGGTTGTAAGATTGGGCCCCACGTTGGGCTTTGCAGTCAGTGCAGAGTCTGCTTACAATTCTTTCTCTCCTTCTCCCTCTGCCCCTCCTCCTGCTCATGCACACACATCTCTCTCTCTCTCTCTCTCACTCTCTCTCATTCTCTCATTCTCTCTCTCTCTTTCTCTCAAATAAATAAGTAAATAAAATCTTTTTTTTAAAAGACTAGGGCCAGAGAACTAAGCAAAACAGATAAAAGTAACATGCAGATGAAGAATTTAAAGCAATGATCATAAAATCATTATAATGATCATAATGATCATTACTACAAAAATAAAAGAGTTAAAAAAGAATCAATCAAATATCAATAGTGCAATAAATGAGATTAGAAATACATTTGATGCAATGAACAGCAAGCTGGAAGAAGCAGGGGAATGAATGAATGCTCTAGAAGACAAAGTAAGAAAAACAGTGAAGCTAAACAAAAGAGAAAATATGCAAAGCAGGAATAGACTTAGGGAATTCAGTAATTTCATCAGGAATAATAATATTCATATTATAGGAGTCTCAAAAGAAGAAGATAGGGAAAGGAGGACAGATAATTTATTTGAAGAAATACTTCCCTAATCTGGGAAAGGTAGCAGATATCCAGATCCAGGAGGCACAAAAACCCCTACTAAACTCAACAAAAGCAAGTCTACACCAAGAATATTGTAATTAAATCTGTGAAATATAGTGATAAAGAAAGAAATCTTAAAAGAAGCAATGCAAAATAAGTAATTAACTCACAAGGGAAAACCCATAGGCTAGCAGGAAATTTTCAACAGAAACTTTGCAACCCAGAAGAGAGTGGTATGATATATTCAAAGTGCTGAATGGGAAAAATCTACAGCCAAGAATACTCTATCCACCAAGGTTATATTCCAAAATAGAAGGAGAGATAAACGGTTTCCCAGACAAAAACTAAAGTTCATGAGTCCTAAACCAGCCCTGCAAGAAATACACCTTCCACTCCATTTTGAGTGGAAAGGAGAGACCAAAAGTAACAATATGAAGGTAGGAAATACAAAAACTGTAAAAAGGAATATTTCTTTTTAAATATTTTATTTATTTATTCATGAGAGACGTAGAGAGAGGCAGAGACATAGGCAGAGGGAGAAGCAGACTCCTTGAGGGGAGCCCAGTGTGGGACTCAATCCTGGGACTCCAGGATAATACCCTGAGCTAAAGGCAGACACTCAACTGCTGAGCCACCTAGGCATCCCAAAAACAAATATTTCTGTAAAAAAAATTAATCAAGGAACTAACCAAAAAATGTATATAAAATATAATAACATATACAGGAAGGAGAGGAGAAAAAATAGTTCATACTTAAATGATCATCAACTTAATATAGACTGATATATGCAGAAGAGGTTATATACAAACCTAATGGTAACCACATATCAAAAACCACTAGTAAACATACAAAGAATAAAGAGAAAGAAATACAAATATCTAAAGAAAATCAGCAAAACATGAAAGACAAGAAAGGATCAGAGAAAATTTCCATAAACAACCACAAAACAAGAAATAAAATGACAATAAATTTATATTTATCAGTAATTACTTTGAATGTAAGTGGACTAAATGTTCCAGTCAAAAGACATAGGATGTCAGAATAAATAAAAAACAAGACCCATCTATATGCTGCCTATAACAGACTCATTTTATTCATAAATACACCTGCGGATTGAAATTGAGGGGATGGAGAAATATTTATCATGCAAGTGGAAGTCAAAAGAAAGCTGCAGTAGGAATACTTATATATCAGACAAACTAGGCTTTAAAACAAAGACTGTAACAAGAGACAAAGAAGAGTACTATATGGTAATAAAGAGCACAATCTAATGAGAAGATATAACAATCATAAGTATTTATACACCCAACATGGGAGCACACAAATACACAGAACAATTAATAACAGAAATAAAGGAATTCATTGATAATAATACAATAATAGTAGGGTACTTTAACACCCCACTTACATCAATGGACAGATATCTAAAATAAAGAAACAAAGGCTTGGAATAACTCACTGGACCAGATGGACTTAACAGATATATTCAGAACAATCCATCCGAAAACAGCAGAATACACATTATTTTCAAGTGCACAGGAAACATTCTCTAGAATAGGTCACATAATAGCCCCCCCCCCCCCGCCAAAAACAAAAAACAATTCAAGAAGATTGAAGTCATACCATGCATCTTTTCTGACCACATTAGGAAACTAGAAATCAACTATATGAAGAAAAATCTGTAAAGACCACAGATACATGGAGGTTCAACACTTGCTATTAAATAACCAGGAAATCAAAAAATAAATTTAAAATTACATGGAAACAAATGAAAATTAAAACAAAATGATCCAAAATCTTCAGAATGCAGGAAACTCATTCTAAAAGGGAAGTATATAGCAATACAGGCTTAACTCAAGAAGCAAAAAAAAAAACAAAACAAAAAAAAAACAAAAAACAACAACAACAAAAAAACTTAAACATAGCCTTATACCTAAAGGGGTTAAAGGACTACAAATGAAGCCAAAAGCCAGCAGAAGGAAGGCAATATTAAGGATTAGAGCAGAAATAAATAATATAGAAACAAAAAACAAACCAATACAACAGATCAATGAAATCAAGAGCTGTTTTTTTTTAATTGATAAAGTAAAACTTAACAAAAAAGAAAAAGGACCCAAATGAACAAAATCACCAATGAGAAGAGAAATAACAATCGACATCACAGAGATACAAACACTTGTAAGAGAATATTATGAAAAACTATATGGCAACAAATTGAACAACCTAGAAGGAATGGATAAATTCCTAGAAACATAAGCTACCAAAACTGAAACAGAAAGAAATAGAAAATGTAAACAGACTGATTGATTACTGGGAAAGAAATTGAACATAGGCAAACAAAACAAAACAAAACAAAAAATCAAACACCTCCCAAAAACCAGAAATCCAAGACCAGATGGTTTTACAGGTGAATTCTACCAAACATTTAAAGAAGAGTTGATCCCTGTTCTCAAACTATCCCAAAAAAACGGAAGGAAGGAAAACGTTCAAATTTATTACTCTGATACCAAAACCAGATAAAGACACACTGAAAAAGAGAACTACAGGACAATATCCATGATGAACACAGGTGCAAAAATCCTCAACAAAATACTAGGAAATCAAATCCAACAAAATACTAGGAAATCAAATCCAACAATACTTCTTAAAAACTCATTTACCACAAGATAGTGGGATTTGGTTGCAAGCATGGTTCAATATTCAGAAATGAATCGATGTGACACATCACATTAATAAAAGAAATCATTAGATACAGAAAAAACATTTGACAAAGTACAACATCCGTTCTCGATAAAAACCTTTGACAAAGTAGGTTAAGAGGAAACATACCTCAACATAATAAAGTCCATATATGAAAAACCCACAACTAATATCATCTTCAATGGGGAAAAATTGAGAGCATTTTCCCTAAGGTCAGGAACAAGATAGGGATGTCCACTCTCACCACCATTATTTAACATAGTAGTGGAAGACCTTGTCACAGCAATCAGGAAACAAAAAGAAATAAAATGCATCCAAATTGGCAAGGAAGAAGTAAAACTTTCGCTATTTACAAATGACATGATGTTATACACAGAAAGCCCTAAAACTCTACAACAACAACAACAACAACAACAACAACAAAACCCTACTAGGACAGTAAAGTCACAGGACACAAAATCAATGTATAGAAATCTGTTGCATTTCTATACACCAACAATGAAGCAGCAGAAAGAGAAAGTAAGGAATCAATCCCATTTACAATTGCACCAAAAACAATGATACCTAGGAACAAACCTGCCCAAAGAGGTGAAAAGCCTCTACTCTGAAAATTAAAAGACACTAATGAAAGAAACTGAATATGATACAAAAAATGGAAAGGCATTCCATGCTCATGAATTAGAAGAGCAAATATTGTTAAAATGTCTATGTTACCCAAAGCAATCCACACATATAATGCAATTCTCATCAATATACCAACAGCAGTTTTCATAGAACTAGAACAAACAATCCTAAAATTTGTATGGAACCACAAAGACCCTAAATAGACAAAACAATCTTGAAAAAGAAAAGCAAAGCTGGAGGCATCATAATTCTAGACTTCAAGTTATATTACAAAGTGGTAGTGATCAAAACAGTATGGTACTGGCACAAAAACAGACACATCGATCAATAGAACAAAATAGAAAACACAGAAGTAAACTTACAATACATGGTCAATTAACCTTTGACAAAGCACGAAGGAATATCCAATAGGAAACAGCCTCTTCAACAAATGGTATTAGGAAAACTGGACAGTGACATGCAAAAGAATGGACCACTCTCTTATACTACACACAAAAATAAATTCAAAATGGGATAGTGACCTAAATGTGAGACAAGAAATCATTAAAATCCTAGAAGAGAACACAGGAAGTGACTTCTTTGTCATTGGTCATAGCAACTTCTTTCTAGATATGTTTCCTGAGGCAAGGGGAACAAATAAAAAGTAAACTATTGGGACTTCATCAAAATAAAAAGCTTCTGCCCAATGAAGGAAACAATCAACAAAACTAAAAGGTAAGCTACAGAATAGAAGATAATTGCAAATGACATATCTTATAAAGGGTTTGTATCCAAAATATAAAAGTCAACACCAAAATAATAATAATAATCCAGTTAAAAATGGACAGAAGACATGAATAGACATTTTTCCAAAGAAAACATACAGATGGCTAACAGACACATGAAAAGATGCTCATCATCACTCATCATCAGGGAAATACAAACCAAAACTGCTATGAGATATTACCTCACATCTGTTAAAATCAATGGCATAACTAAAATCAACAACACAAGAAACAATAGGTGTTGAAGAGGATAGGGAACCCTCTTCCACTATTGGTAGGAATGCAAAGTAATGCAACTACTCTGGAAAACAGTGTGGAGTTTCCTCAAAAAGTTAAAAATAGAACTATCCTATGATCCAGCAATCACATTACTGGGTTTTCACCCAAATAATAAGAATATTAATTGCAAGAATACATGCTCTCCTATGTTTAAGGCAGCATTATTTACAAGTTATGTAAACAACCCAAGTGCCCATTGATTGATCAATGGATAAAAAAGATGTGCTATATATACACAATGGAATATTACTCAGACATAAAAAATAATGAAATCATGCCATTTGCAATTACTTGGATG
This sequence comes from Vulpes lagopus, assembly GCF_018345385.1. Classification (NCBI taxonomy): domain Eukaryota; kingdom Metazoa; phylum Chordata; class Mammalia; order Carnivora; family Canidae; genus Vulpes; species Vulpes lagopus. The sequence continues at coordinate 34,546,469 of NC_054847.1, read as the reverse complement.
GATTTAGAGAAAAAAGTGAAATAGATAAAGACAAATACCATATGATTTCACTCATATGTGGAATTTAAGGAAAAAAAAAAGAAGCAAAGGGACAAAAAAGAGAAGTAAACCAAGAAATGGACTCTTAACTATGGAGAACAAATCAGTGGTTAGGGGAATGGAGGTGGGGGTGGGGATGTGTTCAATAGGTGATGAGTATGAAGGACTACACTTGCTGTGATGAGCATGATGTATGGAACTTCTGAATCACTATATCATACACCTAAAAATAATATTACACTGTATGTTAACTAACTGGAATTTAAATATTTTTTTAAAAAATGGGGTTGCACTCCACCTGTAGACCCTACCAACCAGATTGGCAGGAATTCATGAATCCACATGAACAATGGCTGACTGATGGCCTCTTGAAGATGGCTCCATAGACCACACTATTTCAAATTCAAATTTCTATTCACGTTCAGTAGCCTCCTCGGATTTATAGGGTTGACAGGAACAGATTATCAATGTCCATTGACTGAAGGTGGGTTTCAGAACCACCTCTTCCTAAGAAGTACCAGAATCTCTTTCACCATTTCTTTTTTTCTTTATCAGTTCTACCATCAAATGTATTCAAGATTGAAAATGCATATCAAATCTGATTAAACTGGCTCTGGATAGGGTATCAAGTAGGAAGATCTTGAGCTTACCAGGTCCCACAGACACACCAAAATCTATTCTGTATATATAACAGCTATCTCTGAAAACAAACTGAGTTGACTAGCAGAATAGATCATACAAACTAAGGATACAAAGAGAAAGCCACATTGAGATAGGTGGGAGTGGCAGACATGTGGGTTAGTCAGTGCCCATACACCCAGGATGGTAACTCACAAGTGGGAAAGCTATCAAAGCCAGAGAAGCCCCTCCTGAGGAACAGTGAGTCCAAACCCCACAACGGGCTCTACAGTCCAAGAAACCTGCACTGAGTAGATGAGCCTCTATAACATCTGTCTTTGAAACTATAGAGCTTATGTCTGGAAAATGTAGAGGGCAATAGGAAATGGAGACTTCACGCCCATGATTTCACTTGCTCTGAGACTCAGCACAGAGACAGCAGTTTGAAAAACACCTGAGTTATACACAGAGATCTGCTGACGAATATTAGGGTTGTGCCAGAGAGCAGGGACCTGTTGCAACATTCCCCAAGGACAGAAGCAATGATGGGCACTCATTTTTTTCTAGCTGGCCTAGCACTAGTACCTGCTGTGCTAGCACTGCTCATCCTGACCCATAATTCCCCTGTGGACTTACCCCATCTAACCCAGCTGCCAGATCTAGGCCCCTGCCAAATGGCTCACTGCCCTACCAGTCTCAGCAGACAACCTCAGCCTGCCCCAGAGCCCATCCCGAGTGGCTCATGGCCCCACCACACCTGGTGGATGCCATCAGGCTTCTCCCAAGTGGCTCCCTGCCCTACCAGTCCAGCAAGTACCCTCAGCAAGCAACAGAGCTGCTCCAAGCACCCCCATCCAGGGAAGCCAGCACTGAACACCAGAATGTCTACAGAAGTCTCAGTCAGATTTCACAGCAAGCTGTACCAGAAGCCTGTCCCATTCACCAGTGTGCTCACAGAAGTCCAGCTAGAAGGGCAAAGACCAACCCTGCTTACCAGCATGCTTGCAGCAGCCATGGCAAAACATTGCAGGCAGCCCTGCCCGGGACAGCCACACACACCAGTGAGTCTGCACTAAGTGTGATCCAGCCACAACAAGAGGGTACACACAGCCCACATAAGGGTCAGTCATAGGGCACCTGGCTCAAGTGATCAGGAGAATTTGAGCTACTAAGGCTAACAGGTGATCTTCTGCATAAATCAATCTTTTAAGGCTAGGGATCATAATTAATCAGTCATAACTGATCTACTGAGGACATAGAAATTACCAAAGAGTTAGACAAAATAAGGAAATAGCAGAATATCTTCCAAGCAAAAGGATAACAAAACCTCAGAAAAAGAGGTGAAGGTAACCTGATATTGAAAACAGATATTCAAGTTCAGGAACCACAGTGCCCTAAGCAAAATGAACTCAGAGGGAGCCATACCAAGACAAATTATAATCAAAGTGTGAACAGTTAAAGATAAAGAGAGACTCTTAAAAGTAGCAAAAGAAAAACAACTAGTTATATACAAAGGATCCTCCATAACACTATAAGCTGATTTTTCAACAGACACTGCAAGCCAAAAGGGAGTGACATGATATATTCTAAGTGATGAAATGAAAACACCTACAACAAAGAATACTGTACCCAGAAAGGTCATTACTCAGTATTGAAAGAGAAAATTTCCAGACAAGGAAAAGCTAAAGAATTTCATAACCACTAAACTAATCTTATAAGAAATATTGAAGGGACTTCCTTAAACAGAAAAGAAAAGGCCATGACTAAAATAAGAAAATTATGAAAGAAAAAAAATCTCACTGGTAAAAATAAACATAGAGTAAATGTAGTGGATCAACCATCTGCATAACTAGTATGTAGATTAAAACAGAAAAGTTATACAATAATTATTCAGGTATAGACAAAATAATAAGATGTAAAATATAACATCAAAAACATAAAGCAAGGGGGATAAAAATGTAGCACTTTTAGAATGCACTAGAACTTAAGCAACCATTAACTTAAAATAGACTGCTATATGCTATATACATAGAATATTATGTGTGAACTTCATGGGAACCACAAACCAAATATCAATAATAGATACACAAAAGGCAAAGAGAAAGGAATATAAGCACAACACTAAGGAAAGTCACCAAATCACAACGGACGAGACCAAGAAAAAAAAAAAGAAAGAACAGAGAAGAACTACAAAAACAATCTGAAAACAATCAACAAATGGCAAAAGTACATATCTATAAATAATTACTTTAAATGTAAATGGAGGGATCCCTGGGTGGCGCAGCGGTTTGGCGCCTGCCTTTGGCCCAGGGCGCGATCCTGGAGACCCGGGATCGAATTCCACGTCGGGCTCCCGGTGCATGGAGCCTGCTTCTCCCTCTGCCTATGTCTCTGCCTCTCTCTCTCTCTCTCTCTCTGTATGACTACATAAATAAATAATAAAAAAAAATTTTTTAAATAAAAAAATAAATGTAAATGGACTAAATGTTCCAATCCAAAAACATAGTATCACTGGATGGATAAACAAAACAATACCATGTATACTATGTATAGGAGACTCACTTCAGATCAAAAGACACACAGCCACTGAGAGTGAAGGAATGGAAAATGTATTCCATGCAAACTGAGACAGAAAGTTGGGGTAGCAATACTTATATCAGACTAAAGAGACTTTGAACCAAAGACTGTAATTAGAGACAAAAAAGAACTTTACATTATGATAAAGGGATCAATCCAACAAAAGGATGTAACATTTGTAAATATCTATCCACCCCACATAGGGACACCTAAATAAATGAAGCAAATATTAATAGACATAAAGGGAGAAATTGACAGTAATACAATAATAGCAGGTGCCCTTAACAACCCACTTACATCAATAGATAAATGATCTAGACAGAAAATCAATAAGGAAATGTTGGCCTTAAACAATCCATTAGACCAGGTGGACTTACATATACAGAGCATTCCCTCTAAAAATATCAGAATTCACATTTTTTCAAGTGTACATAGAGCATTCTCCAGAATAGACCATAAAACAAGTACCAGTAAGTTTAAGAAGATTGGAATCATATCAAGCATCTTTTCTGACCACAATAGTATGAAACTAGAAATCAATTACAAGAAGAAAGCAAATATGTGAAGACTAAACAACATGCAACTTAACAGTAAATGTGTTAATGAGAAAAATCAAAGAAGAAATAAAAAAAATACCCTGAGACAGATGAAAATGGAAACACCGCAGTTCAAAATCTATGGGATGCAGCAAAAGCAGCTCTAAGAGGAAAGTTTATAGGAATACAGGCCTACCTTAAGAAACAAGAAATATCTCTAACAGTCCATCCTTACACCTAAAAAAAATTAGAAAAACAAAGCCCAAAGTTAGTAGAAGGAAAGAAATAATAAAGACAAACAAAACTGATAAATCTTTAGCTAGACTCATCAAGAAAAAAAAGAATACTCAAATAATGCAAGAAGTGAAAAAAGGAGACATTACAACTGATACCAAAAAAATACTAAGGATATAAGAGACTACTATGAATGATTACATGCCAAAAAGGGAGATAACCTAGAGGAAATGGATATATTCCTAGAAATGTACAATCTTCCAAGACTGAATCAAGAAGAGATTAAAAAAAAAAACTGAACAAACTGATAACTAGTGATGAGATTGAATCAGTAATTTAAAACACTCCCAACAATCAAAACAGTCTTCATAGATGAATTCTACCAAACATTTTTTTTTCTACCAAACATTTAAAGAAGAATTAATACTTATTCTTCTCAAACTATCCCAAAAAATTGAAGAGGAAAGAATGCTTCCAAACTCATCCTACGGGGCCAGTATTATCCTGATACCAAAACCAAAGACACTACAAAGAAGGAAAATTACAAGCCAACATCTCTGATGAATGTGAATTAACGCAGAAATACTCAACAAAATATTAGCAAACCAACTTCAACTGTAGAGTGAAGGGATCATACACCATGACAAAGTGGGATTTATTCCAAGGATGTAAGAATGGTTCATCACCCACAAATCAGCCAATGTGATATATCACATTACAAAAAGGAAGATAAAAATGATATGATCATCTCAATACATGCAGAGAAAGCATCTTATCAAATTCAACATTCATTTATGACTAAAAACTCCCAAAAAAGTGCATATAGAAGAGAATGCCATATCACAAACCCACATTTAATGTCATATTCAAAACTTTTCCCCCAAGATCAGATACCGCAAAACAAGAATGCCCAATCCTGTCACTATTATTGGACATAGTACTGAGAGCCCTAGTTACAGCAATGAGAGAAGAAATAGAAATAGAAGGCATCCAAATTGAAAAAGTAGTAAAACTGTCACTATTTACAGATGATATTACATATATAACCCTAAAGATTCTACCCAAAAATATTAGAACTAATAAATTAATTCAGTAATGTTGTAGGATACAAAATTAATATACATAAATCTGTGGCATCTGTATGTATTAACAAACAATCAGAAAGTGAAATTAAGAAATAAAATATTCATACTATCTAAAACAATCTACCAATTCAGTGCAACTCTATCAAAATACCAATGGCAATTTTCACAGAACTAGAACAAAGAACCTTAAAATTTGTATAGAAATACAAAAGACCTCAAATAGCCAAAGCAATCTTGAACAAGAACAAAGCTGGAGATATCACACTTTCTAATTTCAAACTGTACAACAAAATGATAATAATAAAAACACTATGGCACTGACACAGAAAAGACACATAAGTCAATGAACACAGAACAGAGTCCAGAGACAAAATCATTCTTATATGATCAATTAATCTTTGACAAAGGAAGCAAGAATGTAAAGTGTAAAAAAAATATAAAGAAAACTTCTTTAATAAATGGTATTGGGAATACTGGACAGCTACATGTAAGAGAATGAAACTGGGCCGCTTTCTTATACCATTTACAAAAATAAACTCAAAATAAATTAAAGATTCACATGTAAGACTAGAAATCATAAAACTGTTAGAAGAAAATTAGGTAGCAAGCTCTTGGATGTTGGTCTGAACAATATCTTTTTTGGATCTGTCTTCTCAGGCTAGAACAAAAAAGCAAAAATAAAAGAGTCGAACTAGATCAAATGAGAAAGCTTTTGCACAGCAAAGGAAATAATCCAGAAAAGGAAAAGGCAACCTACTAAGTGAGATAAGATATTTACAAATGATATAACCAATAACACATTAATATCCAAAATATATAAAGAACTCACATAACTCAATATGAAAAACGATCTAATTAAAAAATAGGCAGATGACCTGAATAGACATTTCTCCAAAGAAGAAATATAGAGGGTCAAAAGACACATGAAAAACTGCTCAACGTCACTAATCATCAGGATAATACGAATTGAAACCACAATGAGATATCACCTCACACCTCACAGAATGGCTAGTGTCAAAAAAACAAGAAATAACAAATGTTAGCAAGGATGTGAACAAAAAGGAAAACCAGCACTGTTGAAGGGAATATAAAATGATGCCACCACTATGGGAAACATTATGAAGTTTTCTCAAAAAATTAATAGTAGTACTATCATATGATCCAGCAGTTCCACTCTTGGTATTTATCTGAAGAAAATGAAAACACTAATTTGAAAAGACATGTGCACATCCTATGTTCATTGCAGCACTATTTATAATAGCCAGGATATGGAAGCAACCTGAGTGGCATCACTAGATGAATGGAGACAGAAAGAGAGGGTGCTACATCTTTATAAGAAATAGGCTCACCCTATTATATAGGCTGAGGAGTTTCAAGATCTACAGTCCTCAAGCTGGAGGCCCAGGAGAGATGACGGTATAGTTTCAATCAGAGAGTCTACAGCCTCAGGAAGCCCGGGTGGCTCAGCGGTTGAGCACCTCCCTTCGGCCCAGGCCATGATCCTGGCATCCCAGGATCGAGTCCCACATCGGGCTCCCTGCATGGAGCCTGCTTCTGCCTGTGTCTCTGCCTCTCTCTGTGTGTCTCTCATAAATAAATAAATAAAATGTTAAAAAAAAAAAAAAAGCCTACAGCCTCAAGACCCAAGAAGAGCTGATGTTTCTGTTTGAGTCCAATGACCCATCTCAGCAGTCAGGCAGACAGAGCTCCCTCTACTCACCGGAGGATTTTTGTTCTATGTGGGCCTTCACCATATTGAATGAGGCCTGCTGGGGAAGGCAACTTGCTTCAATTAGTCCACTGATCCAAGTATTATTCTCCCCCAAAGCACCCTCACAGACACTCAGAATAATGTTTGACCAAATGTAGGGCACCTGAGACCAGTCAAGTTGACACACAACTTGACACACATCATTGGCCCCATCCTTTCCAACATACGTAGATACATGAGTGCACACTGACAGCATAGAGACTTCCCAGGCCTACTAGGGGAAGCTAGGATGACTAAGCATCCTGGTTTGCCTGGGGCTGAGGGATACGACTGGACACTGGTCTCTCAGTCCCAGGCAAACAGGACAAGGTGGTCATCCTAGGTAGAACCCTATCAGCTGCTACCACCTGTCACTCCACTTCTCTCTCTCTCTCTCTCTTTTAAGATTGTATTTATTTATTCATGAGACACACAGAGAGAGAGAGAGGCAGAGACACAGGCAGAGGGAGAAGCAGGCTCCCTGCAGGCACCCCGATGCAGGACTCAATTCCAGGTCTCCAGGATCATGACCTGGGCCAAAGGGAGGCACTAAACTGCTGAGCCACCCAGGGATCCCCCTCCACTTCTCTCTTCACATCAACCTACCTAACTCAAGAACTTCCACCTTAACACTTGACCTCTGACCTCAGTCCTTTGTAAGAAAATTCCTTCCTTTCCAGGAGAAACCTCACTATAATATAGTAATGTATGCCTTGTGGACTTTTGATCAAAAGCTACACTCCTAGATGCACTCTCCCTGGGACCACCCTAAAGCATGGCAGCTGGCTTCCCACACACTCAGGTGAAGGAGAATTAAGCTCCGTCCCTTGAAGGGAAAAGTGTAAAAAATCTATGATCATGCCATTAAAACCACCACCTTGGCAAAGGCAAACTTGACACATTTCATAAAACTGCCTGTGTCCAACCATCTGAAAACACAATCAGTAAAAATTCCACAAGCTCTCAGCAGAAGCAGACTTCTCAAAGTTGTTCAATTACGATTTCCTCATCCCCTTCTGTTTGAGGGAAACTGGACCCTTCTGGTGCCATAATTGAACTCCAACACCTTGGAATTATTGGAGTTCCCCAGAAATACCACTCTTGTAGTTCTATCGTTGAAATAGAAATAATAACATGTATTTTGGGATTGGTACATCAATACTTGCCATTAAGCCAGTAGCTGTAGGGTCGGGCAGTGACCCAGAAAGACAAACAGTGAAATAGAAAGAACCTAAACATCTCATTAATTCATTGAATCCAGCCACCACCTTCCAATCAAAGAAGGGTAGTTGTGTGCTTTCCTGTTTCTACACATGCCTTTCATTTGTTTTACTTCTTTTTTTTTTCCATTTCAATCCATCTTGTTTAATCTATCTCACACACAGTTGGATTCATGAGGATGGGGCATGGAGAGAGGAGAGGACAAAGGACAATCTTTGTTTTTATCTCTGAAGTCAGAATTCCACTAACAATGTTTTTCTCATAGAGAAGTTAAGATGAGAATCCAGTAAACTGTTTTATTTAAATTACTACACCATCATATTTTGTTGAAGCAATAGAGCTTTTAAAAGATAATGTGACTTAGCTTTTATTTTATTTAGACTATTTAGCACCTAGTCTATAATATATATACATAATATAATATATGTTGCTATATATTCTTTAGGTGGCCTGGTGGTTTTTACCTCTGACCTCCAGCAAGCACTAAAAAGAAGAAAAGATTCTGAAGAATCAATCAAGCCTTCTGCCGAGGCAGAGTAACACCTTTGTCTTAACCACTAGCCGGAGAAATGAAGCACATTATCAATCTACATGAAAACATCAACGATACAGCAAGAAATAATTCAGACTGTCCTCATGTGGTTTTGCCGGAAGAGATATTTTTTATAATATCCATCATCGGGGTTTTGGAAAATCTGATGGTCCTTCTAGCTGTGATCAAGAATAAGAATCTGCAGTCACCCATGTACTTTTTCATTTGCAGCCTGGCCATTTCTGATATGATGGGCAGCTTGTATAAGATCCTTGAAAATATCCTGATCGTGTTCAGAAACATGGGTTATCTCAAGCCTCGGGGCAATTTTGAGACCACAGCGGATGACATTATGGACTCCCTATTCATCCTCTCCCTCCTTGGTTCCATTTTCAGCCTGTCTGTGATAGCAGCTGACCGCTACTTTACAATCTTCCATGCTCTGCAGTACCACAGCATTGTGACCATGCGCCGAGCCATCGTTGTCCTGACGGTCATCTGGACAGGCTGCACAGGCGGCGCCATTACCATGGTTATCTTCTCTCATCACGTCCCCACAGTGATCACCTTCACGTCGCTGTTCCCTCTGATGTTGGTCTTTATCCTGTGCCTTTATGTGCACATGTTCTTGCTTGCCCGTTCCCACGCCAGGAAGATCTTGACGCTTCCCAGAGCCAACATGAAAGGGGCCATCACACTGACCATCCTGCTTGGAGTCTTCATCTTCTGTTGGGCTCCCTTTGTCCTTCATGTTCTGTTGATGACATTTTGCCCAAATAACCCTTACTGCGCCTGCTACATGTCCCTCTTCCAGGTGAACGGCATGTTGATCATGTGCAATGCGGTCATTGACCCCTTTATATATGCCTTCAGGAGCCCTGAGCTCAGGGAGGCATTTAAGAAGATGATCTTCTGCAGTAGATCCTAGTGGAATTATTGGTCCCTGATTTTAGAAGCAACAGGGATAATTCTGTCAAGTAACAGAATAACGTGACACACTGACAAATGCTCATGCTTCCCCGCAGTCCGTCCTTTCCTTAATGTGTTCAAGGGTTATCCCACTAACTAGTGTTTGTAATAGCTTAGTCCTGTATGAAGAGTCTTGCCGTAGGTTACAACTTTTATGACCACAGAGAGAAAACAATGTATGAAAAAGAACGACCGACTACAAAGCACAGATGGCAATATAAACATATAAATCTAAGAGTTTTGCACTAAGGTAAAAACTTGCTCTTCTATAGATATCTAGCAAGCCTATTGCTGAGATTGTCTTCCTAGACTGGAGGCCGTTGTAATCAGTTTCTAGAAGTTAAAGCACTAGGACAGATGCTTTGGGCACAAGCTACAATGTGTTTGTAAGCAAGCGAAAGGTGCCAATAAATTACTGCAACTATCCAGGGTAGCCACACAGAATCCCTGCCCTCCCCCCTCCTTCCTGCCTGCTTGCTTTACTGTATTCCACCTTAAATCTTTTTTTCAATCTTTTGGAGCCCAACACGGGGCTTGAACTCATGACCCTGAGGCCAAAATCTGAGCTGAGATCAAGAGTCAGACATCCAAAGGACTGAGTCATTTGAGAAGGTGCCCTATCTCAAATCTTTTTGGAAGTAGGCAGGGCATAAATTATCAATGTCAAATAAGCACCTGAGTGTCCAATAATAAAGGAAACTTCTCTGTTAGCCCTCTTTGCTCATGGAGTATCCCACTGGCCTTAAAATCCTTTCCTGTTAAAACTCTCATGATTCAGAAGCATACATTTCAGAGGAGGAAATAAAAATTTAATACATGACCATGTGGGAACAAATAAAGGCCAGAGGAAAAATGTGACTATTTGAAGAAAGCATAACCATTCTTTGTGCATATGTCTAAATATAGGGGTAAAAGAGGAAACTAAAAACCCCAATATATATTTTATAGAATGATTAGAGTGTGTGTGTTCACCTTGCCTTGGGACTACGGGAGAAACCAAAATGGAAACACCACTTCAAGAACAGTGCTAGTATGGAGACCCAGGCCAGAGAATGATGAAAAACCTTTTAACTCCTTCCACAGATGATTCTAAGAGGCAGATGCAGTCACTGGAAAGTTTCATTCTACTGTCAGCCACAGGAAAGATGCCAGATATTGAGAAGTGGCATCCCCGGTGACAATATAGAAATAAAATTGGCAAGTTCATCCATTTTTTAATAGCTAAAGATAAAGCTTAAAAAAGAAGCAAATTCTGACCATAAGCCCTTGCTGAGTTGGAGAGTGATTTAAAGGGATGAGTGATGAGAGAGAGGCAAGTAAGGTCTTTAAATTCACCGAGCAGGTCTGCATGAGACCCACGGAGAGTGGCTGAGTCTTCTGGAAGAGGCAATGCTTGATCGTCAAGGGAGTTTTCCCTGAGCTGCTGAGAGGAGGAGCCAGCCACAAATAGGACTTCATGCCTGGTAGTGGTGAGTAAGGGACGGGGGGGGGGGGGGGGGGGGGGGCTAGGTAGGGAGAGAGAGGTAGGGGGCTCCGTGGTCAGGCTCACAAGAATCCCCAAAATGCAGAAGTGTAAGGAAACCAAGATAAGACAACAAAGCGGACCATCCTCCCTAGGTGCTGGGGTGGGGGCGGAGGTGTCTTTTTTTTATGACTGTCACCTATGAGCATCAAAGAATAACCAGACCCTAAAAAGAAGTAAGTCATTAAAGATGCTATCACCAGTCCTTACTCAAACCGAGATTTCCAGGCAGGTTTCCAGAGAGCATTCATCAAGGATTCGAGATGGAACCTGAAGTATGTCTTGTCCTCTGTGTTCTGTAGAAATCCTTCCTTGGTTTACTTCTCGCCAAATGGACAATATTACTCGAATGTACGTTAACTTGGATTTCTTAATAATTAAGATACTAGATGGAAGTTTATTTTTCATAAAATCTAAAGCTCAACCCTATAAGTGATTTTTAAGTATTATTTCTACTGTTAAAAGAATAATGTATAGAATATTTTTTTCTGTGATTGAACTGAGTGTTCTCAATAAAATGTAGACTTTCGTGATGTTGTGCATCCTGTGATAGTGAGTAGTGCAATTTAACAACTGTCATAAATAGTCCCAAAGTACTGTGCATGTTGAATTCTGCTTTGTTAGTAACTTTGCCATCCCCTCATCACTCCCAAGCTCTTGGCTGTTACATCCGTCCTCAGAGGAAATCACCTAGAAATTCCTTCACCTCTCACTGTCTTTCATTTGTTACGCTTAATCTGAGAAAAAAAATCAAGAAGGCTAGAAGGCAAAATATAAAGGCTGAGTGCCAACTCAGAGACATTGTCAATTCTAGTCCTTAGCTATCTTCAAATCAGTTCAAGGTTTTTTTTTTTGTTTTTTTTTTTTTAAGATTTTATGTATTTGTTCATGGAGAGAGAGAGAGACAGAGAGGCAGAGACACAAGCAGAGGGAGAAGCAGGCTCCATGCAGGGAGCCCGACATGGGACTTGGTCCCAGGTCCCCAGGATCACACCCTAAACCACTGAGCTACCTGGGCTGCCCAAGTTCAAGGTTTTTAATACTTATAATTACTGGGGGGAAAGTGTGGTTTCCTACCCTACCTTTCTATGTAATTCAAACAAAAACAATATCAAACTGCATACATTTGAGTAAGAAAGATTAACATGGCTCAGATTTTTCCTGTGATGATCCCTTCAGTTCTTTTATCTTGATCAAATTTTTAAACTGCTTTGCTGATACCATTGATGAGGAGCAAAAGGAAAGCTGAGGGCAAAGCACAAGCTAACACCACACAACCCTCCTCCCCAGGTGAGATTTTTTTTTAATTTAAATTCAATTAGCCAACATATCGTACATCAGTAGTTGCAGATGTAGAGTTCAATAACTCAACAGTTGCATATAACCCAGTGCTCATCATATCACATGTCATCCTGAACGCCCATCACCAAATTGTCCCTCTCCCTTCCAAAGACGATCAGTTTGTTTCCTACAGTTAAGAGTCTCTTGAGGTTTGTCTCCCTTTCTGATTTCTTCCCATTCAGTTTTTCCTCCCCTTCCTTGTGATCCCCTGCACTGTTTCTTACATTCCCCATGTGATGAAACCATATGATAATTGTCTTTCCCTGAGTGACTTATGTTGCTCAGCATAATACTCTCCAGTTCCATCCATGTCTATGTAAATGGTAAGTATTCATCCTTTCTGATGGCTGAGTTAGTGCAATGGAATATTACTCCCCAGATGAAATATGTGTCACATTCCTCAGGCACCCCTGGTTGCCCAAGAAAAACAAAGGGAAAAAAAATAATTAACTGATAGAGATCACAGTCATGTAGGATATGAATCTCCATCAGTTTGCAACTGTCCTAATGATTTATGAGAAAAGAGCAATCTCCAGAAACCTCTAGACTCAATTTCCTGGAACCCTAACATCACCCTCCCCTCAATAGGATAGAAAATCTTATATAATCAGTCACTTCTCACAACCCCAGTGCAGCTCTTTCTACCCATGGGTCCTGTCCTTGTGCCATAATAAAACACCCTTTTTGCATCAAAAATGTCTCAAGAATTCTTTCTTGATCATTGGCTCTGAACCCCACCCCTCCAAACCACATCACCATAAGCATATGTACAGTTTTACTGATAATGTAGCTTTGGATCAGACAGCTGAGATTAAATAAGGATGAAGTACTATAAATGACTTGGTGTCCTCTTTTTTTCTCTCTGCCTTTTTGTTGTTGTGATTTTTAATTTTATTTTTATTTATTTTTATATTGAAGTATAATTGGCATACAATGTTATATTCTTTTCAAGTGTACAACACAGTGATTCAACAATTCTATGCATTACTCAGTGTTCACTAAGGTAAGTGTAGTCACCATCTGTCACCATACAACTTTATTACAATATTATTCACTATATTCCCTATGCTATACTTATTTATTTTACTACTGGAAGTTCATATTTCTTAACCTTCTTTATCTATTTTGTCCATTTCTCCACCCACCTGGTGGGTGTCCACCTCCCCGAGGTGAGAAACAGGCTATAAAACAAATAGCTCCTAATCTCTTTTCAAAGTAACTGACTTGATTTTCATCAGTGATGGATAAGCTTCAGCACTCTCAAAAACAGCAGTTTGACCACCTTCAAACTTAGGGTTTGACAAAAAGGCAGCTGGGAGAACAATAGATGCATTAAAGGTATAGGTGGTTATATATGCTGGGGATTCTGCTGAGAGAAGTAGGGGAGCAGGAGGGGGCCTCCTGAGGGCAGAACAAAGCTCAATCACCGTCCCTGGGAACGTTCCCTATGAGGGATCCCAAATGTGGTTAGATAAGTCTTTGGAGCAATTTATGCAACAGGACATTGTTGAAAACAACAGAATCGGCAATTAGTGGTGCTTAACAGCTGGGTATGATCAGCGGAAGAGCCACCAAACAGAGCCCTGTCCAAACTATCATCATTCCAAAACCCAAAACTACATCCCCTGAGGAGAATATCAGAGGTATAATACTGCAGGGTGGGTTGAAGTGTACATCTCAGCCAGTCACAAAACAGATAAACAGGGATCCCTGGGTGACGCAGCGGTTTGGCGCCTGCCTTTGGCCCAGGGCACGATCCTGGAGACCCGGGATCGAATCCCACATCGGGCTCCCAGGGCATGGAGCCTGCTTCTCCCTCTGCCTGTGTCTCTGCCTCTCTCGCGCGCTCTCTCTGGGACTATCATAAATAAATAAAAAATAAAAATAAAAATAAAGAAAATGGACACACTTCATCTCATTTAAAAAAAAAAAAAAACAGATAAACAGGCAACTAAAAGCAAAAAATCCCCAGAATGGGGTAAGGGAACCAGTACCCAGAGTTGCTATGTTATATCATCTAAAATATCCAATTCCCAGGAAAAATTATAAGACTTTCAAAGGAACAGGAAAGTATGATCCACATGCCAAGGAGTAAATAGCCGGCAACAAAAACTGCCTGTGAGACCAATCAGATGTCTAATTTAACAAAAGGTCACAGCAGCTATTATAAACATGTTCAAAAATTTAAAGAAAATCATGATTAAAGAAGAGAAGATATCATGGGAATGTCATTTCAAAAGAGACTATCAATAAAGAGATAGAAATTATTTTAAAAAAAAACACAAACTGTAGAGATTAACTTACTATGATTGGGCAATTAAAAGAGAATGCAGAAGTGATACCACAGAAACAATGGAGTAGTGAGCTCCAAAAATTGGTACTTTCACTGAAGCAAACTGATTAAATAAAATTTTCTGAATCCTAAAATCTAATCAAATACAGCAACCACACAAGTGCTTAGTGAAGAAAGAGGCAGATAAATTTCTGTAAAAAAGCATAGAGGCATTTTTTTAGTTTTGTTGACATATAGTTGGCATCTAGCACAGTATAAGTTCAAGAGAATGATTTGACATGCATATATTGCAACATGATCATCACATAAGTTTTGTTAACATCGATCACCTCCTGTATTTATAAAAAAAAATGTTTTCCTTGTGATGAGAACTTTAAGAATTTACTGTTTTAGTAATTTTCAATTACACTATATAGCAGGGTTAACTATAGTCATCATGTTGTACGTTGCATACCAGTATTTATTTCTCTTATAACTGGAATTTTACACCTTTTGACCACCCTCATCTAATTTTCCCTCCCTGTGGTAACATTTTTATTACTTGCCTACCATCCCCCATCTTCCAGTTTGCTAGTGGCTATGGAAATGGAGGCCCTGGCTCCTGGTATGGTTTGCTGGGGCTAGGTGGGGAGGTATGGACCTTGTTCTCAAAAACTTAGGGTGTGCATTTTGCCCTGGCTGGTGGCACACCTGTCTTGAGGGACCAGCACAGAAATTGACTTTTCACCTGCTTTTAGCTGGAGCAAGATCCTAGGAAATATCCAGTGAAAACATACAGTATCCATAACCACCAGGTAAGGAATGAAGGACAAAGCAAGTAGCAGACATGGCTCTTGAAAATACCAAAATCACAAGAAAGACCTTAATTGGTAATGCCCAAGCCTCCAGCCTCAGGTTTACATGACAACTACTTAGGGTTGAAGTCAAAGTCAGGTATTTGTAACTGTGGTTTCAGCAATCAGTACTAGCAAAATCTAACACCTACTTAAAGATTTGATATAACTCTTAATTACTGAGCTTACATTGGCTCATTTCATCTTAACAGTAATGGCTTTTTAGTGCCTACTGGCTTCATAAACATCCAAATTTATCTATGAGTAGGAGTAACTAGATAAAGTTTAGGAGAAAATGGTCCAGGCAGAAGAAAGATGATGTGCAGAGGTCTAAAGCAACCCCACACTGCCAGAGCAGAAGAGAGGGGACACTCCCCCCACCGCCAGGTGCGTGCAAGAACAGCCACTAGAGGAGTGAAGTGCTAGCACATCTACTGTGCCTCCTATTACATCTAAAGAGCTATGCCTACTGATTTAAAAAAAGGATTCACAATAAGGTTTGTACATAGCAAATACATATTCAAAATGTATGACTGGCGAATACATAGAGAATATTATTTTATTTACAAGCCTCATGATCAAAAGAGTTTGGACACCAGAAGAAAGAGTACAGAGGAAGAGGCAAAGTACAGCAGACAAAAGACAGAGTGATAACCAACCCTTCCAACCACTTCAAAGTTGTGTTTCATCTAAAGGATGATAGGGTATGTTTGGAGAGTTTTTATCCAGGGAGTGAATAGCATAACAGAAGTTTCATTTTAGAAACACCTCTGGCTCCGTGTGAATCATTAATTAAATAACCCAAAGCAGGGGTCATTCAGATGCTGCTCTGATTCTTTGGGGAAGAGAGGATGGAGAGTGGGAGATTGCAGACGTGACGGTATAATATCACAAGAAAGACTTGCGTCAGGTTTACATGACAAGAATTGTACATGTCTTTCCTAGACCAGGTTCATGGAGGAAAAAGCGCTGCAACAGCAAAAATGAAGGCAAAGCAGCCCAGCTATTGGCTGCAGGCAGAGCTGATGTCTGCAGACTCAGCGGTAGCTTTGCACACGGCAGTGCGAGTGCTGAGTGGCTTTCAGATACTCAGACGACACGGAGGAGATACCACTAATGTACTCCTTCCTTGTTCTCTATGCTGCATGCTGCCCTTTATGTCAAAAAATAATGATGCTGTCCCAGCAGCCAGAGAGTGTGCCTACGGACATAGTGCATGGCATTCTAGGGGCCTGCACCACAAAACCAAGCAAGGCCTATTGCTCTTGGAGAGAAAACAACTAAAAAAAAAAAAAGAGAGAGAGAGAGAAAACAACTACAAATTTTGTGTCCCCGACCCCGGGCTCAGGCCAATTGGACTAATAGACAGTAGGTAAGCCAGGTGAATTTCACTGAAAGCATGTCTAATTCTTTTACTAAAGAGAGAGAACAGCTGGAAGTCACAATTTAAGAAGCAGGTAATTTTTATTTTATTCCTTTAGGTTAAAATTACCTCAACTGAGACTCAAAGGGGTACAACTAATATAGTTTAGCTAATAAATTCATTCAAGAACAGCATAGCTTATTGCTCCACAAAAATATTCTGAATGCAGTGAAGCTTTGTTTGAGATCTTAGAAGGATGCTTGTATTAATTTGCTCACAGTGTATGCATGCAGATGTAAGCAAACATGTATAAAATAAAATTATCTATGTAAATATTATGGAATATCCCAAGCAAAATGGACCTGTTTAAGCACCATTTTGTAAAAGATAGTCGCACCTTATCAACTTAGTTTAGACACTGGCATTTAGTGAATCCTTGTTCTGACACTATGTTCTTCATTTCTTCAACATCTGTCAATATCTAACATTCTTAATATATACGGTATATTACAAATAATATTCAGATGCATTTCTAGTAAGATTTTGTAATTATTCATCAATTCATCTCCAGAACAGTGGCAAAATCTTAGGTGTGTCTAGCATCGTGTTGCTCTGGCCCCACCCTCACATTTTTCTTTCTACACCTGGTGCTGCTCTGGTCCATATCCATGATGGGACACTTCAGACAAGCCATTACTTTATGTCATAACATATTTTATGCACAGAGACTGTGTTCCCTCTCTGTTTGCAACTACTTGAAGCACAGTCTTTAAAATTCAGAGATCTACCCCAACTGAGCAAATTTCTAATATATCTGCTACTTAGATTATCTCTAGTCTTTTTGCCAAATAAAGATTTTGTTGCTAAAATGCTAGTGATGTATTCCTTTTTAAAGGATGGAACTGGAGAGTATTATGCTGAGCGAAGTAAGTCAGTCGGAGAAGGACAATCATCATAAGGTCTCACTCATATGGGGAATATAAGAAATAGTGGAAGGGATCATAGGGGAAAGGAGGGAAACTGAGTGGGGAAAAATCGGAGACGGAGACAAACCATGAGAGATTCCTAGCTCTGGGAAACGAACAAGGGGAGGCGGGCGGGGGGACGGGGTGACTGGGTGACGGGCACTGAGGGGGGCACTTGACAGGATGAGCACTGGGTGTTATGCTCTATGTTGGCAAATTGAGCTCCAATAAAAAAAATACAAATAGATAAATAAATAAATAAAATTATAACATTTTCTATATCTGCTTCATATTTTCTAAGACAACACATTCCAGATAATCTGGGCCCACTGCACTCCTCCTCTCAAGAGCCAGTCACCAGGAGCTCTGCGTTGCAAGATTCCAAGGAACTCCGTTCCTATCGTATTGAATGGGAGTTCCACTGCAAATGAAGTCGTGCAAATGGTACTTCTCGAAGTTGTGCAAGACACTGTAGACTTCTATTCAGTTAGTATCTTTTTATCCATGTGAGCATACATGACATTGTTGTTTTATTTTAATTTTATATCAATGGTAACATAGTGAACATTTTTCTGTAACTATTTTTTGCTTGTATTGACTCCAATAGGTATGGCTCATTCACTTCTCTGCTGTGGTTATTCCATTGTATGAATAAAAAATTTGTCTATTCTTCCTTCCGTTGCTTTATATTTTGGTTGTCTCAAATTGTTCACTATTACGAGTAATGCTTCTATAAATATTCTTGTGTAAGTCTGCTTGAGAACATGGAAGAGTTCCTCAGGGCACACAGGGTGGGCACACTTTAAATTAACTGGAAAATGCAAATTTATTTCCAAAAGGATTGTTCCAATTTACAATTCCACCACTAATATATGGAAATTCCTGTTTGCTTGTACCATCACCAATTCATGATATCATCAGACTTTCATCAATTTGACTGGAATCCAATGCCTATCTTGATGACTAATAAGGTGGACTAGATTTTTATATTTGTTAACTATTTATGTTACATGAAAACTTACTGATGACACTTATTAGTTTTAGTGGTTTCTCTTTGGATTCTTTGGGATTTTTTATGTAGAAACTGATAATATTTGCAAATATAGCTCTTATTCTTTTCTCCTTTTATTTCTCTGGCTAGGATCTCCAGTAAATTGGTGAAAAGAAGCAAAGTTTGAGGAATTCCTTAGTTTTTTTCATAAATTTACCAGTAATGTTTTTTAAAGTGTCACCAATATATTTATATTTTAAATAACCTTTCATCAAATTGATGGTGTCCTTTTTCCCTGGTTTCCTAATACTATCTTTTTCATTAATGAATGTTGAATCTTCATATAATGCTTTCTCAGCATCTAGCTGATGATTATTTGATTATTTTTTCTCCTTTAATTGATTAGTGTGGTATATTACAGTAATAGATTACTTAATACTGAGCTATCTTTGCAAATTATTAAGATTGATATGTATTATATCAACCATGGCCATATTTATAAAGCCAAAATATGTTTGTTAACATATTCTTGAATTATACTTATATATCTGAAATTATTTATACTGATATAATTTAATATATATTTCATGAATGACCTCTAACAGATTTTAGGAGAGATGCGAACAGTTCCAAAAAAATTCAAGATATGTGGCTTCCATACATATTCCCTTCAAAATAAAGGAAAAAGAAGAAATTCTACATATAATAATCAGTTGGCTACTCCTTTACATATATCTAGTGATAATTTTTAATCTATTTTGTGCAGATCCATATTCATTACACACCAAACAGTTTGAAGCTTGAAGTTTTTATACTTGTGATCCAGAAGAGATTGCTCTTCTAGATTTTACTACATGGCCATTAAAGAAATAACAAACAAATCTTATTTATTTTGCCAACATGTGTGCATATTTAAGATCTAACTATTTTTCAGGAAGTATTGCTGAGAAAATAATCCAGCTATTCTTCTTTATAAATCTGCATACATGCTCCCTTATTGACATTAATGTAGTTTGCATTATAATTGAAAATTTTGATTGTACAGTAAGTCTTTGGGAGTCCCTAAACATGTATATACCCTCATGCAGTGAAAGCATAGCTTTCTTCACATTCCCTGTCTCAGTCAGATTTTGACCATGTTCCCCAGAATTCTGCCCAAAATAAGGGCAGAGGGTAGGACACCCACAAAAGATTAAGTACACCTTCCAGAACAGCAAGCGTCTCTTCCTTTTTGGGGAGCTATTAATAAATTTACCTAATTTAATTCCTTAAGAAAGTTTTATATTGATAGAAGGTACACCGCATATGAGGTAACAAATTCTAAGAGCTAATAGCCTGTTAAGATTCCTCATTTTATCTGTCCCTAATTTATCCTTTTCAATTTTCTAGAGTCTAGTAGTTTGGGATTTGTTGAACAAGGATGTGATACCATATGAACTAATCGTGGCCTCTCCCAGCCTTTGTTGAAGAATGGTAAAACCTTTCTCCTGCTTCTTTATAACAGCCTGCCCCTGTGATGATATCCAATCCAAAAAGAGCTGGGACACATTGAAAACTGTCACAATACCAATAAAGCTAAAATATTGACTCAATAACTTTGTGGAATATATCTACAAGTGGAAAGAACTTCCTTTTACAAATAGGAAAAATACTGTAATGACAAGTGATAGTATGATTCAGAATTCACATTACTGGGCCAGTATCCACCTCCATTTTACTGTTTATACAACCTTATCTTCAATAAGATTCCATAATTCCAGAGAGAAGGAGGCAAGATGGGAGAAAGAATAGGGGTCCTCATTTCATCTGGTCCCTTGAATTTAGCTAAATAACTATCAAAATATCCTAAGCAAGTATGAATTCAATCTGAGATGTAAGAAAAGAATGGCTGGAATTCTACAAATAGAAAAGCGACCACTTTTTGAAGGTAGGACTGTGGAGAATAGAAATGGAAGACATATTGGAAGATGAACTAATGAACTATGGGGAAGGGAGCCCCCATATGCTGGTACTAGAAAGTCACATAGCCCTGGAGCTCAAAATTGAAACCTTCAGAAATCTACACCAGGGAGAAGTTTCCCTGCCTGGAAGGTGCTCAGTGATGAAGTGGGGGCAGATTCCAGGTGGGACAGTGGACTTTTGAGGTCTCCAGATACCCTCTGTCTGTGTTGGGTCCCTGCAAAGGACTGCAATGCAGCAACTCTCCACCTTCCCCCAGGAGAGGTGGAATGGGTGTGAGCGCGGCCAGGGAGCTCTCTCCATGCCAGGGCCCCTTATAGGACAGAAACGGGGTGACCTTCTCCTTCCTCTGGGGGGTAGGGGGGCAGAGCAGGTGTGCCCAGGGTCAGGTGAGTGCTCTCCATGCTGAGCCTTGCAAAGTGCACAAATCAACAGACCTCTGCCTTCCACTGGGAGGATCTGACTCCACACACCAGTAGAGTCTGCAGAGTTTGGCACACACCCACATCTCTCAGCTCCTTTGGTTCCAGGGCTAGTTAACAGGGTGCAGCCATTTTTATTGTCACCCTCTAAAAAAGTGCAGAAAGCCTTCAGGGAACAAAACTTGCACCCAGCAAACAGCTTCCACAGAGCCCAGCCCCCTGGCAAGGGGCAGTACAACTCTGCCCAGACACAGACACCTGAGAATCAGGGCAATAGGCCCCTCCTTTAGAAGACCAGCTGGAAGAACAGGTGAACCACAAGTTACAGACCAAACAGGACTGCAAGTCCAG
The DNA here is from genome assembly GCF_018345385.1 of Vulpes lagopus. Lineage (NCBI taxonomy): Eukaryota > Metazoa > Chordata > Mammalia > Carnivora > Canidae > Vulpes > Vulpes lagopus. Next base: position 34,524,868 of record NC_054847.1, on the reverse strand, counting down.
CCCTAGGGGAAAATAGTGTTTAGAAATCAAGATTTTTTTTCTTATGATTCATTTATCTTTCATTTTTAAATTTTCCATTTTTTCCCACTTCAACTCATTTCTTCTTTTATCAACGCTTTATTTTTAGATCTTTTTTTAGACTTTCATTTATAACAGTTACATTTTATAAATACATTATTTATTTTTGGCTTCCTTTCACTGTATTCACTTTTATTTTTGTGTATATATATATATGTTTTGTTTTATCTACAGTTTTAGAATTTAGTGTCTTCTAACACACAGACCAAAATATATTCAAGACCAAGTGGATCACCTTGTTTTGTCCACCCTGTGAGATTACATCCTATCCTCCCCTTTTTCCTTCTTTCTCTATTTTTTGTTTCTTTTTCTTTTTCTTTTCTGGTTTCTGACCTCCTCAGATTTGTCTAGTATGTATTTCATTTGGGTCATGGTTGATATTTTTGATATTGCTCACTCATTCATCCATTCTTCTCTGGGCAAGATGACTAGAAGGAAGAATTCACAAGAAAAGAAAGAACCAAAGATAATACTCTCTGCTACAGATCTAATCAATAGGGATATAAGTACAATGTCAGAAATGGATTCAGAATAACAGTTATAAGGTTATTTTTCTGGGCTTGAAAAAAAGCATAAAAGAAATGAAAGAATCTCGTAGTGCATAAATAATATCTAATCAGTCCAAAATTAAAATACTCTAAGAGGCCATCTAAATTGGATATTATAACAACTAGGGTAAATGAGGTAGAAGAGAGAGTAAGTGACATAGAAGACAAGTTGGTGGAAATGAAAGAAACTGAGGAATAGAGAGAAAAACAGCTAATGGACCATGAGGGGGGCTTCAATAAATCAGTCATGCCATCAATTTTTTTAAATATTATAATTATTGGAATCCCCAAGGGAGAAGAAAGAGAGGGTCAGAAGGTATATTTGACCAAATCATAGGAGAAAACTTCCCTAATCTGGGAAAGGAAACAGGCATTCAAGTCCAAGAGGTATAGGAGACCCCTCTCAAAATCAATAAAAATAAATTAACATGCTGATATATAATAGTGAAGCTTGCAAAATTCAGAGATAAAGAGAAAATCCTAAAAGCAGTTCAAGACAAGAGGTTCTTAACCTAGAGGTGTAAGAACATTAGACTGGCATTAGACCTCTCCACAGAGACCTAGCAGGCCAGAAAGAGCTAGCATGATATATTCAGGGTACTAAATGAGAAAAATGTATACCCAAGAATACTTTATCCAGCAAGGCTGTCATTCAGAATTGAAGATGAAATAAAGAGTTTCTAGGACAGACAGAAACTAAAAGATTATGTCACCACCAAGCCAGCCCTGAAAGAAATATTAAGGGGGATGCTATAAGTGAAGAGAGAACCCAAGAGTAACATAAACCAGAAAAAAGAGAGATAAATCTACAGAAATAGGGATTTTACAGGTGATACAATGGCACTAAATTCATATTTTTCAATAGTTACTCTGAATGTAAATGGGCTAAAAGTGCTAATCAAAAGACACAGAGTATCAGATTGGATGAAAAAGCAAGATCCATCCATATGCTGTCCACAAGAGACTCATTTTTGACCTAAAAACACCTCCAAACTGAAAGTGAGGGGTGGAAAACAATTTAACATGCTAATGGATCCCAAGAAAGCTGGAGTAGAAGTCCTTGTATCAGACAAATTAGGTTTTTTTTTAAGATTTTGTTTATTTATTCATGAGACAAAGAGATAGAGAGGCAGAGACACAGGCAGAGGGAGAAGCAGACAGAGGGAGAAGCAGGCTCCATGCAGGGAGCCTGACATGGGACCTGATCCCGGGTCTCCAGGATCACACCCTCGGCTAAAGACAGTGCCAAACCACTGAACCACCGGGCTGCCCCAAATTAGGTTTTAAATCAAAGACTGGGTATACCTAGGTAGCTCAGTGGTTGAGCATCTGTCTTTGGCTCAGGATGTGATTCTGGAGTCCCGGGATTGAGTTCCATATCAAGCTTCCTGCAGAGACTCTGCTTCTCACTCTGCCTGTGTCTCTGCCTCTCTCTGCCTCTAGTGAATAAATAAATAAAACCTTTTAAAAAATTTTTAAAATAAGCCAAAGACTATAGTAAGAGATGAAGAGGGACACTATATCATACTTAAAGGGTCTGCCCAACAAGAAGATCTAACAATTATAAATATTTGTGCTCCTAATTTGGACCAGCCAATTATATCAACCAATTAATAACCAAATTAAAGAAACACATTGATAATAGTACAATAATAGTAGGGGACATCAACATCCCCTCACAGCAATGGTCAGATCACCTAAGCAAAAGATCAATAAGGAAACAAGGACTTTGAACGACACACTGAACCAGAAGGACTTTACAGATATATATAGAACATTCCATCCTAAAACAACAGAATACACATTCTTCTTGAGTGCACATGGAATATTGTCTAGAATACATCACGTACTGAGTCACAAATCAGGTTTCAACTGATATCAATAAAATTGGGATTAATCCCTGCATATTTTTAGACCACAATGCTTTGAAACTCACACTCAATCACAAGAGGAAACTTGGAAGGAATTCAAACACTTGGAGGCTAAAGAGCATCCTACTAAAGAATGAATGGGCCAACCAAGAAATTAGAGAAGAATTTAAAAATTCATGGATATGAATGAAAATGAAAGCATAGCTTCTCAATACCTTTGGGATACAGTGAAGGCAGTCCTAAGAGGAAAGTACATTGCCATACAAGACTCTCTGAAAAAATTAGAAAAATCTTAAATACACAAGATACACCTTAAATACAGAATCTTACACCTAGAGGAGCTGGAGAAAGAGCAGAAAATAAAGCCTAAACCCAGCAGGAGAAGAGAAATAATAAATATTAGAGTTGAAAGATATAATGTAGAAACCAGAAGAATAGTAGAACAGATAAATGAGACTAAGAAGCTGGTTCTTTGAAAGAATTAATAAGATGGATAAACTACAACCAGACTTATCAAAAAGAAAGAGAAAGGACCCAAATTAATAAAATCATGAATGAAAGAGGTGATATCATGATCAAAACCAAGGAAATTCAAATAATTTTGAGAATTATAAGCAATTATATGCCAACAAATTAGGCAATCTGGAAGAAGTGGATACATTCCTAGAAACTTATAAAATACCAAAACTGATACAGGAAGAAATAGAAAACCTAAACAGATCCATAACCAGCATGAAATTGAACCAGTCATGAAAAACCTCCCAAAAAACAAGATTCCAGGGCCAGATCACTTCTCAGAGAAATTCTACCAACTGTTGATATATCACATTATTAAAAAGACAAGAACCATATGATCCTCTCAATTGATACAGAAAATGCATTTGAAAACTAAAGTAACCTTTCTTGATGAAAAGTCTCCACAATGTAGGGATAGAGGAAAAATATCTCAATATCATAAAAGAATCTACAAAAGCCCACAGTGAATATCACTCTCAATAGGGAAAAACTGAGAGCTTTTCTCCTAAGGTCAGGAACATGACAGGGATGCCCATCTTACCATTGTTGTTCAATGTAGTACTAGAAGTCCCAGGCTCAGAAATCAAACAACAACAAAAGGCATTCAAATTGGCAAAGAAGGAGTCAAACTCTCCCTCTTCACAGATGATATGATACTTTATGTGGAAAACCCAAAAGACTTCACCTCCAAATTGCTAGAAGACACAGGAATTCAGCAATATGGCAGGATACAAAATCAATGCACAGAGGTCAGTTGCATTTCTATACACTAACAATGAGACTGAAGAAAGAGAAATTAAGGGTCAATCCCATTTACAATTGCTCCAAAAACCATAAGATACCTAGGAATAAACCTAACCAAAGAGGAAAAGGATCTATACCCTAAAAACTACAGAACACTTATGAAAAAAAAATTGAGAAATACACATAGAAATAAAAATATATTCCATGCTCATGGATTGGAAGATTAAATATTGTAAAAATGTCTATATTACTCAGAGCAATCTACCATTCAATGCAATCACTATCAAAATACCGTCAACATTTTTCACAGAAGTGGAACAAATAATCCTAAGACTTGTATGGAATCAGAAAATACCCAGAATAGCCAGAGTAATGTTGAAAGAGAAAACCAAAGCTAGTGGCATCACAATGCCAGACTTTGAGCTATATTACAAAGCTGTAATCACCAAATTAGCATGGTCCTGGCACACAATCAGACACATAGATCCATAGAACAGAAGAGAACCTACAAATGGATCTTCAACTCTATTATCAACTAATCTTTGACAAAGCAGAAAAGAATATCCAAGGGAAAAAAGGACGGTCTCTTCAACAAATGGTGTTGGCAAAATTGGACAGCCGCATTCAGAAGAATGAAATTGGACCATTTTCTTACACCATTCACAAAGACAAACTCAAAATGGTTATAAGAGCTAAATGTGAGACAGGAATGCATCAAAATACTAGAGGAGAACACAGGCAGCAACCTTTTAACCTCGGTCACAGCAACTTCTTGCAAGACACGTCTATAAAGGCAAAGGAAACAAAAGCAAAAAGGAACTATTGGTACTTCATCAAGATCAAGATCAAAACCTTCTGCACAGCAATGAAATAGTCAACAAAACTAAAAGAGAACCTACAGAATGGGAGAAGAGATTTGCAAATGACGTATCACACAAAGGCTAGTATCCAAGATCTATAAAGAACTTATCAAACTCAACATTCAAGAAACAAACAATCCAGTCAAGAAGTCGGCAGAAGACATGAACAGACATTTCTCCAAAGAAGACATATAAATAGACAACAGACATATTAAGAAATGCTCCACTTCACTTGCCATCAGGGAAATACAAATCAAAATGAGCCACACTGAGCCACCACTTTAGACTGAGAATGTCTAACAACGGCAAGACAGGAAACCACACATGTTGGAGAGGATGTGGAGAAAGGGGAACCCTCCTGCACTGTTGGTGGGAATGTGAACTGGGGCAGCCACTCTGGAAAACTGTGTGGAGGTTCCTCAAAAAGTTAAAAATAGACCTGCCCTACGACCCAGCAATTGCACTGCTGGGGATTTACTCCCCAAAACACAGATGTAGTGAAACTACATATGGGACACCTGCACCCCAGTGTTTCTAGCAGTTTCTGCCCTACGACCCAGCAATTGCACTGCTGGGGATTTACTCCCCAAAACACAGATGTAGTGAAACTACATATGGGACACCTGCACCCCAGTGTTTCTAGCAGCAATGTCCACAATAGCCAAACTGTGGAAGGAGCCTTGGTGTCCATTGACAGATGATGGATAGAGAAGCTGTGGTCTATCTATACAGTGGGATATTCCTCAGCCATTAGAAATGACGAATCCCCACCATTTGCTTAGACGTGGATAGATCTGGAGAGTATTATGCTGAGTGAAGTAAGTCAATCAAAGAAAGACAATCATCATATGGTTTCACTCATATGTGGAATATAAGAAATAGTGAAAAGGATCATAAGGAAAGGGGGAAACTGAGTGGTGAAAAATCAGAGAGGAAGACAAACAATGAGAAACTCCTAACTCTGGGGAAACAAAGGGTTGCAGAAGGGGAGGTGGGTGAGGGAGGGGGTAACTGGGTGACAGGCACTATGGAGGGCATTTGATGGGATGAGCCCTGAGTATTATACTATATGTTGGAGAATTGAATTTAAATAAAATATCTTTTAAAAAGTACATGTGAAAGCATAAGGAAAGTGCCATATAACTCTGAAAAACAATGCACCTTTCCTGTTCTCTTAGAGTCTAACTCCAAATATATAAAACTATTCTTATTTTAAAAACCCATCTCTAAACTTATTATAACAGGGATCCCTGGGTGGCGCAGCGGTTTGGCGCCTGCCTTTGGCCCAGGGCGCGATCCTGGAGACCCGGGATCGAGTCCCACGTCGGGCTTCCGGTGCATGGGGCCTGCTTCTCCCTCTGCCTGTGTCTCTGCCTCTCTCTCTCTCTCTCTCTGTGAGTATCATAAATAAATAAAAATTAAAAAAAAATAATAAACTTATTATAACAAAATAATTTTTAAATAAAATAAGCTCATTATAAAAATTATCAATAATTTAGTTCTGAAAATCATAGTTTAAGTATCATGACTAAACCACTTCTGCATAACCATGGCAAAGAAAATTTTAGTTCTAAAAACTTTGACTGCTTTCTTGAAACCTACTTGCATGAATCTAAATATTTTTTTGGCGTGTCTTCACTACAGCTCTGTATTTACAGATTATGTTAGAGTTTCAGTAGTTTCTACTCCTAAAAACAGTCCTAACAGGTGCATTGATTAGTGCTTAGAAGTTCAGTTTCCAGAGTCAGAAAGAGCTAAATTCATACCTGGGGAAGCCTGAGAAAATTATTCAAGCCCTTTGAAGCCTCGTTTCTTTCGTCTATAAAATGGAGCTAATGATACCCTCTTTATATGACTAGATACTGATATAATGAGGATTTAATGGAATAATCCCTTAAAGCCCTAAACATAATACACTATACATTTGCTGACTCGTATATAGTTAACTAATGATAGTATGGTTATTTATTATAATTTCTAACGTTTCAGATAATTAAACAAGGATATAAGAAGTTAAGCTATCAATTCTTATTTTTAGGCTGTGGCCAAATTTGTTACAGAGGACATTCTGGAAGCACAATAAAAAATATTTAAGATAAAGTTCAGGTATAGTGGAACAGGCTCTAAAAACTAACCCTCTAGTAGATCATTATAAACTCTGGACACAATTTTTAACTACATTAAAGACCCTGAAAAGTGAACAAAAAGCACACTGGTTTCAGAAAGGAATTATGTCTCGGAGGAGGATACTGGTATAGGTTATTCCGTATTTCTTTGGTTTTGATCTGAGAGACAGCAGTCTCGGCACACGGCAGGGTGATTAAAATTCTCATGCAAAGACCATGGTCTTTCTTGCCTACGGAACCAGGGTAACCACAGCTGCCAGAAAGTGAAGGAAGGTATCACAGAAGAGATAAACCAGAAAAGAGGGAGCTTTATTTTTTTTTTTATTCATTTATGATAGTCACAGAGAGAGAGAGAGAGAGGCAGAGACACAGGCAGAGGGAGAAGCAGGCTCCATGCACCGGGGCCTGATGTGGGATTCGATCCCGGGTCTCCAGGATCGCGCCCTGGGCCAAAGGCAAGCGCCAAACCACTGCGCCACCCAGGGATCCCAAGAGGGAGCTTTAAATTTTATGCATGAACTCTGCCCAAGTCTCTGGCTGACCCCTGAACCAAGCACGTAGAGAGAAGACTCAATACAGCTTCCATATATGACTTAAAAGACTAAAAGAGGATTTGAACTGCCAGCACTTCCAGTGATGAAGTGTTTGTAGTTCCAGTCCAAGCAAGTTAATTGCATGCTAAACAAGACCACAGAAGTCCTTTAGAGGAATATAACAGAAATCAGAGTCTCTACAACATAATAGTCACAGTTTCTAGGATCAAAATCCAAAATCAATAAATATATGAACTAGGAAAATCTACCCTTAAAAAATAGGAGAAAAACAACTCACTGAGACTTGTTCTAGAAGATGAGCTCTCCTTAAGCACTCTAACTGGACATGTTAAACAAAAACTGTACTTTCTTTTTTTTTTTCTATTTTTTATTGGAGTTTAGTTTGCCAACATATAGCATAACACCCAGTGCTCACCCCGCCAAGTGCCCCCCTCAGTGCCGGTCACCCAGTCACCCCCACCCCCACCCACCTCCCCTTCCACTACCCCTTGTTCATTTCCCAGAGTTTTCTCTCCTTTCCCTTTATTCCCTTTCACTAATTTTTATATTCCCCAAATGAATGAGACCATATAATGTTTGTCCTTTTCTTTTTTTTTTTTGTTTTTGTTTGTCCTTTTCTGATTGACTTATTTCACTCAGCATCATACCCTCCAGTTCCATCCAAGTCAAAGCAAATGGTGGGTATTTGTCGACAAAAACTGTACTTTCAAAGCTTCTGCTGGTTTTGTGTGGTTAAGAGTTAGAATCAGATAGTAAACCTACTTAGAAGATCATTATAATGATCTGTTTAGTTTGGGGTTTTTTTTGTTTCAAGTTTGTATTTAAATGCTAGCTGGTTGACATATAGTGTAGTATTCATTTCAGGAGTAGAATTTAGTGATTCATCACTTACATATAACCCCAGTGCTCAACACAGTTGCCCTCCTCAATACCCATCACCCATTTAGCTCATCCCCACACACCTCCCTCCATCAACCCTGTTTGTTCTCAGTAATTGATAGTCTCTTATGGTTTATTGATGTTGTTTTAATTTTTAAAAATAACTCATGCCAGTCAAGAAGAAGGTTGAGCAAAAGAGAGCTAACAAAATTTTCACAATAGATTTATCAGGGTTGGAGGCAGTGATCAGACCAGGGCAAAGACAGTTAGGGGGAGAAGTTCAGAATCCGGAGGTTAAGAGTGGAACTTGAGAAATCATAGCATTATGACGGTCAGTTCTTAGGAAAAAGGGAGTCAGTAAGAAATTTCCTTTTACAACAAAGAAAGTCAAGACCTTTAAAAGTAGAGGTCCCTAATATGCAATTTCAGGTAGATTCTTATTCTATAGCATGTGGTAAAACTTCTCAGTTAGTCCAAATAATCCAGAAAAGCCTTATTAGTGAGGAAGGGTTGAAAAGTCCACCAAATCCAGAGTTCAGAAGGGATTACCACCAGAAGTATGCAAATTCTTTGCAAATCCTGAGAACTTTTAATGTATTAGACTGTCAACAGGATGTGGGGTGTGAAATCAATGCTATCTTATTAAATGCTGAAAGAAGGATGGTCCCCTAAAGCTGGAGAAATTAAAAGCACAGTTGATGAAAACATAAATTCTTATTGGAAAAAAATATCTGCAGAATTCATTGAAATTTAATATAGTAGTTACAAAATCAAAATACTTAGTGTTTTTTTTTTGCTATAAAAATATAAATGATGGTTTTAGTCATTTGTTTTTCCCAATTTCCCATTTCATGTGATCAGTGTGGAAAACATCTGTGAAAGGAAACTTGAATTTTGAATTCTATTGAATTTTCAAAATCAAAGTAATATCTGCTTCTCAACCCTGGCCACTAAGATGCTAATAGTTATTGTTCAGAATCCCTGGATGGCCCCAAACCAGTCACCAAGCTACATCCCCATCTAACCCCAGCTACATCCATACACATCATATTTACTCCTCACTAAGACTTGGAAAAGAAATAACTCTCTCAGGAAAATTTAACCATAGTTGCAATTTTTTAATTCTAATTCCTCATGGTAAAATAAAAGTAAGAATACGTAAGGAAAACATCCTCAGTCATGAATTTTCTGGAGATATTTTCATGCTGTATATTTTGAATTTTTATCTGAGAAACCTAGAATCCCAGAAACCACAGTCACCTGTTAACTAACAAGGTGAATAATTCTAAGAGGGTTTTGACTCAGGCTAGTTTGCCATTTTTGTACAAATATAAGCTTTTTTTCCTTAAGATCTCTCATAAGATTGATAGTGCTCATTTACAAAGCACACTGAAGTCCTTACTTTGTAGGCAGAGTCCTGTGAATGCAAATATCACTACAAATGATAAAGTAGTTCATAACGTAAACAATAGCATCATTCCTAACCTTTTGCCATTTGACTTTACCATAATTTACCATGCAAACCTCACCATACAGTTTCATCTTTTCTGTCTCCCCATTTCCCTTTCTGACCTATTAATGGCCTTCAGGCTTTAATGCTTTACACACGCCTCCTGGTCACTTAGCTCAAGGGATGATAGTACTTGCTTCTCTGAAGGAGGCTCAGAATTTGTCCTTGCAATAACTTTAGTATAAATTTGATATACTTTCATCACCCAAAGTCAATTTCTTCCAGCAAATGGTTGGCTAAAGATCAGAAGTTCAGAAATTTGGTAATTTTCCCTAATTGGGGCTCTAGCTACACCATCAAGAAATTTGACAATTTAAAAATGTCTTTTGAGAATTCATTACAAGGAAAACAAAAGGAAAATCAATTTTCTAACAATTACCTAGTGACTCAATAGAAGAAATAAGCTTATCCTGAATAATTGACAATAAATATAAGAATATTTTTCAGAAGTTGCCTTATAGAAAGTTGTAAGTTACAGAATGTGTAATCATAGCTGTATTCATCCTAGATATTTTTGTGCACATAATCAGTGAAAAAGTAGCTGACCAGCAGATTCTTTAAGAATATAAAATATTCTTAATTCTAAGAATTAAAGAGTATTCAAAATCCTACACTATTAAAAAAATTAATGTGCATAAAGAAAATAGTAAAATTCTCTTTAATTTGGAGAAAGAAAATAGGTCTTTTATACCTAATTTTTTCACTGAAGAATATTCCCAGTGAATCTGAGCTTGTGACTGATCCTACCAATAATGAATGATAGATTTGATGTTATATCAAATGACATAAAGATAAAAGAGATAAAGGGTTAGTATCCAAGATCTATACAGAACTTATCAAATTCAACACCTAAAACACCTAAAAACAAATAATTTAGGTAAGAAATGGGCAAAAGACATGAATAAACATTTTTCCAAAGAAGACATCCAGATGGCTAACAGATACATGAAAAGATACATGGCTCATCATCACGGAAATACAAATCAAAACCACAATGATAGATCACCTCACAGCTGTCAGAATGGCTAAAATTAAAAACTCATGAAACAACAGATGTCGGGGAGGACGTGGAGAAAAGGGAACCCTCTTATGGTGTTGGTGGGAATGCAAACTGCTGTAGCCACTCTGGAAAACAGTATAGTTTCCTCAAAAAGATAAAACTAGAGCTACACTACAAGCCAGCAATTGTACTACTAGGTGTTTATCTAAAGGATACAAAAATGCTGATTCTAGGGGTATGCACCCCAATGTTTATAGCAGCACTATCAACAATAGCCAGATTATGGAAAGAGCCCAAATGTCCATCAATTGATGGATACATAAAGAAGATTGAGGGATTTATATATATGTTATATATAAATATGTAAATATACAGTGGAATATTACTCAACTGTCAAAAAGAATAAAATCTTGTCATTTGCAACAATGTAGATGGAACTAGAGTGTATTATGCTAAATGAAATAAGTCAAAGAAAAATATCATATGATTTCACTCATATGTGGAATTTAAGAAACAAAACAGTTGAAGGTAAAGGAAGAGAAGGAAAAATAAAATAAGATAAAAACAGAGAGGGAGGCAAACCCTCTTTTAACTATTTTAGTATAGTTAAAATACTCTTAACTATAGAGAAAAAAACTCAGGGTTACTAGAGGTAAGGTGGGTGGGGAATGAGCTAAATGGATGATGAGCGTTAAGGAGGGCACTTGTTGGGATGAGCACTGGGTGTTTATATAAATGATGAATCACTAAATTCTACTCCTGAAACTATACATTTCATAATACATAGTGTAATGTTACACTATATGTTAACTAACTTGAATTTAAATTTAAAAAAAAAGAATTACATCATCAACTAGAGAAAAAAATGTGATGCTATATCACTTAGGAGGCAAATCCTTAAAATAATACAGCTTCTCTGTGGTCTACTCTTTGTTGGGACACAAACTCCTAGAACCAGATCACAAAGCTGTGAGGAAGATCCCAACTAGCCCACATGGAAGAGGACCTGAGGCCAGCATCAAACACCAGACACACAGGGGCAAACCAGTCATCAGATGATTCCAGCCTGGCCTTCCTGCCTGCCCAGACGTCACTGAGCAGAGACAGCCCAACCTTGCTATTTCCCCATCTGAATTTCTGACCCACAGAATCCAGGAACATAATAAATAGTAGTTTTACACTACTAAGTTTGGAGATAATTTGTTATACTACTATAATAACAGGAATAAAAATGAAAAGGGAGACAGCAGAAAAGCCACCAAAGAAGGATGCCAAGAACTTATGTCATGGAAGCCAGGGACACAGTGAAGGAGAATTCTTAGCAAGGAATACCCAACACTGAATAGGGGCAAAAGAGGGTGGCAATAGAGGAAAGTCTTTGGATTTGGCAACCAAAGGAAATATGCATAAACCAGAAGAAAAAAAGGAAATAATATGCTGCAGGAACAAACATACTGCAAGATTTCGAAGTAACAAGAGGAGGAAGTCAAGAGAAGATTATTTATAGACAGAAGTAAATAATTTCTATTTAGACAGTTGGGAAGAAGTTGATGGTCAAAAGTTAGGTGAGCGTATGGGGTGTGGAAGCAGAAGAGAGTGGAAAGTACAAGGTTATAGGATTCAAAGGAAAGGGTGGATAGGGAGACAGATGAGTAATAAGAAGGAGACACTTCTTCCTCTAAGATGAAAAAAATGAGAAAAAGGTGAGTGACTAAAAATATTTTGAGGAACAAAAGAGGGAATTAAAGGAATTTATTTCAAGTAGCCTTTTTTTTCTCTTTAGTAAAATAAATAAATTTATCTAGATGGCTCGAGAAGGAAGGAATTGAATACTGGAGGATAATGTATAATTTTATTTTCTTATTGTCCTCATTGTTTAATTTGCTACTCTAATATTTTTTCTTTTTATTTAAATTCAATGAGCCAACATATAGTACATCATTATTTTCAGATGTAGAGTTCAATAATTCATCAATTGCATATAACACCCAGTACTCTTATGCTATATGTTGGCAAATTGAACTCCAATAAAAAAAATATTTAAAAAAAAACACCCAGTATGCATCAGATCACATGCCCTCCTTAATGCCCATCACCAAATTACTCCCTCCCCTCAGCAACCCTCTGTTTTTTCCCTATAGTTAAGGCACTGAGGGGGGCACTTGACGGGATGAGCACTGGGTGTTATTCTGTATGTTGGCAAATTGAACACCAATAAAAAATAAATTTATTATTTAAAAAAAGATAATTTGTTCTAACTCTCTGAAGAAAGTCCATGGTATTTTTATAGGGATTGCATTAAACATGTAAATTGCCCTGGGTAACATTGACATTTTCACAACATTAATTCTGCCAATCCATGAGCATGGAATATTTTTCCATCTCTTTATGTCTTCCTCAATTTCTTTCAGAAGTGTTCTATAGTTTTTAGGGTATAGATCCTTTACCTCTTTGGTTAGGTTTATTCCTAGGTATCTTATGCTTTTGGGTGCAATTGTAAATGGGATTGACTCCTTAATTTCTCTATCTTCACTCTCACTGTTAGTGTATAGAAATGCCACTGATTTCTGGGCATTGATTTTGTATCCTGCCACGCTACCAAATTGCTGTATGAGTTCTAGCAATCTTGGGGTGGAGGCTTTTGGGTTTTCTATGTAGAGTATCATGTCATCAGCGAAGAGGGAGAGTTTGACTTCTTCTTTGCCAATTTGAATGCCTTTAATGTCTTTTTGTTGTCTGATTGCTGAGGCTAGGACTTCCAGTACTATGTTGAATAGCAGTGGTGAGAGTGGACATCCCTGTCTTGTTCCTGATCTTAGGGGAAAGGCTCCCAGTGCTTCCCCATTGAGAATGATATTTGCTGTGGGCTTTTCGTAGATGGCTTTTAAGATGTTGAGGAATGTTCCCTCTATCCCTACACTCTGAAGAGTTTTGATCAGGAATGGATGCTGTATTATATCAAATGTTTTCTCTGCATCTTTTGAGGGAATCATATGGTTCTTGTTTTTTCTCTCGTTGATGTGATCTATCACATTGATTGTTTTACGAGTGTTAAACCAGCCTTGTGTCCCAGGGATAAATCCTACTTGGTCATGGTGAATAATTTTCTTAATGTACTATTGGATCCTATTGGTTAGTATCTTGTTGAGAATTTTTGCACCCATGTTCATCAGGGATACTGGTCTGTAATTATCCTTTTTGGTGGGGTCTTTGTCTGGTTTTGGAATTATTTTGTGTGGAATCAGAAAAGACCCTGAATAGCCAGGGGAATTTTAAAAAAGAAAACCATATCTGGGGGCATCACAATGCCAGATTTCAGGTTGGACTACAAAGCTGTGGTCATCAAGACAGTGTGGTCCTGGCACAAAAACAGACACATAGATCAATGGAACAGAATAGAGAACCCAGAAGTGGACCCTGAACTTTATGGTCAACTAATATTCGATAAAGGAGGAAAGACTATCCACTGGAAGAAAGACAGTCTCTTCAATAAATGGTGCTGGGAAAATTGGACATCCACATGCAGAAGAATGAAACTAGATCACTCTCTTTCACCAGACACAAAGATAAACTCAAAATGGATGAATGATCTAAATGTGAGACAAATCCATCAAAATCCTAGAGGAGAACACAGATAACACCCTTTTGAACTCAGCCACAGTAACTTCTTGCAAGATACATCCACGAAGGCAAAAGAAACAAAAGCAAAAATGAACTATTGGGGACTTCATCAAGATAAGAAGCTTCTGCACAGCAAAGGATACAGTCAACAAAACTAAAAGACAACCTACAGAATGGGAGAAGATATTTGCAAATGACGTATCAGATAAAGGGCCAGTATCCAAGATCTATAAAGAACTTATTGAACTCAACAGCAAAGAAACAAACAATCCAATCATGAAATGGGCAAAAGACATGAACAGAAATCTCACAGAGGAAGACCTAGACGTGGCCAACATGCACATGAGGAAATGTTCTGCATCACTTGCCATCAGGGAAATACCAATCAAAACCACAATGAGATCCCACCTCACACCAGTGAGAATGGGGAAAATTAACAAGGCAGGAAACAACAAATGTTGGAGAGGATGCGGAGAAAAGGGAACCCTCTTACACTGTTGGTGGGAATGTGAACTGGTGCAGCCACTCTGGAAAACTGTGTGGAGGTTCCTCAAAGAGTTAAAAATAGACCTGCCCTATGACCCAGCAATTGCACTGCTGGGGATTTACCCCAAAGATACAGATGTAATAAACGCCGGGACACCTGCACCCCAATGTTTCTAGCAGCAATGTCCACAATAGCCAAACTGTGGGGGGAGCCTCGGTGTCCATCGAAAGATGATGGATAGAGAAGCTGTGGTTTATGTATACAATGGAATATTCCTCAGCCATTAGAAATGACAAATACCCACCATTTGCTTCAACGTGGATGGAACTGGAGGGTATTATGCTGAGTGAAGTAAGTCAATCAGAGAAGGACAAACAGTGTATGTTCTCATTCATTTGGGGAATATAAATAATAGTGAAAGGGAATAGAGGGGATGGGAGAAGAAATGTGTGGGAAATACCAGAAAGGGAGACAGAACATAAAGACTCCTAACTCTGGGAAACGAACTAGGGGTGGTGGAAGGGGAGGAGGGCGGGTGTTGGAGGGGAATGGGTGACGGGCACTGAGGGAGTCACTTGACGCGATGAGCACTGGGTGTTATTCTGTATGTTGGTAAATTGAACACCAATAAAAAATAAATTTATTATAAAAAAAATAACTCTCATGGTTTGTCTCCCTCTCTGATGACTTCTCAAAGCCAAACTATGGAAAGAGCCCAGTTGTCCATCAACAGATGAATAGATAAAGAAGAGGTGGCGTATATACACAATGGAATATTTCTCAGCCACCAAACTATGAAATCTCACCATTTGTAATGACGAGGATGGAACTAGAGAGTTTTAAGCTAAGCAAAATAAGTCAATCAAAGAAAGATAATTATCACATGGTTTCACTCACATGTGAAATCTAAGAAACAGTGCAGAGGATCATAGGGGAAGGGAGGGAAAATCCTTGGTATACCCCAGAGGAAGGAGTTCTTGGGTTTGGTTTGCTCTTTTCTTTCTGCCTCCTTGTCCTGGGCATGGACACCCGCAAAGAAAAGAGGGGTCAGAAGACTGCCTAAGTGACAGATACCTGACTCAGAATTTTATGAAGTCAACAAGAAAACTAGGTTAAAATAAAATAATCCTACAAAATGCAATGGACTCTACCCAGCCCGTTAATGCTCTGACACATAGAAGCAACATATATACATAGTAATTACAAACATAGACTCCTGTAGTTAGATTGCTTGAGGTACAAATGCCTCATCTGCCACTTTGCAGATAAATGAGGAGTCAGACAAGTTCCTGAGAGAACTCAGCCTCCAAATTCTCACCCCTACGATAGAGACAATGGTGGTACCTGCCTCCTCGAGCTGTTACAATGATTAAATGACAGGGCCTTAAAATAGTGCCTGGTCCATGATAAGACTCTTATTAAGTTTTCCTTTAGGAAACATGGCTGGAGACAGGAGTAATTATAAATACAGAATGAATATTTGCTTGCACATAACTTAGAAATAATGTGTAGCTATAACTATGGTTTAAGTCTGGTGTTAACCACCCAATCCTTCTTCCTAGGTTTGATGTCCTTTGCCAGGTGTGCCTGGGATGTACAAAGTCTCTGTGTGGTTACTGGGTTCCTACTCTTCAATTACACTTATGCTGTGATATCTTCTGATCTGTGAATAATCATAAATAATCATACATCTTCTGATCTTTTTTTAAAGATTTTATCCATTTATTCATCAGAGACAGAGAGAGGCAGAGACATAGGCAGAGGGAGAAGCAAGCTCCCTGCGGGAAGCCTGATGTGGGACTTGATCCCGGGACCCCGGGGGTCATGGCCTGAGCCAAAGGCAGACGCTGAACCAACTGAGTCACCCAGGCATCCCAAATCTTTTGACCTTTATGAATAATTCATGTTAGTCTGTGATGTTTCCTACCCCATTCTGGTCACTCTTATATCAGCCTTGGAGTTCTTAGCCTCTCTATAAGCAGAGTTTTATATTTGAAGTACAGAACATTTGTACAACAAATGCACAATGCATGTATACAAGCTTTGACTGTTTTTATTCTCAATAGCTAATGCACAAAGCCCAACACTAGTGAACTGCTACTTTCCTTCATGACTTCCTATCAGTGCTTTCTTTAGAATATGAACACACTTTGCCATCTACTGCCTGTGAAATATCCTCCACAGCTGTGGAAGCTGGATTTGATAGAACTCTTTAGTTTTAATGGAAAAAGTAGCAGATCAAAGTGGAGAAAATTCCTTCGGGAGGTATTTTAAACCACCCATTACCAAACATCTTGCCTACTTGCCTCTCCGTGACCCCACATGGATTTTTTAGATACTACTATGCTCGTGGTAAATGTTACCTGCTTATACCACCTAGAAATGTGCTTCTTAACTGTTTACAAATATCTACTATAGGCAAACTCTTCCAAACCAGAGCCAAAAAATTGAAGGCACATTTTTTTAAATCATAGGTATATTCATGACTGTACCTCCAGTGCCTAGCCATATTGTTGGGCAGTACTGTAAACTCTTCCTCCCCCTTTTGTCCTGGTGTCCCAATTACCAGACCTCCTCAGTTTTGACCAGCCAGTGCCCCATTCAGGCTGGTAGGAGCTCAGGCCATGACAAGTGTGTCCTTGGTTTTGACTCTCCCAATTCCATTTCCTGCTAGAGTCACACACAGTCAAGGATGGACCATGAGACCCTTTAGGGAAAAAACTGCCTCTTACTCACTATTATGTTCCCAATGTTGGGCACTCAATAATTGGTTGGTGCATAAATAAATGAATGTGGGGCCTTAGAAAATAATGACTTGCCCAAAAGAAGTAACATTAATGCAGAAACCCCAGGCACTGCAAAAGTATTTGGGTGAGGTGCTAGCAGCCTATAAGGATGCCTCACCCAGGCCCATTTGGAAATCTTGAAAGAGATGCTCCTTTTAAACCATCAGTGCTTCCAGTAGCCATCCCTGACATGATGGGGGATGCAGTGGCCACAAGGGTTCAATGTGGGGACTTCTTATAAGCCATATCTGGGCAAAGACGAGCTTGAAAAGACTGCTGCTGCACTCCCAGAAGAAGGGTTTGGAGTATGCCTGGTGCCCCTTTTGGATGCAAAACTCTGAGTTGCCTGAAGCCATAATATCAGAGCTATGGGTCCAGACCAAAATTTTATAGTTACCCCTAGCATCTGTGCTTACCAGTCACTCTAATCCAGAACCTCAGCTACCTACCACCTCCCATCCTCATCCCACCCTGCCCCCCACACACAGGATGGCATGGTGCAGAAATGCACAGTCCCAGGAAGGAGCATGGAGCCAAACTGGACCCCTGTTAAATGCAGCAAGAAACCAAAATAAGCAAAGGCAACCCAGGACTTACCAACAACAAAGAAATGCAGCAATTTTTTGAAACCCCTGAGTCTGAATTGGGAGACAACTATATATTAGATGTACAACCTTAGACAACTTGCTTATGGTGGTTGGAGAATTACATGAAAGGATCCTTTCAAAATACATAGAATATTGCAGTTTGCATTCAAGGTATTTTTTAGTAGTTTTTAAGCAGTAGGGTTTTGAGGAAAATTCTCTGCTAGGGACACTTTGGCTGGTCAGAGGGTTAGATGGAAGACAGGATATAAATGTGAGATATGTTCACTGCCACCTGCTGGCAGTAAAAAATTTGACCATTAACTTTGAAAGGCCATCAAATACTGAACAGATGAATGGATGCCTTGGGGACTCTGTCCATCTCCTACGACCTGAGTTATGGTCTTTGACCAATTGCTTTGTACTCTCTAGTTAAGAGTCAAGGTAAGAAGAAAGACAATAGAACATGATCAAGGTGCCAGGTAAGGTAGGACTCCTTAATGTTGAAAGGCTCTTGTCTTGGGTGTGGCCACGTGCTTGTAAGAACGACAGTGGAACCAGGCACTGGATTCTGGGCAATCTCCTGTTTTTCTGCTTTGCACAGAATACAGATCCTGCTAACCCTGCTAGTCTAGTTCAAATAGACTTATCATTCAAGTATCTATCTCCACTTCTTTTTTAAAATCCACAGAAATGACAATTTAAAAAAAGTATAAAAAGGAATGAATTCATAAAAGCACTGAGAACAGTGTGGGAGATGTCAGAGGATTACAACTTGTGATGAATTTAGGGAGCTGGAAGGTGGATGGGTCATATTGACAGATAAATGGACTAAGGAGCACCACAGCCCAGAGCACATAGGAGAGAAACCTAGAATGGTGCCCACCAATTTTTCACAGCAAAGCCCACCAGGGTCAGCAGGATGGAAGCCAGGATGAAAGAAAGGAAGAAATGTAGGTGATTATATAAGAACTATTTGTAGATCTATGGCATGGCCTGCAAACTGCACCACTAAGAATGCCTTCAAGGTCAATGTAAAGTAATACCCATTAAACACCCAGGAGGCCACCTAAGAGGACCTGGCTTCTGAGCGTGAAGGTCAGAATTCTAGAATAATCCTTTCCCATTTTAGCTCAGCTGGGTAGGGGTGTGCTCAGCCTATTCTCCCTCTCACACTCTTCAGGTAACCTCTGATAATTTATGTGCCCCGCTCACTCATAGAGAGCCACCCAATCAGCCTTTTTTCATTTAAGAAAACATCAAGGATACCAACCAAAAGCTAAATCAATCAGACCCACTCCTTCGTTTATATGTATGAATGGAAAAAAGTGTCACCTAGCATAGGAGAGAAATAAGCAATACAAATGGAAAGGAGCAAGATCAATAAAACCTTTGACTCTGAAAAAACAAATGATTCAAATAACATAGACAAAGTGTGGATCCATTAATTCAAAAACAGTTTGCTATGACAGCAAGACAATGAAAAGATAAACAAGAAGTCATAGAAATTAAAAATATAATTTCCAAATTAAAAATCCAATAGAAAACATGAGGAAAAGAAGGAAAAGTTGAAGAAGTCTTCTTGAATGCATAACAAAAAGACAAAAGTAGGAAGAGAATATGAAGATAAAGATTAAGCCACATGGAGGATTAATCCAGATGGACCAACATTGACTAATAGGAGTTACAAAGAGACACAGAGAAGTGAGAAAAGACAAAAAATAATGAGAAATAATAGAAGACAGTTTCCCAGAGCTGAATAACAGTATTTGTATGGAATGTTCCAATCTATGATTTAGACATGATGGCTAGAGCTCTAGCAGCCTTCTTGGATCATGGATTGAACTTGAGAATGATAGAAGACTTGATTCTTTATGGCACCCAAGAGCGCCAGTCTAAGTTTGAGGGCCTACCTCCAGACTTTTTCTTCTGTGAAAGGGAAATAAACTTTCATTTTAGTAGGTCACTGTTGTTTGCAGGTTCTCTGTTATATACAATGAACCAAAATTCAGTTATGTACTGTCCAAGATGGTAGTCACTAACCACATGTGATTTTTAAGTGTAAATATAAATTAAATTAGAAATTAGAAATTAGAAATTCAGATCGTCAGTCATAATAGTCACATTTTATTTATCTTTTTAATTTAAATTCAATTTAGTTAACATATACTGTATTATTAGTTTCAGGGGTAGAATTTAGTGATTCATCAGTTGCACATAACATCCAGTGTTCATTACATCGAGTGCCCTCCTTAATGCCCATCACTCAATTACTCCATCCCCCCACGTCCCTCCAACAATCCTCTGTTTCCTATAGTTAAGATTCTCTTACGGTTTGCCTCTCTCTGTTTCTGTTATATTCCTCCCTTTCTCCTATGTTCATCTGTTTTGTTTCTTATAGTCCACATACGAGTGAAATCATCTGGTAGTTGCCTTTCTCTAATTGACTTATTTCACTTAGCTTCACTTAGCATAATACCCTCTAGTTTCATCCACATTGTTGCAAATGACAAGATTTCATTCTTTAGCCATTTATCTGTTGACGGACATCTGAGGTTTTTCTACAGTTTGGCTACTGAGGACATTGCTGCCATAAACATTCGGGTACAGGTGCTCCTCTTCAGATCACGACATTTGTATCTTTGGAGTAAATACCTAGTAGTGCAATTGGGTCATAGGGTGGCTCTATTTTTAACTTCTTGAGGAATCTCCATACTGTTTTCCAGAGTGGAGAGAGTTCCCCTTTCTCCACATTCTCACCAACATTTGTTGTTTCCTGACTTATTAATTTTAGTCATTCTTACCAGTATGAAGTGGTATCTCATTGTGGTTTTGATTTGTATTTCCCTGATGTCAAGTGACGTGGAGCATTTTTCTCATGTGTCTGTTGTCTATTTGCATGTCTTCTTTGAAGAAATGTCTATTCATATCTTCTGTCCATATTTTGACTGGATTATTTGTTTTTTGTGTGTAGAGTTTGATAAGTTCTTTATAGATTTTCGATACTAGCCCTTTATCTGATAGGTCATTTGCAAATATCTTTTCCTCTTCCATAGGTTGCCTTTTTGTTTTGTTGATAAAAAGCAAAGGCAAAAGCTTTTTTATCTTGATGAAATCCTAATAGTTCATTTTTGCTTTTGTTTCCCTGGCCTTTGAAGATGTGTCTAGCAAGGAGTTGCTGTGGCTGAGGTCGAAGAGTTGCTGCCTGTGTTGTCTTCTAGGACTTTGATGGACTCCTGTCTCACATTAAGGTCTTTCATCCATTTTGAGTTTATTTTTGTGTCTGGTGTAAGAAAGTGGTCCAGTTTCATTCTTCTACATGTGGCGGTCTAATTTTTCCAACACCATTTGTTGAAGATACTATCTTTTTTCCATTGGATATTCTTTCCTGCTTTGTTGAAGATTAGTTGACCACAGAGTTGAGGGTACAGTTGTATGGTCTCTATTCTTTTCCATTGATCTATGTGTCTGTTGTTGTGCCAGTACCATATTGTCTTGATGATTACAACTTTGCAATACAGACTGAAGTCTGGAATTGTGATGTCTCTGGCTTTAGTTTCCATTTTCAATATCCCCCTGACTCTTTGTGATCTTTTCTGGTTCCATACAAATTTTAGGGTTGTTTGTTCCAGCTCTGTGAAAAATGTTGATGATATTTTGATAAGGATTAGATTGAATGTGGAGATTGCTTTGGGTAGCATAGACATTTTAACAATATTTGTTCTTCCAATCCACAACCATGGAAAATTTTTCCATTTCATTGTGCCTTCCTCAATTTCTTTTGTAAGTTTTCTATTTACCTCTTCTGTTAGGTTTATTCCTAGGTATCTTATGGCTTTTAGTACAATTGTAAATGGGACTGACTCCTTGATTTCTTGTTCTTATGTCTCATTGTTAGTGTAGAGAAATGCAACTGACTTCTGTGCATTGATTTTAATATCCTATGACTTTCACACCAGCCACATTTTAGATGCTCAACCACTACCTGTAGCTAGTGGATGCTGTAAGGGACAGAGGAGCTATAAACCATTTCCATCATTTTGGAAAGTTCTCTCGGACAGTGCTGCCCTAACTGATGCAAGTCCCTTTTCACAGAGATTTTCATGTCCTGGTAAAGGACATAAACTTTGCTGTTTGAATTTCCTGGCAGAATGTGTGTCATGTATGACTGTGATCAAAATGGATCCATGAAAGACAAGGCATTTGAGATTCATGTTAAATAAAGTTTCCATGGATGTAGAGAGGGTGTTCCAAGCTTACTGAGCAGCTTTAACAAAATCTGGAAGCAGAAAGGCATAAGTCATGTTCAGAGGAGTCTCACCTTATTAAGGTGTAGGATGACTAGAAGATTGGATAATATTTTGGAGATCATTGAAGATTAAGGTGAGGATTGGGTACTTATAAGATAAACAGTGCTGTTTTTGAAGGTTTCTGATGTGTATTTTCCCAAAACACCAGCAGAAGCTTAGAAGGGAAGTTAAGGTTAGAGATGAAGGATTTGGGGTTCATATGCTGAGGGATAAAAATCAAAACCACAGAAGCTGATGAGACCTCTGAGAAAAAAATAGTATAAGATAAAAGGAAAAATTATAACTGTGGAAAACCTAACTGTGGGCAATGGGAGAGATCAGAGAGAAGGTAGTGACATTGGCACAGGGAAATGGCCCAGAACAGGACAAGGAGTGTTAGGTAGGCTAAGGAAGGAAGCTTTAAGAAGCAGATAATAGTTTTAAATATTACAAAGGAGGCAAGAGGGCAGAGACTGAGAAAGGCGTTCGGAATTGTGAGTGGTACTTCAGCAGGGTGCTGTGAATTGACACCACACTGTCAATCCCAGTAACCTTGATAGAAAGAAAAAGTAAGCAAGGTATTTAGTGGTAAAGAAGAGGGGACAAAAATAGGGAACCAGCTTAAGAATCTATCAGGTTTCTGTTGGGAAGTTTTAAAGGGTGCTTTTACATGTTCCTGCTCTCATGCCTCATTATTTCTAGTAATGTAATTGTGACCCAGAATGTGCTGATATGACTGAGGTACACTGTAGTATAATGCAGAGAAGGGTCAAGCCTCCCTTTTTTATGCATCAACACATAATAATTGTATTATTCTCTACTTAAAATGCATTATCACTGTAAAGACAAAGTCAGTCTGTGGAAAACATGTGGTCAAGTCTTTTTTTAAGAACTTGACTTAAAAGGCCTTAAAAGTATATTTGTTCTTCGAGTAAGGGCAATGATGCAAAAAAAAAAAAAAAACAGAAGAAAGGAAGATTTAAAATGAGGAATAGGGCAGACACACAGCAAATTGTGATCTTAAAAATATCAGAAAAAGAACAATAGGAGTTAGCATTCAATCTAGAGGCCAAAAACTCAACATAATTTTATTGGACACTGAAAGAAGAACCAACATAATGTAGGCAGACAGTTCAATAATCAGATATCCAATAAACTAGAATCTGAATCCCTTTGTATAAAATTTGATAGTTAATTGGATATCAAGCAATTGATGACCTCCTTTAGATGACTTCTATTCTCTATATCCCATTGCATGCCTGTTCTAGGCTCTCAGTCTTACATTCTGCCCAATTGTAACAGCCTCCCTACCTCCCTCCCAATGTTAATGCAAAGTCACTCTCAAACTACTTTGCCAGCACAGATTTTATTGGATCATGGTCATGTTAATTAAAAGAGAAGAAAAAAGAGAGAGAAACTTTCAATGGTCTCCCTAGTTCCTACCAGAGAAATGTAAAATAGATTCTTCTTCTTGGCTTTCAAGGCCCACACAATCCCACTTCTACAGTTCCTAGTACATACCAGGGATTTTCCACTCTTGCCCCAACATAAACTCTTGAGTTTAGTCTGCTATCTTGCCACTAACAAATACTTGAGTGAAAATTAATGCTTTCTCACATCCTATGTTCCCCTTTCCTCCAACTATGAAAATCCAACCCTCCTTCAAGGATTTATAAACATACTTATGTATTAATCTCCCTTGATTTTACTAATTTTAAATCTAATATTTCCTCTCTCAAATTTCACATAGTGATTCTACATGGAGTAGGTGGAAAGAGACAAATATATTCTAATCACCTTAGGGGCTTTTCCAAACTAATCATCCCATTCCCATTCCAAAACTCTTCTGTGTACCCCATAACCACCTGTGAGTATCAGTGCTACTGATATGGGAACGCACCATACCCCTCATTCGTCACAGCTATAAATAAATTATATACTATTTTTATTCTGAGACAAATTACAATGTGTCTATGTTTTCACACACCTCCAAGCAATTCTCTGATACCAGCAAGGGGTCCTACAATTCAGCTCAATTCTGATACTAATTACCTGGACTTAACATCAGATACCACAAGGTAAGAACTCAGTTCCTACAAGACTGCCTCCACCTCACTTCAGACACCAATGGCAAGTCCAGTTGTCACCTGTCCTTCAGACCCACTGGCTATAGATAGAAGGCTGCCACAACCCCCTCCTTTGGTTTGATTAATTTGCTAAAAAGGCTCACAGAACTCAGAAAAACATTTTACTTATGAGATTACTGGCTTATTATTAAAAAAAAGAAAGAAAGAAAAGAAAAAAAAGAAGAGAAAAGAAAAGAAAAAAGAAAAGAAAGAAAGAGAAAAGAAAAGAAAAGAAAGAAAAGAAAAGAAAAGAAAAAAAAGAAAAGAAAAGAAAAGAAAAGAAAAGAAAAGAAAAGAAAAGAAAAAAAAAGAAGAAAAGAGCCAGTTAGAAGAGGTGCATAAGACAAGGCACGGAATAAGGGAGCTTCCATTTTCTTTTGCTCCCCACAAGCCTTCCCATGTTCACCAACCTGAAAATTCTCTAAAGCCTGTCATTTTGGATTTTTATAAAGGCTTCATTACATTGGCGTGACTGATGAAATTATTGGCCAGTGATGATTGAACTCAATCTCCGGCACCCCACTCACTTCCTGGAGGTCAGGGAATGGGGTGATAGTGGAGATAGGACTGAACCATTCTAACCTTCTAATCTCCTGGTTGATTCCTCTGTTGACCAGCCCCCAGCCCTAGGTAATTCTGAATCCTTCAAGGGTATTCTAAAAGTCAGCTCATTAACATAACAAAGGACACCTTTATTGCTCTCATTATTTAGGGAATTCCAAAGGCTTGAGGAATACTGTACCAGGAATAAGAATAGAGATCAAATAGCTGTTTTATTATATATTGAAATATCACACTAAGCCACACGAGTTCATTTATGATTACATAGAATGTACTTTCCTGTATATATGACTATTATAATTGGACTTAGTCTATTAGCTCCTTGAGGACAAAGACACTGAATGGCCACACTTACTGGCATTATGGCTGCGCATGATAGATGTTGTTCACCAATGTCTCCAGCTCACTTTGATGTTAGATCATGGGACTTATTTTGACAATGGAAATGTGAGTAGAGTGGGCAGCCCGCGTGGCCTAATGGTTTAGTGCCGCTTTCAGCCCAGGATGTGATCCTGGAGACCCAGGATTGAGTCCCACGTTGGGCCCCCTGCATGGAGCCTGCTTCTCTCTCTGCCTGCGTCTTTGCCCCTCTCTCTCTGTGTGTCTCTCATGAATAAATAAAATCTCTTAAAAAAAAAAAAAAGAAGAAATGTGAGTAGAAATAAAAACTCACATATCTGGATGGAGCTTCCATCACCCTGAGTCCCTGAGTAACTACAATGAGACTATCTGCTAATTTGTGCTAAGCATGTAACATGGAGGAAATATAAATTTTTGTTATGCTAAGTCACTGAGACTGGAGAGCTGTTTGTTTCTACAAGATAATCTTGGTTTTCAAAGTGTGGCCCTTGGACCAACAGCACTTGGGAGCTTCTTAAAAATGCAAAATCTAACTTCCTACTCCAGACTCACCAGATCTGCATCTGATTCTAATAAACTCTCCTCATGTTTCATGGCTATTGAAGTTTGATAAGTACTGGCCTCAACTATCCTGACAAGTACAGAAATTGTTACTTAAAAGTGGCTGAATCAAACAAAGGGTTGCTGAAGGGGAGGTGGGCAGGGGGATGGGGTAACTGGGGGACGGGCAATGAGGAGGGCACTTGATGGGATGAGCACTGGGTGTTACACTATATGTTGACAATTGAATTTAAATTTTAAAAAAGTAAATGAAAGAAAGAAAAAAGAAAAAATGGCTGAATCAAAACTTAAAATGGTACATAGAGAACAAGGAAGGATGGCAGTGCATGTTATGTGGTAAAGAAAAAGAGAGTCTGACTGATGGAAAATATACAAAATTATACAGGGATACGTTGGAAAACAGGACATCAGTAGTGTGTGTTGGTTATTGGGGGGATTTAATGAGATACTACAAGAAAGAGATGAGCTAAGGAAAGAAGTGACTGAATACAAATATGAATAAAAAACAGTACAACAGTGTGAATGCACTTAATGCCACTGAACTGTAGACTTAAAAATTAAAATGACATATTTCATGTTATATGTATTTATATGTATTTTATCACAGTTTTAGAAATAAATAAGATTCTTTGTGATACATTTGGACACATCTTTAAGGAAAAGAAAATTTCAAAAAATCTGGAGTCAAGGACTTCAGTTAGACAAAATGGCTCAAGAAAAAAAAGAAACTAAATGCATGAGTCTCCCCCAAAGCCTGTTAGGTTCAAAGCATACATGGATAAGAAGAAAGAAAAAGTCAAGGAGTGAAAAGGAGAAACATACAGCAAGCCTAGGAAATACGTCTAGATCTGCGCTGTCCAATATGGTAGCAGTAGACGCAGGGTCTGTTGAGCCCTGGAAGTGTAATGCGTCATCTCCCGTTTTTCCCATTCTTGAATGAGAGTGTGTGTGTGTGGTCTCCTGTTCCACCATTATTCGTTGGGGGAAAGTATCATATAAATTATACTTTGGTTTATTGGTCTCCAGATCAAGAGGAGCCACTTCTGGGCCTGATGTAGAGACTACTTACCTTTTCAGTTATTCCCTCACTCCAAACCTCTGATAGGCACCCTACATTCTCCCAGTGAGAATTGCCGTTACAGCCATAGAAGAGTATGAGAGCCTTCATTTTACGTGTATGGTCTATGCCCCATAAATTCACATTTAATTATATGCAGCATCTTGAATTGTGGGCAATGCTTCCCTGTATCTTGAAATATTCCCATCTTGAAAAAAATTTATGCCCCGTAATCCCTTTGATGGTGGACATTATCTAATGGCCACTGGTTCTAGCCCCGTACTGAATACTAATAGGAGCTGTCCCCAAGATAGTTACTTATTTACTAAAAG
The DNA here is from genome assembly GCF_018345385.1 of Vulpes lagopus. Taxonomy (NCBI): domain Eukaryota; kingdom Metazoa; phylum Chordata; class Mammalia; order Carnivora; family Canidae; genus Vulpes; species Vulpes lagopus. The sequence continues at coordinate 34,497,418 of NC_054847.1, read as the reverse complement.
TCATTGGACGATATATAATGTCAAGTTTACAATTTCACTTTATTTTCAGGAGTTAAATCATTTTGAACTGAGAAATGGCCATGATACAGATGATAACTACAGTCAAGGAAACTTCATCACTAATGAATGTACCTTCTCATTCTGCAGCAGCTGCTGATAAATTGGCAAGAAGACCAAAAATGCTCTGAATATCACACAACAGAACAATCAGTTCAAAAGGGTGGCCTAGTCCTCCCATTTTATTAACCATTTCTTTGAACACATAAAATTTTACATCAAATATAGTCCCTACATAAGCAGAAAGAGTTCCTATATAATACCATACAATAATTACACAGGTCATTTTGTGGAGGGAACTTTGTGCTGGGATTCCAGGGATTGGCTCACTTACAGATATTTGCCATGTCATTATATACATGTATTCCTTCCAACTGAAGACACATCTGAATACTAATTATTTCTGTCTCAATATATAGACATTAAGACATTTGAGTATTTCCCTAAAGACCTGTATAGAAAAGGTAAAAACCTTGTTTGAAGCCCTGAAGCACCAGAGCAGAGAGCCTAACTAGAACTGGATTCCCTGGTGGAGCCAATGTAAACCACTGGAGCTGAAGTTTGATCCTACCCAAGGATGGGAGCCCCACTGACCTCGGTTAGCACTCAGAGTGCCACCAGGCAATCTGCCATGGGCAGCAGATTAAGTACACATTTGTTTAGCACCAATAACAAACATCAGTCGAGTGCCTACTCTGTGCTAGAAACTGCTAAAGACATCACGGACTGCAGTTTCCCATAATAACTATGCAGAGATCACTTACGTGCATGAGTACAAACAAGGAGGTTCTGCTAAAATGTTGGGAAGCATTTGAAGAGCTTGCTATTCTTTTACACCTCAGTTGTCAACAACCTGCTAACTTGCCATTTTCCAAAGATTTGGATACTTTATCTAACTTTCCTGCTTGTGCCAGCACTGGTAGTTTTTTGTTGTTGTTGTTTTTGTTGTTGTTTTGTTTTGTTCTCTTTTGTTTTGACTCTGAGCTGCCAAATGGGAGGATCATGTCTATAAGTTATTTGCGTGAACTCTACCCAGGAAGTGTTATTCTATATCTTGGCAAATTGAACAACAATAAAAAATAAATTTATAAAAAAAAAAAAAAAGAACTATACCCAGGAAGTTCCTCTGCTCCCATAGACTTCAACAGCTCATCATTGTGTGACCCCCATGGTCTTTATTTATACTTTATATTTCCTTCACTGGGAATAGTCTAGACATGACTATCCAAAACAAAAGAGAAGATATTAACACCAAAAATAATAGGATGGAATATGAGAGCTGTAAGGACCAAGCTCTTCACTCCGGATAAGAACACTGAGACCAAGCAGTTAGAGATGTGCCCAAGGTAACAGAACTGCTCTGTGGCAAAGCAGTCCTCCTGCTTTCTGGGCCACTGTTCCAACTACTGACCAGTGAGCACTGCCTTCTGCATCCTCCCCTTGTATTTATCCCATCTAAAACTTTTTTTTTTGAGACTTTATGTATTTGAGAGACAGAATGAGTGAAAGAGGGAGAGAGAAGGAGCGGGGGAGGGGCAAAGGGAGAATCAGATTTCCCACTGGGCAGGGAGCCCTATGACTCGGGGCTTGACTCTAGGACTTCAGGATTACGACCTGAGCTGAAGGCAGATGCTTAACTGACTGAGCCACCCAGATGCCCCATCATCAGCAACATTTCTTTAAAATAAGTAGTGAATCTTTATGGTGCTTCACAATTTTTCAAGATGTTCTCACACTTTTTCATGCAGTTCTTATGACCATCCAGTGACATCCAGTGACATCAGCACAGATGTGAAAACTGAAATGAGATGGCTAAGGCGACATTGCCTGTCGGTGGCAGAGTCAAGACCTAACCTGAAATTTTCTCCCTCCCTTCTACATCAGAGAAGACGAGATTCTATGCATTAGATGGGCATGAGCTGGCGCCTGAGCCAGGCTGCAATGTGCAAAGTATACAGTGAGGGGGTCTCAGAATCCAAGACATTCTGTCTGAGAAGGTCAAAGATAACTTGACTATGGGCATGTGCTATATGCAGGGTGAGGGGCACCTAGAGCCCCTAACATGACCCCAAAACACTGATTTGGAAACCCTGGACCGAGTGAGAATAAGACACAGAGGCTTTCACACCACATGAGGCAAGGTTTGTAACATGAAGCCTCATGTCTGGACAGGTACGAAAACATGATTGACAGAAGTGTAATTAAGGCAATTCCATCCTTGGACAATTACGGACATAATCCAGAAAATCAAAAGTTCAGGAAAAGAGAGCTGTAGAGATGTCCCATAACAAATGAACTGCAAATCTCAAATGGAAAGAATTAGACCACTTAATTCTGCCCTGAAGAGCACGGGTGACTCGTGGGAGCATCAAGCTAAATGACGGAGCTGCTCCTGGGGAAAGAAAGTAACCACGCAGCTTGTCTTTCATGACTTCAGTGGTAGCTGTTCCTCCCGCTGAGATCTGCGTCCAGAACGCTTTATCTTCCCTGAACGCAGACTTACTTGATGGAGGATAGACCTGACCACCAGAAATGGGTAGGACCGGGAGAAAAATCAGGAATGAGAGGGGACAGTAAGAAACGGTCACACACCATTCCCCAAATGGGTAAGCGGCACGTGCTTGTCTGGGGACAAGCTTCCGCAGGGGGAAATACAGGACAACTTCGACATGGAAAATAGATAAACAGGATGCATGCTTCTGATTTCCAGCCTTCTGGCTCCCTCCTTGGCTGTACGAAGGTGCATAAGGAAGAACTTCTTGCTTAATACCTGCTAAGGAACCTGCGGGGTATTCGGAAACCGTGGCAACAAATGATCTCTTTGAAGGACTTCCTCATCTCCTGGCTGCGGAAGGCATATATCAGAGGGTCGATGACAGAATTACACATGATGAGTATGAGGTACATATTAAAGTAAGACATAAAGCAAGAACAGTAGAAGTTCTGGGGGCAGGAAATCATCAAGATGAGATGGAGGAAGAACGGAGCCCAGCACACGATGAAGATGCCCAGCAACATGGTCAGGGTGACGGCCCCTCTCATGCTGGCCGTCTGCCTCACAGAGCTGCAGCCACGCAGAGCTGCTATCTGCTTGACGTGAGTCCGCGCCAGGAGGAACATGTGTATGTACAGGGACACCATGAGGAAGAGCATGGTGAAGAACATGGAGATGAGGCAGACGATGACATACGTGGACTCGTAGTAGATGATGAAAACGATGCCGCAGCCTGTGCAAAAGATCCAGATACACGTGATAATCACTCTGGAACGCCTCACGGTCATGATGTGGTGGTAGCGCAGGGCGTAGAAGATGGTGACGTACCTGTCCACCGCGATGGCCAGCAAGCTGCACATGGAAGCCACCACGGAAATGCAGATCATGGAGTCGAACACGTTGTCAATGTGACGCACAAAAGCATCTGCTATCACCACGTGCTTATTATTTATTAAGTATATGGTGATGGTCTCCCAGGTGTTAGACATGCTCACTAGCATGTCAGCTACCGCTAAGCTGCACACAAAGAAATACATGGGGGAGTGCAGGTTCTTGTTCTTCACTATGGCTCCTATGACCAGGATGTTCTCCAAGAGGCTGATGAGGCCTAGAGTCAGAAACACCTCCACAGCAATGCCCATCTCTTCACACGGCGAAGACTTGTTCTTGACATTTGGTCCTGAAAAGTTGCCCTCTGTGGCATTCGAGTTGAGATCCAAGAAAAGCAAGTGAAATGAGGAATTCATTGTTCCTCTTCTTGGCAACAAATTTACTGTAAAACAGGTTTGAATTCGTGATTCAGAGAGTTAACGGTCTACCAAAGGAGCACGACAGCATCCAAGGGCAAGCACAACCTAGGAATGAGGCTGGATGGACTCAATGCATGAGCCTGAGGCTGGGGTGCCCCAATCCTCCTGGGTCCCTGGCATGTGCCCCCCCCCCTTCAGGCTTAGAATGTTCATCAACGAATGGATAAAGAAGCTGTGGTCTCTGTATACAGCGGAATATTCCTCAGCCATTAGAAACGACAAACACCCACCATTTGCTTCGATGTGGATGGACCTGGAGGGTATGATGCTGAGTGAAGTAAGTCCATCAGAGAAGGACACACATTATATGGTCTCATTCATTTGGGGAATATAAAAAATAGTTAAAGGGAATAAAGGGGAAAGGAGAAAAAATGAGTGGGAAATATCAGAAAGGGAGACAGGACATGAGAGACTCCTAACTCTGGGAAACGAACTAGGGGTGGTGGAAGGGGAGGTGGGGGGGTGGGGGTGACTGGGTGACGGGCACTGAGGGGGCACTTGATGGGATGAGCACTGGGTGTTATTCTCTATGTTGCCAAATTGAACACCAATAAAAAATAAATTTACAAAAAAAATAATTTAAAAATTAAAAAAAAAAAAAAAGAATTTTCATCAGCTTCCTCTGCCTTCCTTCCTTTGGCTCCCGGTCTTTCACATGCCTCTTACTGGAGTGACCATACATCTCAATGTGCCCAGGACACTTTCACTTTTTATGCTTATTGTCCTAGCAGCCCAGTTTGCTCTCAGAAGTGCCCTGAACCCACAACCTACAAAATCCCTTGCAGTCTGATTTTCACATTTCCGAGGCAACTGCACTGCATTTTTCTCAAGTGAGAACAGATTTCTGAAGGACTGGCAGGCCTTCTTTCTCTCCTAAGAGAAAAAGATGGGTGCCTCTCAGAATTCGTCCTCGTACTTCTAAAACCCACTAGGACTCGGTCCCCCTAGTTGTAAGGGAGTCTAACCAGGGTGATAATGTGAGCATGATCACAGGCAAAAAGTTACTGTCTTCAATGCATAAACCTAAGTTGCACATATGTGTTGAAATTGGAGCTAACAGAATGCTGTTTTTCCCTTAATAAATATTTTCCGGGACTTCTGCTTTTGAAATTCCACAAAGTCTGATTGACAGATAGTCTCAGAAATTTCACAGAAACAAAGGATTTAAATTTGCCAAATAGAGCAAGATACTTCGTTCCTTTGTTGCTCAATTTTTCTCCTATAATTTATCTGTAAAAATGCCTTGTTATCCAGACTCAGAGCACATATGGGGATAGAGCTAGATTTTTTTGTCAGCATTCTCATCATCAGTAAAAAGTATTTATTAACTTGTAATCTATTTGCTATTATATCTGAGATGTCGACCAATTAAATTATTGCCTTAAACATCATATCAAGCTGTTTAAATACCCAGTTAGCTCTCTTCCACATGTAAGTCAGGCATAATGCTGCATTCCTTCCAAGACAATTTTAATAGAAAATGCGGCTATTTACCAGGGCTCCGCCACGCCTCTTCTCTCGCACAGCAGCCTTTGGGGTCCTCGCCGGAGACGCTGGCTCAGCCTGGGCACCTGGCATCCACTGGCTAAATGCCATCACCCTGGGACAGGATCCTCTGAGCCAAGTGCTAGGGCAGCCTGAGCCTCAGTCAGGACTCCCTGGCCTTTATGCCGCTCGCTGACCCGCCTCCCTGTTGCCACCCACTTTGGACCCGGTTCGCTTTCTCTCTTCCCAGCCTTGGGCTGAGCTACCACCTAGTGGCTAGAGACAGAGAGCCGGCCACCGGCCTTTGGAGCTCTAAGGACGCTCGCATACAACAGTGTTCTCGTGCTTCTGGAAAGTCCTTCCCCAAAAGTGCGTTCAAATGTGTTTTCTAGCTGGTTGTTCTTTTTGACATTGCTTCCTTTCTCCTTCTATTATGCACTGATGCAAACGCTGCCAGAGTGCGAGAGCTCAGCCTCTCCTCTCCCTGTTAAATCCTCCTATCCGGAGTCAGCCCCTGGTTCCTGGGAAACACTCGGCCAGTGACCCTGATACACACCCTCTTGTTGGTCCGGGACTGTCTGCCACGTGAGCAAAAGGAGAAAACGGATTTTCCCCTGGCCAAACATCCTGGCTTTTGGCGATAGTTTCTTTCTAGACCTCTGCTACCTAAAACACTGACGTCTGACGCCTCCTGCAAGTAACCCAGGGTATCGCCAGGCTTACCCTTTTAAAATTCTGCTAGATTTGCTTTGAAGTTTTTTTTGTCTTTGTGTGTCTTTCTCAGATTTTGCTATTTATGTTACGCTGGCCTTGTCACTTTGTCAAATAAACTGGGGGATATTGTTTCACACGGTTTTCCATAGTGGCTGCACCAATTTACACGCCCACCAGCAGTTCACAAGGGTTCCCCTTCCTCCACATCCTTGAATAAACTATCTCTTGTCTTCTTCGTGATAGTCATCCTAACAGGTAGCAGGTGATAGCTCATGTGGGTCTGACTTTCATCAGATCTTATTATACGTCCTTGCTGTGCTGAGGCCCACATTAGAGGTTATCATGGGTCCAGCCAAGGGGACTTCGGGTCCTACTGCAGAGGCAAAGCTTACGTAGCGAAGCACTGAGAGAGAGCAGCCAGAATTATAGAAAGACAGATTCGGGTGTTTTTAACTCCAAGGTTTACAAAACATTTTCCTATATTAACTCACTTAATGCTCATAGCAACCCTGGGAGGCATCAATGTTATTGCCATTGTCATCGTTGGGGGCTTTGAGGCTCGGAGAAGCTGGATGGATCTTCTGATATCACTTGACTAGTAAGTGGCAGGACTCAGCTGCTGCAGCCAGGTCTTCTCAGCCCCGAGCTCATGCCTGTATGCACATTCATGCCCATGTTCGTGTGGAGACAATAGGCAGTGGCGTCCTAACCATGCACCATATTTCCTATGAACATTTATTGAAAGCCTACCATGTTCTGCAAGTCCAGATTCTCAGAAAATTCTCCCAACAACCCATTTAGTCCATAACTTAGCACCAGCCTACAGGTGAGGAAACCGAGGCTCAGAGCAGTTGTGTTAACTGACTCTTGGGCTGATAATGAAACCAGGAATGGAATCCAGCCTGTAACCACTTCTATGCTTAGCACAGAGTCTAATGTCTTCAATCTGTGGACTCAGTCACCTGCTGTAGAGGAGGAAACTCGGGATTCCAGAGGCGGCCGGAGGAGAGCAGAGGGAAGATTTGAAGCAAAGTAGGGGAGAGGTGACCAGGCGGAGGCAGGGAAGGGAAGCATGACCAGAAGCAGGAGGACGGCCCCTGGGGTCGTAGGTGGGAGCGGTGCGTGCAAGCCTTCTGAGGGCATGCCACACTGAGCGGAGACCAGCTGATGGCTTTGAGGGTCAGGAGGAAAGCCAGACTGGGACTTCCCACAACCCAAGGTGCTGGGGAGGCCACTGGGCTGGACCACGCATTGCTCTGTAGCTTGTGAGGAGGGCCTGGCCTCACTCTAAGAGCAACGGGAAGCTTTACAAGGCCCTAAGCAGATCAGCGCAGTCGTGAGGTGATGAAACCAGAGGAGCTCAGGAGTGAAGGAGTCTGTAAGCCAGGGGCAATGTCTCACAATGGACAGGTCCCTGGGCCCAGTCTCCTGATCCCCCAGCACCCAGCACCCAGCACCCAGCACCCGGCACCCGGCACCCAGCAAGTAAGCACGCCAATTCCACGCGACCAAACTCTTGGCAGTAGCAGCAAAATCACAAAGTGTTCCTGGTGGACACATGTGCACACAGGGGATGGCCCTGAATGAAGAGACCCTGGACAGCACAACGTTTACTCCCGCTTTCCTTCCTTGGGTACGACAGGGAGGATGTGGAGTTTGGGATTTATTATGGAGTTTGGGGCTTTTAAAATTTTTTTATTTGTTTTTTTTTTTTTACTGTTTTAAAGTTTGTTTTGCCCTGACTACCCGAAGGGCACGGCCCCTCAAATGCCACCCCCAAGTGTGGGAGTCGGGACTCCATAAACCTTCGAGGATCTCGACTTTAAACAAGATTCAATGACCATATTTTGTACTTAGTATGAAGTTAAGAATCTTAGAGAAAAAAACTGAGTAGACGAAGTCCTTTCCTTTTAGAAGCATAGAAATCCTAAACAGCAAATTGAGCTCCCTCAGCGGACTCCTTCTGTAGGATACTGTACTGCTCGCTGGAGAGGCGCGTGCAGATTCCTTCCCCTAACATTCAGGTAACCATCGGGAACTTAGTCACAGTATGGGGAGGAAGGTCTCTTTGCCAGTTTTTAAATCTTTCCTATTGTTCTTGTGGTTACCTTGCCGATTTTTATTCAAGAAATTTCTTCTACACTGATTGTTATTTCGGGTTTTACAATAAAACTGCTTTTTTATAACATAATGCTCTCTCTACTCAAATTTTTTTTCCTTCTCTCCGTCTCCTTTGTCCACTCAATTCCTATTCATTCTTTTAGATCTAGGCCAGTACTTCCTCCTGGGAGTCTTTTGAAGAATATCCCTGCACTGGCTGTGAGTGCCAGCCGCCTTCTGCATTGTTTTATAATTATCTGTCTGACTGTAGACTTCCTGGTTGCAGGACCTCCCTTGGTGGCCCCAGAGATCATCACTGGCCTGACATTTCCCTTTCCTCTTCTCAGTCATGTGAACCCAGTGTGGCCTTGATCAACCATTATAATGCCACAGGATTAATTAGAAGGTGGCCCAACCCAGGAAAGCAAGCAGACATTCCTCAGGGACCCCTGAGAAGGAATTTTACTTCTACCACAAAGAGGACACTCTATCTCCACTACTAAGTATGATGTAAAGTCCTATATAGTCCTAGTAGTAGTTAACTACCAACTTCCTACCCCAAGGACAATCAGCCGTAAGAATGAGCCTAAGAAGCCCGGGGGCTCAGCGGTTTAGTGCTGCCTTCGGCCCAGGGCCTGATCCCGGGGTTCTGGGATCGAGTCCCCGTTTGGCTCCCTGCATGGAGCCTGCTGCTCCCTCTGCCTGTGTCTCTACCTCTCTCTCTGTGTGCGTGTCTCTCATGAATAAATAGATGAAACCTTAAAAAAAAAAAAAAAAAAAAAAAGAATGAGCTTAACAGTAGGAACCAAACGAGGATTCAGCTCTTCTTCAAGCCCACCCTTTACTGGACTTTCGGTTACATGAATTAATGTATTATCTTTATCATTTAAACAAGTTACACCCAGCTTTCCTCCTCTGCACATAGAAAGGTGTGAAGAGGAGGTAAGTAATGAGAGAGAAATCAGTCGGTAGGATATAGTTCTCTCTCTCTCTCTCTTTTTTTTTTTTTTTTAAAGATTTTATTTATTTGAGAGAGAGAGTACAAGGGAGGAAGGGACAGAGGAATAGGAAGAAGCAGACTTCCTACTGAGCAGGAAGTCTGACAGGAGGCTTGATCCTGGACCTCAAGACTATAAGGTCCTATCCTAGGACCTCAAGACCTAAGCCGAAGGCAGATGCTTAACTGACTGAGCCACCCAGGCATCCCTAATCAGGTTATATTTCTTTTAAGTACACACAATGTACATTTTTACTTACCCACTGTGGATAAAAATACAATAAGTATTTATTTAATATGTGTTAATAAAAATGAGATATAATTATGTAGAATGATGCTAAGAATACCTTTCCTCAGTTTTCATAGCAGGGTGACCATTGTTATTAAGATTTTCCCTGTTGGCGTTTTCTTTTATTTACTTTATAATTTTTTAGAAACTATGTTTATTAAAAAAAAAGAAACTGTGTTTATTAATTTGATAAGTTTTAGCCATGAGCTCTCTTACAATTTCTATCACAAGAAATGATGTGAATATGCGTTCACTCATATGCAGAATATAAGAAATAGTGCAAGGGACCATGAGGGAAGGAGAGGAAACTGAATGGGGAAAAATCAGAGAGGAAGACAAACCATGAGAGACCCTTAGCTCGGGGGAACAAACTGAGGGTTACTGAAGGGGAGGTGGGTGGGGGGACAGAGGACTGAGTGACGGGCTTAAGGAGGGCATGTGATGGAATGAGCACTGGGTGTTATAGCAACTAATGAATTATTGAAAACTATATCTGAAACTAATATGTTAGCAAATTGAATTTAAATTAAAAAACAAAGAGATGATGTGAGAAATGGCAATGAGCTGAAAGCACTTGTGTGTCCATCCTGTGGCTTGCACCTTCCATCTCTGTGGGAGTTCTTACTGGACAAAGATTTATGAGGATCTGATCTTTGGAGCAGTGCCATCAGACACCACTTACTACATACTGTACTGAATGTAAATTAGTCCAAGAAGAGTTTCCATGGACTTTACTTCTTGAATCTCCTTGTTTTCACTCATAAATTAATATGCAAATACAGTTGATCTTGGCCTTTAAAAATTTACATACTAAGAAAATCTAATGTGAAAAGACTTTGCCAAGTATGTTATTAGTGATATTTTTATGAGTACCTCTTAGCCCTTTCAAGTCTCTTGTTTCTATGGGTGCATATGGAAGGAAACGAACATCTACTCAAAAATACCCCTATAAAAATCAATCACTGTCTCAATGAAAATCTTTTTTTACTTTTCTAAATTATATCCAATTGACATGTTTTCTAGGAATACAAAATGAAATTCAATTTAAAAAATAATTGAGTAACAATATCAATGCAAATCCACTCTCAAAACATAAGGCAAGAAATTTTATGTTAACTGCTAGGATTTAAGCAGATTCTTTTACCCTCTTGCAAGACTTTACATAAGGATATAGTCCAAGTAAAAGGTAAAGCAAATGCCATAGAGATAGTAATTGAAGAATTATTCATAATACCAAAAAGAAGCAATAGGATAATAACTAATTGAATCCTTGTGTGTCCTTGAATCCTTGTGAGAGAAATATTAACCAACCATTAAAAATTAGGAAAATCATTATTCAGCTTTAAAATGTTTATGATATGCTCATGGACCAGAAGAACAAAAATTGTTAAAATGTCTGTACTGGGATGCCTGAGTGGCTCAGTGGTTGAGCATCTGCCTTTGGCTTAGGTCATGATTCTGGGATCCCGGGATCGAGTTTTTCATTGGGGTCCCCACAGGGAGCGTGCTTCTCCCTCTGCCTATGTCTCTGCCTCTCTCTGTGTGTCTGTCATGAATAAATAAGTGAAATCTTTTTAAAAGTTAAAAATAAAATAAAATGTCTATACTACCCAAAGCCATTTATGCATTAATGCAATTCCCAACACAATTCCAACAGCACTTTTCAAAGAGCTAGAACAAACAATCCTAAAATTTGTATGGAACCAAAAAAGAGCCCAAATAGCCCAAAAAATGATGAAAAAGAAAAACAAAACTGGAGGCATCACAATTCCAGATTTCAAACTATATTACAAAACTGTGATTATCAAGACAGTGTGGTAGTGGCACAAAGACAGACACATAGACCAATGGAAGAGAATAAAGAACCCGGAAATGGGCCCTCAACTCTATGGTCAGCTAATCTTCAACAAAGCAGGAAAGAATATTCAATGGAAAAGAGACAGTCTCCTCAACAAACAGTGTTGGGGAAGCTGGGCAGCCACATGCAGAAGAATGACACTGGACCACTTTCTTACACCCTACACAAAAATAAGTTCAAGATGGATGACAGACCTTAATGTGAGATGGAATCCATTAAAATCCTAGAGGAGAACACAGGCAGAAGCTTTTTTACCTCAGCTGCAGCAACTGCTTACTAGACATGTCTCCAAAGACAAGGTAAATAAAAGCAAAAATGTATTATTGGGACTTCATCAAGATAAAAAACTTTTGCACGGCAAAGGAAACAGTCAAAAAAACTGAAAGGTAGCCTATAGAATGGGAGAAGATATTTGCAAATGACATATCTGATAAAGGGTTAGTATCCAAAATCTACAAAGAACTTATCAAACTCAACATTCAAAAAAACAGATAATCCAGACAAGTAGTGGGCAGAAGACATGAATGGACACTTTTCCAAAAAAGACATCCCGATGGTTAACAGACACATGAAAAGATGCTCATCACTCATCATCAAGGAAACACAAATCAAAACCACAATGAGATACCATCTCACACCTGTCAAGATATCTAAAGTTAACAGCACAAGAAACAACAGGTGTTGGCAAGGATGCAGAGAAAGAGGAACCCTCTTACCCTGTTGGTGGGAATGCAAACTGGTGCAGCCACTCTGGAAAACAGTATGTAACTTTCTCAGAAAGTTAAAAATAGAACTACCTTATGATCCAGCAATTGCACTACTAAGTAATTATCCAAAAGATACAAAAATACAGATTCAAAGGGATACACGCACCCCCATGTTTATAGCAGTATTATCAACAATAGCCAAACTATGGAGAAAGCCCAAACGTCCATGAACTGATGAATGGCTAAAGAAGATGTGAATATATATATATATATATATATATATATTACTCAGCCATCAAAAAAGAATGAAATCTTGCCATTTGCTATGACATGGATGGAATTAGATTGTATTAGGCTAAGCAAAATAAGTTAGCCAGAGAAAAACAAATAAAATATGATCTAAGTCATATGTGGAATTTAAGAAAGAAAACAGATGAGCATATGGGAAGGGGAAAAAGAAAAAAAGGATAGAAAAAAAGGATAGAGGGAAACAAGCCATAAAAGACTCTTTATGACAGAGAACTAAGTGAGAGTTGTTGGAGGGAGGTGAGTAGGGAATGGGCTACATGATTGATGGGTATTAAGGAGGGAGCTTGTTTTGAGGAGCAGTGGGTGTTGTATGCAAATGATAAATCACGGAACTCTACTCCAGAAACCGATATTGCACTGTATGTTAACTATCTAAAATTTAAGTTAAAAAGAAATAATTATGATATAATAAGAGGCAGATGTACATTATGCTTGTAATCAGGTTAAAATATTTATGCATTTGGACAAAGACTAGGGGGAAATATTCAAAAATGAAAATGGGCTAGGGTACGGGGATCAAAAATTGTTTTTTCCATTTTGCCAAGCTTTGAAGTTATTAATTTTATCATGTCTTATCTGGAATATAATGAGGTTTGACATCAATCACTGCAAAGCTCCAGGATTACCTTCTGGAGACTGGACAGTGCATACTAAATGCTTCGTGACAGATTCATATGGTGAAATGCTATACAGACTTTTTTTAATGTTTTAGAAAAAAATATATAATGTCAAGGAGAAATATTAATGGCATATGACTAAATGCATGATCCCGATTTTATTTGGGTAAATACATAATTGACTGATAGATATTGTTAGAGTATATACCAATACTGCTATCTCTGATGAGTTAACAGTTCCAAATAAGTTTTATTTTCTTCTGTGTTTTTCTCTTGAGTTTGCAGGTTTTCTACAATGAATGTATTTTATATTTGTAATTATAAACGATAAATGTTATTTTTAAAAGAAAAATGCTGCCGTTCTTCTCAAACCAACCTTTTATAACTCTCTGACCCACCCCAGTCCCACTGGTCTGATTCCTATCTGCTCAAATTTGTCAGCTTTCACTTTACTCACCCCAGTTTTTGTTGTAAAAATACAAACTCCTACTGACATGATTATTCCTCCTGGATCCTAACGTTTAACCTCAACTCTGTTGCAATACGCGTGCATTGGACTCTGCTTCAGCTCTAGATATTCCTTGATTTCTGCTGGCATCAACTCAGGCAGAGATTTTTCCCTGAGTTCTGGTTTTTCCTAAATCAATTCCTGGGCAGCACCAGGCCACAGAGGACCGACTTAGATGGCTTTTTGGTGCCCTCTCCTGATCACAGATGGCACTACTTAGGCTGTCCCATGAAAGACTCCATATTTAGACAAAACCTAAAAACATTAGGCTCTGGCAGTTAGGAAGAACAGTTCTAGAACTCATATTCTGAACATCTTCTATCTTTTAAAAATTTATTTATTTATGTATTTATTTATTTATTTATTTATTTATTCTTAGAGCACATGAGTAGTGAGGGGCAGAGAGAGAGAAGAGGGAGAAAGAATTCGAAGCAGACTCCATTGCTGAGCACTGAATCACAACATGGGCTCCATCCCATGACTGGAAGATCATGACCTGAGCCAAAACCAAGAGTTGAACTCTTAACCACCTGAGCCACCCAGGCACTCTCCCCCTTCTAATCTATCTTTAAGTAGAAAACAAAGTAGCTGAACAAAAAACATGCTGCATTCCTGGCAATTTTGGGAGTCTAATTTGCCCTAATAAAATTATTATTCATCACTATTTCAGCTAAAACTGGTATATGCAGAGTTTTAGGGATTATTAGAAGTGCAATTTTTAGGATCCCTTAATTGTTCTAAAGAGTTAAATTCCAGAAATGAAGTCAGATACAGATTTAATAGTCCCTATCCTAACCCTAAGTCTAAATATCTGAAGTCTGTCTGCATATGTAAGGATGTTAAGACCAGATTCTCCTCTAAGTGAAACTCAGGAACTGTTTTTAAAACTGAATATGTGACACCAGGAGATCTTAAGCCCTCATAGGCAATGTCTTGTCCAATTTTCCAGTGTAGTTCATGAAGGCTGGAGAACAAGATGGAAATGAATCTACTGATACATTAGCTTTGGGATAGGAATCTTACCCAGTAGTATCTCATTTTGGCTACTTAGGGATTTAGGGGGGGTTTCCTCCTTGTCTTTCCCTATACATTCAGGGTTGTGTTCAGGGACCCATCCTCCCCAACTGCCCACCACATTCCTCAGAGGAAGCTCACTGTCCCCCCTCCCAGACCCAGTTCCAAGAGTGGGCCTCATGGTTTTGCTAATTCTAGTCAATAAAATAGGAGAGGGACCCACTGAAGGGCTTCTAAGAGAGCTACAAAAAAAGACAGTGCTCTTTCTTTGGGAGGCATCGAGTGTGTGTGAAACTCTGGGACTGCTGGAGCAACTTGTAGTCAGAGATGGAAACAACCTGGGAATTGATTAGCCTCTGAGTCAACCAACTCTGAACCCATTCTACTGCTGAGCCATTTGTATAGGAAAACATTAATTCCTTGTTCTTAAGCTAGCCTGAGTCGGGGTTCCTTTGGGTTGCAGCGGAATTTGTCATAAATGGCATAGTTCATTTGCCAAGTTGCTATATTCCGTGTCCTTCAGGATGAGCAAAGGAGAAAAAAATGAGTGGGAAATATCAGAAAGGGAGACAGAACATGAGAGACTCCTAACTCTGGGAAACGAACTAGGGGTGGTGGAAGGGGAGGAGGGCAGGAGGTGAGGGTGACTGGGTGATGGGCACTGAGGGGGGCACTTGATGGGATGAGCTCTGGGTGTTATGTGTTGGCAAATTGAACACCAATAAAAAATAAATTTATATTTTTAAAAATGAGCATGATTTACCATTGAGACAGTGCATGACTATGCTGAGAATGAGCAGAGGTGCTCCTTCGCAAAAAGGCCGCCACTTTGAATCCTAACAGGGGTGCAAAAGCCACGGGGAAGAGTTGATTCCCACTGTCTCGGTCAGCATCAACAGCACTCATCAGTTCCTAGTTTTGTTCATGCTTCAAAGTGCCTGGTTTCCCCAAACCTAGAAAAATAGCATCCTCTGCAGCTATCGGTGGTGCCGGCCACTAAGAATCCCAGAAAACTGCTCCAACGTCTGGAATCTCCTGGAGTCTCTGAAATGCAAGACTACGCCAGAGGGAGAACTTTCTGAGTGCACTCACTGTTCAGTGGGGCTCAACAGCACCCCTAGGTCCAAGCCCATTAGGACATCTGTGGCAGTCATTTTCAGTAGAGACTGTTAATCATTGCAGCTTCTAACAATGGGTTCCTTTCGCTTTCGTCTCACTGAAGAACTTGGGAGAAGGAACTTCTCCGAGCTAGCACCTTCACGGCCCAGTGTTTTCAAATGAAAGCTGAAAATCTAGTGCAGTCTAATAAAAATATACACTGAATCCGAATTTTGGAATATACTGAACAGGGCGACATATCATATTTCCCATCCCTGAATATGTCACTAAACAGAATTAGTCTGTATGACGGCTTGGTGCAAAGGGGTGTCCTCTGGGCAGACGGCCATACTGACATATAGCTTGGTTATTGGACAATGGCTTTGTGGAAATCAGAAAAAGCCAGCCCTTCTAAGGAAGATAGACCCTCACCCCCACCAAGGCTGATAGCAGCTTGAGAAGCAGATTGGCTTCAACTCCCGTCTACTCTCTCAACCGTAGTCCCTGTGCAGTGTACTGTTTGTCGTGGGTGCCCTCTGATACGCTTGTTTTTGTTACAAGAAATTGTCTGAGGTACGCCAAGTAATTGGATATTTAGTACAAAGATTCCAATGTCAGGAACCCAGGAAAAGTTAAGCAATTGACCTTTAAATCCTCCTGGCTGGAAATCGGATGAGATATCAAGCTGATAAAGAGAGTGACAATTTGATGGATGGAGGAATGTGGTGCCAGAGATAGCGTCTTTGGAGAAACTGGGGAAAGTTCATTTCTTGTATAAGAGGGACAGTACTGAGCCTGATGTGCCAAGTACAAATGGAAATTGCTTCTACATAGTATTCATCAGACATTTTTTTGACTGAATGTCCAAAACAAATGAACAAATTCTAGACATTGGTCTAATAGTACCTGCCCCTTGATCATTTGTCATCATTTAGTATTACGGAACTGAACCTAAGTAAATCCCTGCCACTGCAATGGAAGTCCCAAGGCTTGTGCAGACCAAGACCTGGATGGCAGAGAGCTCACACGTCAATGACTTGCTCACCCAAGGGTGTCTTTGCAGCCACAGAACTATCGATGTGCACCCTTATTTGTTGTCAGTACCTTGAAAAGGGCTCACTAGAGGCACAGAGACCTTATTGGACTCTCACCACTGCCTCACTCCTGGTGTAATACATTCTGTGGATTTTGACAAACGCAAGATGTCATTTATCCCCCATTACAGTATCATACGGAATAGTTTTACTGCCTTATAAATGTCCCATGTTCCATCTATGCCTCATTCCCCCATCCTACACCCCTAGTAACTATTGACTCTTTATTGTCTCTATAATTTTGCCTTTTCCAAAATGTTGTAGAGTTGGAATCATGCAGTGTGTAGATATCTCCAATTGGCTTCCTTCTCTTAGTAATATGCATTTAAGTTTCTTCCATGTCTGTTCATGGCTTGATAGCTCATTTGTTTTTATCACTGAATATTTCATCGTATAGATCTACCACAATTCATTCACCTATTTGAGGATACCTTGGTTGCTTCCAGATTTTGCCAACTGTAAATAAAGCTGTTATAAACATTTGTGTGCATTATCGTGATGAGCACCAGGTGTTACATGGAAGTGTTGAATCACTATACTGTACACCTGAAACTAATATTACATTGTATGTTAACTGTCATTTAAATAAAAACATAAAAATA